>NC_142063.1:188150916-188474488 GCF_059756535.1 Pantherophis guttatus | reverse complement strand
GTTTATTAGAGAACAAGTGTATTGCAGTACTGCAAAGCCAGAACTGAAAATCGCACTCCAAATTCCCTATATTCTACTTTTCCCTCCCTTAAACGTATCTCATTGTCACGCCACAGTAACCAATCAGGTTCAGGCAAGATGTTTTCATAATGGTTAGTTCAAGCATAGTTTGGTATGTGGCCTCCTCCTTCTTCCAGCTGGGTGACCTTGAGGCAGCATCTTGAGGAGACACAGCATTTGCTTTCGTTTCCTGAAACATTCCCCTTTCCTTCCCCTTCCCCACAATTCATGGCAATCTGTCACCACCTAGTAGCAAAGCACAAGCAAGCATAAGGTGGCAGCTGACAGCTCCCTCCATGGGGTGAAACAATGGATGCATCCTATAGATAAATCCTTTAAAAATTATTAGGTGCAGTCTTAATGTCATAGTCAGCAAAACATAGAGCAAGCAATTAATGCCACAAAATTACTTGTAGCCTAATGAAAGATGTTTCTGAGGAAGAAAGACCTAGAAACAAACTTCAAAACACTCATGGTGGAGGAACATGTCCACCGTGAGGAATGTCCTCATGGTGAAAAAAGGCAATAAACGCAATAAAGAAATTGCATTCTGTCATATTAAATATGGCAACTCAGATAGTTATCCTCAGGTTTTTGAGTATATTGTATGTGTGTGTGTATGCGTATGTTATAAGTCAATATAGTGGGAAGATGATTCTGGTAGCAAAGCAATTAAGGACCAAAGGGACTTGTGGTGTGGATACGTACAATATTTACGAAAGCAATATATTTTCCTTATCTATGTCTTTCTATGTCTTTGAGCAAACCTTGATGCACAGAAAATATGGCATGCAGCTGCTCAAGAATCAGTATTTTCTCATGTATTCTTTAAAAAAAGATGTAAAGACTGTAATCTAATAAAATCAACAATGTTGTGTGCTTTTGTCTTGGAAAATGATACTAATTCACAAAAGACAACCAAGGAAAATGCACAGCAATGAAAGCACCAGTGTTTCACATGCAAAACACAATGCAATTCAACCTACTTCCATAAAAATTTCTGCAGATACTTATGCATCTACAGAAACAACTTGATTGAAAGAGAAAGAGAAAGAGGAGAAACAAACAAACAAATAAACCAGGAAAAAATCATCTATTTGCATAAAAAGGGTTTGACCTATTAAAGAAGAATGTTTAAAATACAAATTTTCCTACGTAGGTTGGCAGGTAATTGGGGAAATAATAATGAATAGATTTTTAAATAATGAATGGATCTATATTAAACTATAGAGAGCCAGTTTGCTGTAGTGATTAAGACACCAGGCTAGAAATCAGGATAATGTAAGTATTTCCACCTTATGCACAAAGTCAACTGGGTGATCTTGGACCAGTCACCCACTCTCAGCCCTAGGAATAAAAAGGCCATGGAAAACCACTTCTGGAAAAAGTTGCTAAGAAAATTAGAAACTTGCCTAAGGCAGTTGCCCAGAGACAACACTGACTCGAAGACAACTCTGCCCCCCCACCTCCAAAATCTATTATGAATCTACTAGCTCAAATACCAAGAGACCAGATATTAGTTGCACTCTAACAATCAAGCTTCTTTGGAAAATATTAGCTCCTTACATCCTATACAAGAAAGAATGAATGAGTACAATGTACTGATAAGAAATGTTATCTGACTAATTTATGGCTCAGTGTACCATACACATATAGAATGATTAGTCTACGGTTCTATTTGTTGTGTGAACAATGTAGGTCTACTGAACTAATTCAATAAACCATGGTTAAATAAATGAATTAGCACATTTTCCAAATTCACCCACTAGGTACGCAGCAATTAATGGGCTCATCTGGTCCCTAGGTTCAGTGGCAAACCACCCTCTATAATAGTAATTTATCCAATTTAAGAAAGGCATAATACTTCCCGACGCAAGTGTTTTATAGGCCAGAAGAAATAAACTTGTGGTTGCTCAGTTTTCCACAGAAGGAATGTCATTCAATTTTTTTGAAAAAAAAATCCCACTAAATTCAATGAAACTTACTCCCAGGTAAAATCTAGAATTGCAGCATCTGAGAAAATTCTCTAGCAGTATTAGCAGAAGGGTTATACTGCATAGTAGCTTTTCATTTAAAGTTTGTCTTAACTCAATTTCTTGTCACCCCTATATAGTAAATACTCTGAATTCAGTAAAGCTGGTTCTCAGTAAGGAAATCTAACATGTAGCTTTTTTAGCACTTCCAGGAGTTACATGACATAGCAATAATGAGAAAAAAGTCTAATCAATAGCCCTATGCACATTCCTACTTTTTTCTTACCTTTTCACCAGGTTCATTTCAAAGGAGAAGATCTTCTGGGTAAACCAACTAAACAATTAACTAATTCTAGCCCTTCAGTCCTTTTATGCATATGTGTTAATCAATCCTAACAAGATTTAAAAATAAATAGCAAAGAACAAAGATGTTAAATTTAATCTCCATTCTTTCAACTAATTTTCATAGGGCTTTCAGATCTGGTTGTAAAACCATGCCATCTACTGGTCATCTGGATTTTTACAGATATGGTAGCTCTGCTATAATTAAAATAGCCACCAACAGCCCCTACTACTGCCTCCCGTCCTAATGCTGTCCCCACCCTGCCCCCACTGCACCACCACACCAGCCTCCGCTACCCTCTGCCATCGCCACATCACCCCTGATGTTGCTGGCGCCCCACCCCCACTATAGCAGGCCCGGTTGAGACTGCTCAAGGGCTGGATGTGGCTTCCAGACCCAGGACTGGTATAGCCTGCATGTATTATTACTATTTTAAGATTTAAGAAAGAAAACGTGAAACTATTAAAAACACAACTTGGGGCAAAACTTTTTATATTTGAACAGTATAGGATGGGAATAATAGAACCTTTCCTCTAGCATGAAAACAGGGGAGTATCTTTTCATCCTACCACACAGCCTTTTATAGAAAAGAAAGTTTCCCCTCTTAAAGTCTAGAGACATAAAATCAAAATATATTCCAGTAAGTGTACATTTTGTGTTGAATAGGATTTCAAAACTATTTCTGCAGTCTTGGTAGGATGTTGACATCAATCATGTCCCTTATCTTAAAGATGTGCTCATCACCTTTCATTTGTTGCCTAATCACTGCCTTTCCTTTTTGTGATCTGACTTCCTCATCTAGTTGCAACATCTTTTATATCCCTTTGGCAAATTATATTAACTGAATGTGGACTGATTTTATGTGGTGAATGTTCATTTGTTTTAAATTGTGCCAGTTGGACATCATTATATAAGCAGAGACAGGATCATTTAAAATTCAAACTCCTATTCATGGACAGAGCAGTATTCCCCCTTCCTCCATTGGAGTCAAAATAAGATGGGGGGGAGCATTGTTTTCCAGGAAACTGAGAGATTTTATGAAGCATAAACAGTGATTAAAACGCTCAATAGTCATTTTAAATTTATTTTCACTTATTATTGTAATGAGTCTTATTCCTCCTCTAGGAAGAGTTCTTCTCCCATTCTTTTTCAAAGTGCTTATTTCACTTTGGTGCTACTAAACATTACTGTTTCTTCTCTGAAATGCTTTTACTATCTCAAATTCCTCTGGTTGATTCATCTGTCCCCTTTACTATGATAATTTGTATTTCTTCGATGGACTTGCATCTTCATATTTTCCCACAAAATCACATATGAGGATAGAACATATATATGCCAAAACACTATCACGTATACTTTCCTAAAATTAAACTTTGATTTGATCCTGTTCCCAGAATGATTCTGTCACCACCACCACCTCTTCCTTCTTTGGGAAAATAAACCTCCTACAAGGCTTAAGTGGTTTTCCGGGACTAGAGGTAGCCATTGTATGTTGAAATAAGTGGCTTGCTTCAGGGGGTGGTGTGGGGAGAACTAAAATAAAAATATTGCTACATACCTTATGAATGATTCCATTTTATTGCATAAATATAATTAAATCTGATAAAGCTACTCTTTATGCATTTAATCTATTTAATTGTTTTAAAATCTTATCATATTTTTATAGTACCTTGATGAGTAATTCATTGTACTATACATTTTAATAGATTACAGTCCATTTCATCAGATGTCTCTTCTGAAACAATTTATATCCTACAATAACTTACACTATAATTAATACATATGTTGTAAGATTCTTTGCTATTGTTTTCTCACATTGTTTTATGCATTATATTGAAAAAATATTCCTATTAATTGTCCATCAAATGTACCAATATATAAATGAAATCTAATCTATTTAACTATATGTTTTTCTACCATTGCATCCTGCCCAATGTAATTTTGCTTTTTGGTTGTTTGTGCAGTCCATACTTCTTCAGATGTAGTTGTTGAGCACTTATGTTTGTTTTGTCAATAAAAGTAGTATCCTGGTATCAGCCAGATCGTTAGCATGGTCCTGATACACTTAAAAACATTTAAATTTGATGGTAATTAAAATTATACCTAATAACTAATCAATGTCTATTTCTGTATTTTCATAGAAATTCCCTTAATGTCAAAAATCATAGTTCTATGAGAGACATATTTTAGTTATTTGAAATAGTAATTAAGGGTACAGCCAGGAGAAGTGTTATTGATAGCAAAAAATAAATAAATATCAACTTCTATCACAAATTATACAGTTTCTGTGTGTATACTTTACAAACTTTTTGTAAGGTTTCCAGAAAAATCTGACATAAATGAATATTGACCGTTTTCCAAAACAGAACCAAAATATGGATCCAGAAAAACTAAGACTACCTAGCTTTTAACATGATATAAATGAAGGGTAGATCTTCAGATGACTGACTGTAATTCCCAATAAATAAATACCAATAAGTTTGTGCCTAAAAATTAGATGCTAGAATCCTGGCATTGTGCATTTTTTATTTTTCTATGCAGAACATCACAGTGTTATAGCAAGATGCACATGTCATTGTGTGGCATAATCATGGTTTACAACAATCTGCAAACCACAATGATTCACATCACATGCCAACCCCAAAATAAGAAAATATTGTTAAAGGTTTCTGTAATGTATATACTATTTTTATAGTTACTGGGTTCAGTAGATAACTAGTTCTATCCCTGAGATACTGTGTGAAAAAATTCCAATAAAAACAAAAATAACTGAAGCCTGTTTTTCCTATTCTGCTTTCAATAATTTCTGATTTTTTTTAATCCTTGTAAAATCCTACATTAACTTGGAATCATCACAACATGTTGATTTGTACATGTTTTAAAAATAGCTAAACCTATGCTGATTTCTACCAGTACAAAAGAGAAGTAAACAGTACATTACTCATTCTCAAAATAATTATGTAAAAGAACTTTATAAATCCTCTGACTAACAAAAAAGAAAACACCTAATATAATTTAGCTCAGTTTGTAGGATCTAATATGTTCCATTTGCTACAATAGGATTTAGTCTGGATCAAGAAAGAAATGGAACAATAAGCTTTCCAGAGGATGCAAACTGGACTACGATTAATCTTTTCTGTAAATTAAGGAGCATACTTGTCTCAGTCCCAGGCATATGCTGAAAGAATCCAGGAGGACTAAGAAGGAGGAGAATGAAAAGGAAGGGAAGTCAAAGTGTACAACAGTGTGCATGACAGAGAGAATATCCACCGACCCTATGGAGGTGGAAGGAGACACATAGTCCAACCCCTGCACAATGCTGGAATTTTTAAGATGAGATCTCTATCTAGTCTTTCTTAAAAATATCCAATAAGAAATAAACAAACACAGGCACACAGAGTAAGTGTCAACACTTAATGAGAAAATATTTTTCAGATGTACAGATAGTCCTGTACAGGAAGTCCTTGACTCATGACCACAATTGAGCCCAAAAATTCTGCTGCTAAGCAAGACAATTGTTAAGTGAATTTTGCCCCATTTTACAACCTTTCTTGCCACAGTTGTTAAATGAATCACTGCAGTTGTTGGAAGTGTGAAAAACGGCCATAAGTCATTTTTTTCAGTGTTGTTGTAACTTCAACACATTTTCTTGTATCTTTATTTTTTTTTGTCTGAAATCTGAATATCTGATATCTGCAAGTGGAATTACACTTTTTTTGCTGAAACTGTCCCAGAATAGAAACTATATAAATGGTGAGATTGCTGAATTTACTAATAGTTTTAACATGTTCTTTGTCTTCTTTTGTTTCTTTATCCATAGACATCAGTGAAGTGTAATGACTAGGTGGACTTTGAATAGAATATTGACATTCTATTATTTGATATGTTATCCATTCTATTACTATGACTAGCAACTTGAACAGTAAAATAATTTAAAATTTGGAAAAGCACTATACTGTGTCTTTTGAGTCTTGCAAAACTTTAATATTTACTCTGGTTTTTCCCCTCCATACAGCTCAGTTAACTGCTCTTTAGATTAGATTAGATTAGATTAGATTAGATTAGATTAGATTAGATTAGATTAGATTAGATTAGATTAGAATAGAATTCTTTATTGGCCAAGTGTGATTGGACACACAAGGAATTTGTCTTTGGTGCATATGCTCTCAGTGTACATAAAAAGAAAAGATACATTTGTTAAGAATCATAAGGTACAACATTCAATGATAATCATAGGGTACAAATAAGCAGTCAAATCATACTGGGAAAAAATCAATATAAATCGTAAGGATACAGCAACAAGTTACAGTCATACAATCATAAGTGGGAGGAGATGGGCAATAGGAACAATGAGAAGATTAACATAACAGTGATGAAGACTTAGTGAATTATGCAAAATTTACCAATTATGCAAAACTGCTATACTTTGAAATTAAAAATTAATACACCTTGCATAATATAGTCATTTTAACAGTGGCTGTTAATTCTAACCAGAAGAATTTTAAATTCTTCTACCTTTCAAAGTCTTTGATATTTCTTACTTACAATACCATTTTAAACTTACAATAACAAGGTTAAAAATCGGAATAAAATATATAGGATCTTGCGAGAACGTTAATTCCGATTTTAACCGTATTATTGTAAGTTTGATACGGATGAGTCAATACAAAATGCCTGCATCTACCACTGTTTGTCTTTTAATTGTACTGTTTAAACTTATTAAATATTAAATGTATCAATTTCTATCTATGTTGTCCTCTGTTCTCCAACATTGTGATTTAATGTGCAGAAAGAAAAAAAAACATTAGCCAGCCTTAAATTTATAAATTCTGGCTCATTTGGGTACATTTACCAATAATTCGAAGTTCAAAGTGTTCTCTAAAAACCCTTTATGACAAACATTACCAAGATAACAGTAAATTAAAGTTGTAGTTCAATCCATTTTAAATATTTTAGTCTTCATAAAAATCACAAAACTTATTTATAGTAAAGAACTTAAAATATATATTCTTTAAGGGGAATCAGGCAAGATTTTTGGAAGAAGAAAATAAGAATTTTCAAAAA
This sequence comes from Pantherophis guttatus, assembly GCF_059756535.1. Lineage (NCBI taxonomy): Eukaryota > Metazoa > Chordata > Lepidosauria > Squamata > Colubridae > Pantherophis > Pantherophis guttatus. The sequence continues at coordinate 188,467,048 of NC_142063.1, read as the reverse complement.
CTTGATGATTTAAAGTAATTTGAGTTTTAATCTATCTGCTATAAAAACAAAGGCTGACAGTTTGGAGAATGTCTACAGTTTACAATCTTTAATTATGTTTTGTTACTGAGTTAGTCACTGAAAATGCAGGAACTGTATCCAACATTCTCTGGAGCACTGTGGGAAAAATTAAATTACTAAAATATAAAAGAAGATTCTATTAAACCAATAATATCTTCCTTAAGAATGAACTGAAACAAAAACTTAATCATTCTTTCTTTGTAGTATATAGAAAAATGTTTGCCAATCCATCTCGTACTGTAAATGGTAGAGCTTTAAACTATGGTTGGATCCAGCTAAAACTGTAAAGCAAAAACCTCATTAGGCATGAATTTCTGGTTATTTTCTTTCATTTTTCTGTCCCTTTATCTTTTATTTCATTGTCATTCTCATAATGTCAAGATAACCCTGTTGTCAGAACTTGAATATCTGAAGGAAGTCTTGGACACACTGATTTGTTTTGTTGTTGAAACAAACTGAAAAATATATCAGGAAAGTGGGTATACAAAGTTATTTCATATAGAAACTTATTTCTCTCTTTATTCAGAGATACCTTGATGCTACTATAGAAAAGGCTTTTTTTCTACTGCCAAAATCTGTGCATATACATTAAGTACAGGACCGTGATGGCAAACCTATGACACATGGGCCACAAGTGGCGCTCAGAGCCCTCTCTGTGGGCACACGTCGCTGCGACCCGAGATATTGGCCCAACCTGGCCGTGGCCGACACCAACCTCACTAACACGAGGGCTGGCGGGGTGGGAATGGGATCCGAGAGAAGGGTACGATGGAAAGGGGGACAGGCCCACAGCTGAGGAACGAGCACGAAGTGCGGCAGTGGCTTCCTCCTCCTTCTCATGTGACCCCCTGGCCGGCTGCTGCAGTGAAGGTGCATGGGGTAGGCGGGTTGACATCTTGGGTGAGGGCGCTTCGGCTTTTTCCGAGCCTGATCCATGGGATGGGCATGCGAGGTTCAGCGGGCCAGCCCCCTTTTCCCACTGCCCTGAGCTTCTTTACCTCTCCAGCTGAACAGTGCCACCAGCAGCGGTGGCCATGGAATAGGAAGCGGTTGGGTACAGGAACCAACACCGTCCGTGGCCCAGGTGCGCTGCTCGCTTGCATGTGCAAGCCTTACTGTTTGAAGGCTGAACAAAGCCTTCAACTGAGCGAGGAAGCACTGCGGGACCAGGCCCTTCACACTCACATCCAGCCCGCCGGATTTCGCTGTGCTGGGGCAAGAATGAGACCCAGTCCCACGGAACCCCTTGGACGAGGACAACGACGAAGACAAGGAGAAGAATGGTGAGCCTTTGTGCCAGCTGGCAGGAAGCAGGTCAGGAGGGGCTGGCTGGCTGGTTGGGGAGGAGGCAATCATAGTGCTTAGGTGGCTGCCACCACCAGAAGCTTGCAGGCCCCAACTGAAGCTGGAATTTGCCGTGCCAGGGGAGAAATGAGAGGCCCTGCTGTCCTGCAGGGCCTGCCGCTGCTTGCGTGGGGAGGATGAGGAGAAAAATAGCTGCTCAGTTGGCTCTTCCCCACCCCACCCCACCCCACCATTGCCAGCAGCTTGAGTGTCCCGATTAAAGGAAGGAACATGCACTTGCTCAGTCTCATAAACACATACACACAGTTTGGAGAGCCCCCCTCCTCTCTGTCTCTCTGTCTTGCTGTGGTGACAGTTGCGACATTTCAGTGCCTAGCTGGCAAAGGCGCGCAGGTTAAGCCAGTGCAGGGTGTTGGGGGGCAGCTCTACACCCCCTCGCCTTGCTTCGTACTCAACTTCCCCCCCCCCCTCGCTGCTCAGATGTCACCCGCACCATTGCCAGCAATTTGGCTGCCCTGGCTGAAGTACAGATCGCTCTCTCTCCCATACATATACGCACACATACACAATTGAATTGCTCCCTTGCGCTCTCTCTCTCTCGCCCCATTTGCATGCAAGCTTGCTCTGAGGGAGGTCTCATTAAGTAGTTAAGTGGAAAGTAGTTGGGGGGGAGGAGAGCAGCTGGAGACCAGCAAACACTTTTTGCGCCTAGAATAAGTTTCTAGGATCCTGACTCTCTGCAAAACAGGATGGGTGCCTGAATCTGCACAATATTATAGCACCCAGGAGCGTCCATTCTTGGCATGAAAATCATTTCCCAGCCAAATCTCCTCTCCCTTCCTGAAAGGCAAAGAAATAGAGAAACATGAGAGAAGACAGATGTTTGCAAGGTAAGTGAGTCGTTGTGGCAGGAAGGGAGGGAGAAGTATGAGGTATCTTAGTGGGTTGGGGAGGCCTTGAGGGCCTGTTCTATCACTAGGGCCCCCATGGCCTTCCCCAACCTGAGATACTTCATGTGCACATTGGTATTCTTGAATTGTGAGCTCTTGCAAACAGCTATTTCAAGTGGGGAAAATTAGTTTCCTTTGCTATATTTCCAGTCTGAATTAGACCATGGCAGGGTCGCTACAGGAGAGCCCTTTTAAGGATTATGTATTAATAGAAAAGCAACTAAGATATTTTTCGGAGTATAAGACGCACCGGAGTATAAGACGCACCTACCTTTTTTGGTGAGGAAAAGAAGAAAAAGAAATCTCTCCCTGTCTCTGCCTCTGAGCAATTTTGCCTTGTTACAGCAAACAGCCTGCTTTACTTTCATTTTCGTTTTCAGCATAGCTTGATTAGCACAAGGGGAAAAAAAATCTGCTCCAGCAATTTACCTCTTTGCAGCAAGCAGCAGAGCCCTGCGCAAAACAGCTGAGAGCAAATTAGCTGAGAGTCGGGAGGCCGATCCAATCAACTTGTGCTAATTAGGCTGTGCTGAAGCTGAAAGGAGCTGTTTTTTCTTGCTGTTTGCTTGCAAGGAGGTAACTACTGCGAAGCAGAGGCCAAAGGGTGGGGGCCAGTGGGTGGGCGGGGCTACATTCGGTGTATAAAACGCACTTAAATTTTCACCCCCTTTTAGGGGGAAAAAAGGTGCGTCTTATACTCCGAAAAATACGGTAACTTACTTCTGTTTTTAAACGCTAAAGCTGTTGCACATAAAAAACAGAGGAGTTCTGATCAACTATCGGAGCCATCATTTTGACAATTTTGCTGTACTGTAGTCTGTGGACGTCTCCATGAAATGCAAGCATGGGATCAACTGAGTCTGGTTTGTTCTCAGTCTTTTAAGTGGCCACAATCTACTAGCAAAAGTGGCATTTGATCACAAGGCAAGGAGGCATCGAGAAATGTTTCCCCTTTTGCATTTGAGCACCCAAGAAGGGACAAGAAAGTCAAAGAAAAAGAAGGAAAGAGGGGAAGAAAGCAAGGAAGCAAGGAAGCAAAAAGAAGGAAAGAGGGGAAGGAAGAAGAAAGAATGAAGAGGGAAGGAAAAAATGGAAGGAAGGAAGGAGATTATAATGAGAGAGAATGAGGGTTTGAGGTAAATCCTGCCTTAGCACTTGACCACCAGCAGCCCTGCTGCCTTTTGCCATCCCCTTGTCCACTCCTCCTGACCTCTCCTAGTGGTCTCCGATCCTATCACTGAGGATGTTTTGCTTACAAAGCCAGGTCTCCTCATAAGGAGAGGGTGGGTCTCCCTCTGACCCACATACTTTGCCCTCCTGCACACGCGAGCAACCTGGCCAAGGAGAGTGAGCACAGCAGCAGTTGGAGCTGGCCATGCCCACCATGACCACACCCACCCTGGCCCCCGAAGTCAACCACAATCCTGATACGGCCCTCATTGAAATTGAGTTTGACACCCCTGGACCAGTGGTGGGATTCAACCAGTTCGCACCACTTCGGGAGAACCAGTTGTTAACTTCCTGAGCAGTTTGGAAAACTGATTGTTGGAAGAAATCATTAGGGCAGAGAACCGGTTGTTAAATTACTTGAATCCCACCACTGCCCTGGACTAACAGATGACCTGAGTGCTGCATGTGTTGCTCTCAAACTTACAAAGTATGAGCCAAGGTTAGAAAAATTATCAGTGTGCATACAGCAGCAAAAGTCACATTAATCAAAAGCATGCAAAATGCAAACTTTTACCTTTCAATAAAAAGTTGTTTGATTCATTGAAACCTCTGTTATTGTGGGGGGGTTTTCAGAGAAAAGACATTAATCACGTATGAGTTGTACTTCATAATAAGAATAAATGAGAATAAAACCTCATTATTCAGCTTAAATTGCTGTGTTGGCACTTCGCGATAAATGAGCGTTGGTACCTACCTGATACGCTCCTTCTCTGGCTGGTGGGCACGGCAGTCAGGATGGGAGGCGACACGGGTGTGAGCTGTTTAGGACCGAGTATGCAGAGGAAACGAAGCCCCGCCTCCCTGCTCCAGGAGTCAGTTTTGAGACGAGGAATTGCATGCAGACTGGCGTGTCTAGAGGAAACAAATGAAGAGATAGAGGTAAGTGTAACCCCCCCCCCCCCGAGAATCTTATCAGGCCGGGGACGGCCCGAGAGGGAGGGGCTGACTGCCGTGCCCACCAGCCAGAGAAGGAGCGTATCAGGTAGGTACCAACGCTCATTCTCCTGTCAGGGTGGTCACGGCAGTCAGGATGGGACATACCCAAGCTCTGTGTCCTGTCGGGAGGGACCTGGCCGGCCCCGGACCTAGGAAGCCAGATGGACCTGCTGGAGGACTCTCCTGCCAAAGGCTGCATCCGCAGAGGCATAAGAGTCCAGTCGATAGTGCCTGATGAAGGAGTTAGCAGAGGCCCATGTGGCCACTCGACAGATTTCCTCCACCGGAGCCCTAGTCGCCCAGGCCGCTGAAGTCGAGGCGCTTCTCGTGGAATGAGCAGTGATGCCCCGAGGGACCGGTAGAGACAGAGAGACGTAGGCCGCTGAGATGCAGGCTCGAAGCCATCTGCCCAAGGTTGCGGAAGAGATCTTGAGCCCCAGGGACGCGGGCAAAAAGGATACAAAGAAGGCATCCGTTCGTCTAATGGTAGAGGTACGAGCGATATAAACCTTGACCGCCCACCGCACATCTAACGTGTGCCAGTCGTGCTCCAGACGATGTCGTGGTCGAGGGCAAAAGTTCGGTAGAATCACCTCCTGGGACCTGTGGAATAACGAGTTCACCTTCGGGACGAAGGAAGGGTCCAGCCTGAGGACAACTCTGTCCGGGAAAAAGGTGCATAGCTCTTTGCGGACCGATAGAGAATTCATCTCTGAGATTCTTCGCGCGGAGGTGACAGCCACTAACAAGGCAACTTTCAGAGAGAGGAACCGGAGTGACACCTCCCGCAAGGGCTCGAACGGAGACTTGGTAAGGGCCGAAAGGACCTTAGGAAGGTCCCACGTCGGGAAACGCCTAACCGGAGGAGGGCGGACGTTAGTGGCACCCCGGAGGAACTGTCGAACCAGGGGATGACGAGAAATGGGATCTCTCGAACCACAGGAGAGCACGGAAGAGAGAGCCGCTACTTGGCGTCGCAGGGTGTTAGGCGAGAGGCCCGAAACAAACCCTTCGTGCAGAAACTCTAAAACCTGTTCCAAGGAAGCGGAGGTTGGTATCCGGCGGAGTTTCCGACACCATGCAGAGAAGGACCGCCAGGTAGCCTCGTAAATCCTTGTTGTGGAGTCCCTCCTGGAGGCCTGGATAAGGGTGATGACCCCTTGAGAAAGGGGAATGTTTGTCAACAGGAGCCGCTCAGTCTCCACGCGGTTAAGCAGAGCCATTGAGGGTCCGGGTGGATCAGGGGCCCCTGCCGCAGTACGATCCGATCCTCCGGAATCCGCCAGGGTGGTTGAACGGAGAGGGCCCTCAGATCCGCAAACCAAGGACGGCGGCTCCAGAAGGGAGCAATGAGAACGAGCTCCGCCCGATCTTGTAGGAGCTTCCTGATGATTAGAGGAATCAGAGGAATCGGAGGAAATGCGTACAAGAGAAGGTTCGACGGCCAGCTGTTGCGTAGAGCGTCTATTGCCTCCGCACCCGGAGTCGGAAATCTTGAGAAGAACCGAGGTGTCTGATGGTTGGACTCCGAGGCGAATAGATCTATGGCCGGGAGACCAAATCGTCGCACCAGGTCCTGGAAGAGGTCTGGGTGCAGGCTCCACTCTGCTGGGTCTATAGTGGACCGGCTGAGGGCGTCCGCTGTCCGATTCTCTATCCCCAAAATGTGCGCCGCCTTGATGGAAGTCAGGTTGTTTTCTGCCCAGGCGCCTATCTTGTGCGCCTCTCGCATCAGAAGCCGAGACCTCGTCCCCCCCAACCTGTTGATATGGGCCTTGGCCGACACATTGTCCGTTAGGACGAGGACATCTCGGCCCTGCAACAGGGGTTGGAATTGTTGGAGTGCGAGGAAAATGGCCCGAAGCTCTAAGACATTGATGCTGAGCTGCGACTCCAGGGAGGACCAAAGTCCCTGTGCAAGATGGGTCTCTAGATGTGCGCCCCAACCCGACAGGCTGGCAACCGTTGTCAAGATTAGTCGTTGGGGCTCGCGGTGAAGACTGCCCTTGGAGATCTTGTCGGAGGCCCACCATGCCAGAGACTGCCTCACGTGCGGGGGAAGGATCACCCGAATGGCTGATGAACCCCGTCGGGACCGCTGAAAGGGCAGGAGGAACCACTGGAGGTCCCTGCTGTGCAACCTGGACCAAGGGACGATTCCAAACGCAGACACCATTTTGCCGAGCAAACAAGACAAAGTGAGGATGGAAGTTGAACGTTGTCCTTGTACTCGGGCAGCCAGAGACTTTAGACTCAAGATACGGTCCGGAGACAGGAAAACCTCCGAGGAAACAGTATCTATAATGGCCCCTAGGTGTTGTAGCCTAGTGGAAGGGGCTAAGTGGCTTTTCCGCCAATTAATGGAAAAACCGTGTTCCTGCAAGATGCTAAGGGTCAAACCTAAATCCCGTTGGGCCTGAGTAGATGAACGAGACAAAATTAAAATATCGTCCAGGTAAAATAAAACCCTTATGGGGAGATTACTGATATAAGCCATAAGGGCCGCCATAATTTTGGTGAAAACCCTGGGCGCTGATGAAAGGCCAAAGGGGAGGGCCCGGTATTGATAGTGTTTCCCATTATAACAAAAGCGAAGGTATTTACGGTGTTCCGGAAGTATAGGAACGTGGAGGTAGGCCTCAGTTAGGTCAATAGATGACATGAAATCCCCCACCTGAAGGGAAAGCAAAATAGTTTGAAGGGATTGCATCTTGAACCGGCGATAAGTTATGTGCCGGTTCAAGGATTTAAGGTCGAGGATGGGGCGCCAATCTCCAGAGGACTTTTGGACGAGAAATAAACGGGAATAGAAACCCTTCCCAAACTCCGAGGTAGGAACTGGTTGAATAGCCCTGGAGGCCAACAGATGTCTAATGGAGGCCTCCACCCTGGCCCTCTTAGACCTAACCAGGGAAACAGGGCAACGTAAAAATAACTCAGGGGGTGTGGATCTGAACTCAAGAGGAAGGCCAAATCTAACAACATTCTTAACCCAATTATCCGAAACAGTAGCCTCCCATTTGGAGGCAAAAAGGGCCAAACGCCCGCCAATCGCAGATGACTGGGGAACATTAACGAGATCTGCGAAATGGTCTGCTACGTCCCCCCCATTGGTTTCTCCTAGAGGGAAATCGGGGCCCCTGTCTGACCTGAGGATCCTGGGAAGAAGCTCCTCTGGCCTGGAAGGAACGGTGGTAGCGCTGTTGAAAGGCTGGTGATTCTGAGGAACGAAAGGCCGAGGAGCGAAAGGAACCAGACTGGCGGTATTCCGACCGACGAGACATAGATGGCAAGATCTTGCGGTGGTCGCGGGTCTCAATAAGCAGTGGGTCCAGGGGGCCCCCGAAAAGGTTGACTCCTGCGTAAGGGGAGGAGGCAAGGCGCCACTTGTGGCGGATGTCAGCTTGCCAGTTCTTCAACCAGAGCAATCTCCGCGATGTAATCGTAGAACCAATGGCCTTGGCCCAAAAGCGTGCCGCGTTCAAGGTGGCGTCGGCCGAAAATTCCACCGCCGCTAAAATCTTTGTTAAATCTTGGTGTGAACGAACATCAGATCCCGGAATGCGTTTTTGTAATTGTTTTAGCCATAGGATCGAGGCCCTATTAAAGAACGAGGCTGCCGAGGAGGCCTGGGTAGACCATGCTGACGACTGGTGAGCTTTGATCAGAGATCTCTCGGCTTTCCGATCCTCAGGGCGTAACGATTCTTCAGGGGGACCCGACAAGGGGGTTGAAGAAGAAAGAGCCACTATAGGGGCGTCCACCTTTGGAACTTGTAAGAGGTCGGCATATTCGGACGCCAAATGGTAAAACCGTCGATCTAAGGAGTTGGGCACAGGCCCTGAGCTTGGGAACTTCCACTGCCTCTGTAAGACATCTGAGAATAACTTGGGAGCCGGGATGGTCTCGGTCATCACCGTAGGCTCCTCGAACAAGGCTGCAGTTGGATCAGATGTAGAAGCCTGTTCTGAAGGCTTAGACCCAGGGATACCCAAGCGGGTGGTAGTTTGGGCCTTAAACAAAAGAGACCGGAACATATGTGGTCGAAAAAGACCCACGAAGGAGGGTTGGTCAGGCTGCAACCCTTCATCTTCCGACAAGTCCTGGTCAATTAAAATTTCACCTTCTTCTTCCTCAGCCGAGATGGAACCCTGACTAGCCCTGGATGGAGATATAGCTCGAACGTGATGTTGATGAGAAGTTTCAATGGGAGCTGAACGAAGCGAGAGGGCCTGGTCATCCAGATATTCAGAAACCCTGGAAGAGGCTTTCTCCTGCAGTTCCTGGGCAATGCCTTGCCTTATGGATTGCGCTATTAAATTGGCTAACTCCGGAGAAATAGCTTGCCCTTGATTAACCATGGCTGAGGCCAAAGGAGCATTCTGAACTTGGTTCAGGGGTGCCGTAATCTGGGGATCCTGCCTTGGCTCGGAAACCCCCACCTCAGCCTCTTGATCTCCTTGAAATACCGCTGCAGCGTCAGAAAGTGAGACACTATCCTCTTGAGCGGAACGGTCAGGAGAAAGAGCAGGTGCTTCAGGAGGGGTAGAAGATTGGCCAGCTGGGCGGTTCTCCTTTGAAGCAATATTAGCGGCCCGGGACTTCCCCTTAGCCGAGGACGAAGAAGAGGCCTTATTAAAGGCCCTCTCCATGGCCTTATGACGACGCTCCTCGTCCCTAGTGTGCTTGGAAGTGGACGAGGAGCGAATCCCTGATGGTCTAGGGTCCTCCTGGCTCTTGGCCCTCTTGGAAATCCTGGTACCCGAACAACCCTCCTCAGGATCGGGCTCTCGGGTTCTCTTCTCCCTGCTCTTCTTAGAGCGGGAAACCAAATTTAAACTGGCGTCCGCCATTTTGAGCGCTTCTGAAGGGCGGTAAATTTAAAACCTCCGGGAAAATAGCCGAACTTACTGCGCCGCCCGTTGCCGCCCCTCGCTGGCTAATCTGGATGATAAAGGTGCTCCGCGGTTCCCGATCAAGAGGGAGCTCCGTGGACGCTGCGGCCAAATTTCCTTTTGGCGCGCTGAAAGCGGCGCGGAATGGCCGAACGCGTCTCTCGGCTGCAGGGCAGGGCCCGAGTTGCAGCCTCCGCCTGAAATCGGCGAGAAAGGTTGTAGCGCGGAAGAGCAGGCTCGTGCGCGCCAGGGGCTCAGCCAGCCGGCAGCCCCACCGTCTAGCGGTCTTCAGCGGACTCCAATGTCGTTCATGCTGGAATTTTTCACTGATAGAGCCGGGTCTGAAGAGGAGAAGCTGAAAGACACGCCTGTCCTACTCCACCGAGTCGAAAAAACTGACTCCTGGAGCAGGGAGGCGGGGCTTCGTTTCCTCTGCAGACTCGGTCCTAAACAGCTCACACCCGTGTCGCCTCCCATCCTGACTGCCGTGACCACCCTGACAGGAGAATAAGTGGGTTTTGGGTTGCAGTTTGGGCACTCGGTCTCTAAAAGGTTTGCCATCACTGTACTAGGGTCACTGTGTGCATGCTCAGACTTTACTTCTTACTTTGGAGATTCCTGAGAATACCATGGGTTGTCAAAAAAAAAAAAAAAGCAAATGGACAATACAACAATTCAATCCAGATGTTGGGATAGGTAGAAATAAAGAAATAAAGAAAAGAAACCAACAGCTAAGTGAATAGACTTATGTGATACTTCACCTTTAAAAAAAAAAGAATTCTCAAAAGCAATGAGCAGAGATGCAACCAGACTGACACCTTTTTTCAATATTCAAAGGTGAAATTTAATTGGAATATCTGAAATTTAATCTGGATATCTGAACTCATCTGAGGTTTGTAGGCTTTCCCTAACTGTGTTTCAGCCAACCCGAAATCTTATGGGCTTTTCTCAATTGCTACACAGAATTATGAGTAATCAGGATGACCTTATGAGAACAATCTGATAGGAACCCTAAAGGTTGCAGTAATAGAAGAGATTTCTCTAAGACTGCATGCTTAGAGAATATCAATAGAAACAGCAATAGTACAGAACATGCCAGGCAAGGATATAGCTTTGTGCATTTAGATGTTATCTTCATGGTATTTTATTATTTCTTGTCTATTTTTTATTACGCAATGTCTTTTTGTAATCTGTGACTGTCTCTGATACTGCATGCAATGTTTTTAATACATTCTCTTCTGCATTTGGCAGATTCAAAACCTATGAAAGATAATTCTGCTTCTGGTCGGCAGAAATATGAATGTATTTTACTCTGAGTCAGTTACTCTAGTTCAGAAGGACCTTTGGAACCATTTACAATACAAACATAATTTAAGATAATATAAAAGCACAAGAGCCACAAGATTTCATTGCAATTCCAGCAAAGCAGCAAATCTAAATAAAAAAGTAATTAAACAAATACATAAGATTGTGATTACCTGTAGGCAAGTCTTTCAAGTGACTGCCTTTTCTACATCTAGAAAATACTTTTACGCTGATCACAGCATAACAAAAGGCAGGCCCAGGATCAAACTTTTAGCACTGGCAACTTCCTGTTAAGAACAGAATTTCAAATTAACCTGCATTGCTCTCCTGTGCTAAGGATGAATCTCAGGGTGAACTATATCTCCCTTGCTACTTGGAAGAATAGTAGAAATTACCAAACTGAAACTTCTATCAAACACCTTATATGCCATTCACAACACCCATTAGATAATCATTCTACTTGTGAACCCAGATTTTACATGACAGATCCTGAACTTCTGCCCTTCCACCACTACAAACCTACTGGCATTAATGCTACTCATATCAACACCAGAAAGAAATTTGATATATCCTTCCATTAAAAAGGAAGAGACAAAGCATGGATGGGAAGAGAGGCAAAAGGGAAATTTGGGGATATTTGTTGTTTTGCATATTCAATTTATTTTCACAGCATCTGGAACAATTACGCCTGAAGAAACCCACATCCTAAGCCACAAACTGAACCACCTGGACTTGCCTTTCATACAGGAAGACTTCCAATTTAATAACTTCCTTTAATATCTTCATCATTTGTTTAGTTGTCTTTAACTAACAAAATTGCAATGTCCTTCCAGAATTAGATTGTCATGAGCTGACAAATGCAAAAAATACACAGAACTTTTGCAAGATGGGTTCTAGCTTATTAAAGGAAGTGCTGGAGCTATTTAAATCAGTGAGCATTTTTGTTTTTTAAGATGAGACTTCTGAGTTGAAAATCTGATTTGGGATGGAAGAGGGAGATGTTATAATGTTATATAGGGATATCTATTACAATAGGTAACACCACTTATATTATTATTGTTGTTGTTGTTGTTATTATTATTATTATTATTACAATGGATATCACTGTTACATGTTTCATCCATAGCCGTGTAGTTTCGATGGCCAGGTCGCAATATTTCGTGATTTTTTTCCAGTTCTTTTTCTTCAACTCTGGCTTCTCCTGGTACAGCGATATTATTATTATTATTATTATTATTATTATTATTATTATTATTATTATTATTATTATTATTATTATTATTATTTTCAAGTCACTGAGTAAATGGGATGATACATGTATCTTTTCAAAGTTGCAGTATCAGTCTTTTAGCTATAAGAGCATGGAGAATCTATTACTGGATACAAAGTAATGCAAAGTAATTTTTTATTAGTATTATTAAGCTAATCCAAGAATGCATCTGCCATAATTCAGTCAGAAAAACAGAAAGCATCAACACTTCCTAGGCCTGGCTAGGCTGTTCTTTTATAGACAGAACTTGAGCTCACAAGTTTCAGATACCATTTCCCAAGTTGGATCTTTTTTTTAAAAAAAAAGTCTCAATTAAACAAGCACATGAAAGGTTTGGGAATCACATTTCTAAAATTCTATTATTTTAATTTAGAAATAAGCAGATGACCACTATTTTATTAATGTCTAGATTACTAATATGCTTAATGTCATCAACTGTATGCAAAGAATCAATTTGACGTGTAGGGAGATGGAAGTCATAGTATTATAGTAATTGGTATTTTCAACTTCTGTTTAAAAATATCCACAAAATAAACACACAATGTTTGACAAATGCCATAATACATATAAAATGTAGTTTCACAATTGCTGATTTAATAATAGAAGAGCAATTCAAGTCATAAATAACCAAAACTGATTTACTTTGTGTGTTTAAACCTAATAACTAATTAAATATTCTTTTATGCAAATTAATTTCATCCAAATAAAAAAAAAACCCTGCATATTAGCATCAACACTAATTTAGAACTTCTTGCCAAATATTCTTATTTTCTATATGGGCCCACATGAGCTCAGCCTGCAGATTATAACAGTTCAATTCAGACAAATCCTTACCTTACTAATCAATAGGTCTTAATCATCAAACTTCTTCATGTTGCTGATCAGCCAGCAAACTGCCACAACTGATTAATATAAATGCTATCATATGAAGAGGGACATGTCACAACTACTACAAAAAACAATGGGTGAAAGTTCATCAGAGAGAGATTCAACCTGGAACTAAGAAGGAAATTCCTGACAGTGGGAATGATTAATTCAGTGGAACAGTTTGTTCCTGGAGTTATAGGTGCTCCATCTTTGGAAGTTTTGAAGAAAACTTCAAAAGCAGAGTTAAAGCATGGACTGAAGATGTACTTCATGGGAGAGTAGGGATGCAGATTTATTCCACTTCCCATTACTCTCTTCAATCTCCTCCTTCCAGCCTGATCCCTCTGATGCCACTGTTGGCTGCAATCTCTTCTTAGCTAAGTAGGTATTTTGCCCTGAATGTAGAGAGGGCAAGAATAACATTGTGCTTGAAGCAATATTGTTTAGTGAATGTATGGGAAATAATTGAAAAAAACAATGATTTTTAATTTTTGGCTATAATAGAATAAAATAATTTAATTTTGTAAAAAACAATCAGTAAAAAAAGATGAAAAATATGAAGAGTAATTTGTCCTGTATTTTAAATACAAGCTGGAATTTTCCAAACTCTCTCAATTCTATAGATTTGCAATTCTAATTGTATGCAAACATCATTTGATTTTACTTGTATCTGTGTTGGTTTTATTATCAGTGAAGTTGGCTTTTTACAGAATTTGTCTCCTTTCTCTGACTGTGCCATTCCTGCTATTAGCTCCAGTGATACAGGATTAGAGATCAGATTTCAGTTGGGGAAAAAAATAATGATAATGGCTATGGGTCTTAAAAGAAGATGGAGAGAGGCCTGAAGCCCAGAGAGATGTTCAACCCAGGAGATGCCAAGCCTATGGTATATACTTAGTAATGTATGTGAAAATAAGAGGCAAAGAGGAAAAATCTTCTATGAAAGGAAGGAACTAAAACAAATCAAAAACTGAAAGATACCCTTAAACAGGGTGGATTTGATTTAAATCAAACTGATTTAAATCACGATTTAAATCACTAGTCAGTAAGGCTTGATTTAAATCACAGTTTTCTACATAGAGACTAATTCTTGCTGGTATAACTTTAATATGCAAATAGATGAAGATTTTTAGAATAACAACTTTTCATATTAGTTTTTTTATCCCCCGTTTAATAGGTTAATTATTCATATTTGGACAACTTTTCTGTTGTACTTAGGAAGGAGAAAAATAATCATTACCTTAATAATAACAATTTCAATAGATTTATTCAACTGAAACAATAACATTACAGCATATGTTATTTGCTTAAACAAACATCCATGTTTGTTAACTAATTTGGCTAAACAAAATAGATATATTTTAAGAAACTTAGACTGTCAGCCCAGCCTACACATGAAAAACTTAAATACTGTCCTCTGTAGCTCACTCGTCATCTTCATCTTCTTCTTTGTTCATAATCTGGAAAAGAAAAACAAGCTTTCCTGCTTTATCAGGTCCCAGACGATTTCTCAATTTAGAATGAATGAGTCCAAAGGAAGAGAATATTCTTTCAACGCCTGCAGAAGAAGCTACTGCTATTAAAAGTGAAATCATTACTTGAACAGTCTCTAAATCCAAGTGCTTAAGTGACTTCCACCAGTTCACTGGTGTGTCTTTCTTTAAAATATCTTCAGCAAACATATATTTCTTGAATGGTTCCCCCTTAGCTTTGAAGTTTATTATAGTTGGCATTACAGATGGATGATTGCTGGATACCCATGTCGTAGCTAACTCCTCTTCCTCAGCACATAAGTTTTGACCGTGATACTAGATATTGACAATATTTGCCAAAAAATGAACTGGAGACAGTGTTTATCCCATTCGTTTTTTTAATGCTTGTAATTTAATTCTGTCCATGTGTAGTTCTGTTTTTAAGTGTTCACTCAGTTCCTTCCAAATTTCAACACCATCAGCAATAAAACAGCTATTTTTCTGTATTTTGTTTAAAGCTTCAGAGATGGGTTTCAGGATGCTCAGCATATATTCAACATTTCTCTTAAGCCCAATGTTGAAGATTTTGGTCGTGACAGTGCCATCTATTTTATCTCGATTTTCTTCACAAACTGTCATCAGAATAGGCCAGTTCTTTATATACTGCTCAAAACAGTCCACCACAGAGCTCCATCTAATATCTTGTGGGAGCATTAGCTTGGTTCCACCCATCCTTTTCAGAGCTGCTGCAGCAAAATGATTGTTACGGAAGTATTTAGCAATTTCAACAACATTAGTCTTTATTTCTGGAACACTTAAGTCTTTGGCTAAGAGGTGCAACAAATGAGCACTGCAACCATATGTTATTAGCTTTGTATTCCCTTCCTGCTCTTCTAAATTTCTTCTCATCTTGGATACATTTGCAGCATTGTCTGTGACCAAACTGCATACTAGACATTTGAATTTTTGTTCACATGTTATTATAGCTTTTACTGCCACTTCTTGTAAGTATTCTGCTGTGTGTGCATTTCCTGACGTATCAATTGTTTGTGCAAGGAAGACTTTCCCTTCTTCTGTTGTTATACAAGCACATACGATAGGATCATTGTGGACATTACTCCACACATCAATACTTAGGTTAACAATTCTACCCTCCAGAGCTGTTGCACATTGCTCCATTTCTCTGTCATACACTTTATCCAGCAGTTTCCCTGCAACATCTGCTCTGCTGGGTGGACTGTATCCTGGTCTCAGTGACAGAACCATATTAATGAAATGTGGGTTCTCAGTCAGACGGAAAGAAGAGTTCGTTGCATAAACAAACTGGGCAATTTTTTCATCAACTAACTCTTTCTAATCTTCTAGTTTTTATCACAAACTTATCTATGGTGGTTCCAGGAGGGAAGAGTTTTTTCTTTCTTTTAGGTGATAGTGATATGTGGCTGTGGGTGTCTGATGATGATGATGCTAATGAAGCACTATCCTGGATGGATAACTCTGAAACTGTAGAACAGGAGGATGGATAGGTGGATAGTTTCCAGAATCCATGAATTCCTCTAAACAAAAAAGTCAATGCTGTTATTTTATTGTTTATACAATTTCTGCTTATTGTACACAGCACTGCCCCAAAAGGAATATTTGCTTTTCTTCATAACTGTACCAAATGACAGTAACATGCAGTAATAATAAGAAATATAATTTTGCTCAAACATGACAGTTCAAGGCAGTCTTTAGAAATATGATTCAATAAAAATGTTTACCAACCTGAAGATCCTGCCTGTTCAAATGTGTTTCTTTGGTCATCTTCATCACAGCACTTCTCATGATGTTGCCTCATTTGGGCCACCAGGCCTTGCATTTCTTTGTTGCAGTGTTTGCAGTTTGCACGCATGCCTGCCTTACCGATAGGTAAAGGAACTTCATTAAAATATTGCCAAACTGGGTCTCTTTTACGGCCTGCTGCCATTATAGGTTTTTTCCTCCAAGGAAAGAATGTGATAAACCTCAGGTCATACACACAAAAAGATCCAAAGACTTGTCTGTCGGTGGCTGTGCAGTATTGTGCTCAGAAAGTTTCACTTTCATTTTGTACTGCTTGTCTGCTTGCCCCTTCCTCCTCACACTTAGTTTCACTTTCTTCTTGTGCAGATCTATTCCACTCCAAACAATCAGAAAAATATTGTTTCTATTCTATTCACTGAACTTCTTGAAACTTAGCACTGAAGGGGTTGATTCTGTATTCATAGGTTTGTAGAACAATAGGATTAAGGTCTTTTTCTCAACTCTGTTCATGTTATAACATTTTTGCTGTGAAGAAGAGGCATGTGATCTCTGCTGAGTCAAATTCAGTTTTGAGAACTGCAAAAGTAAACCAAGCATCTGTGATAATATCTTGCAGGCAGAGAAACTGCCCAATAATCTTACAAAAACCTCTGGAAGAGCATGACATTGTGAATGGATTAATGGAATTTATTTACCAAAAAAATTAAACATATACAGCCTTATTCTACATAATTAAAAAACTGATCTTTATTTCATGATGGAATAACCTTTGGATGGTAATATATTTTCCTCAAAAAGCATTTTATTTAAAAAAATCCGATTTAAATCAAAAAAATCCGATTTAAATCAAAAAAATCCGATTTAAATTAAAAAAATCTGATTTTTTTGATTTTTTAAAAAAAATCATTGATTTTTATCCACCCTGCCCTTAAATTCTTCTACTTGCTTCTTGTCCTTGCTTTATACATAAAATTCAATTTCCTGACACTGAAATCCATTTCTTCTCAATAATCTCAACTATTGATTAAATACATTATAAGAAAATAACTTTGTATATGACAAGCAGAAGCCATATGATGGGAGAATGTACAGAGTTTAATGTAGATAATCTGGAGGGTTATCTTTCTTGAAAACCCTCAGTCCATGATAAGATAATAGTGACATACTGCAAAGGATTCAATCCTGACTGATACGTCAGCAGTATTTTGGCATAAATGAGACATTATGGACCATTTTCTCCCCACCCCTCTCTTTAGATCATTATAAAATAATATTATTTCTATCAGATTTGGAAAGTCTCCTTCTACCAAAAGGGTATTTTCTACTGTCATACATATTAGCTGAGATTTTTTTGTTATAATGAATGGCTGATTGATTATGTTTTATCAAGTCAGAATTGACACTTAGCGCCTCCACAGATAAATTTCCTCCAGGAGGATCTGTCTTCAACCTGGGCTTTCAGATCTTCCAAGCATGCATTCATTGTTGCTGTAACTCCACCCACTTTGCTGCTAGTCATCCTCTTTGTCTTTCCTTTCATCTTCCTTCCTCCTCCAGTGTAGGGAATTATAGACCTGATTTATAATGAGTGCATTAAAATAAACTACTATTTTTGCTTCCTGCTACTATTTTTGATTATGTCTAATAAGCAGATTTTTCGATCCTCCACATAAGCTCACTTATTGATTTTGACCCAATATCTACACTATCTCTCTTCATTCTCACTAGAGGGAAAAGAAGAAAGAAGTATCACTTTGAACTCCTGAACAAAAAGCATGATATAAATCTAACAAACAAATCTTAAAGCTGTTTAAATCCCCCCAAAATGAAAGAGAAGTATTTGTGTTTTATTCTTTTCCAATGAAACCATTGGAAACTTTGAATTCCTAAAACTTTGACTAGTTACTGAACAACTTTTCATAATATATGTACAGAAGAATCTGTACACAGAGAACCTAGGAAACCAGTTAAGATTCCTCATGATGTGCATATATTAAATCTAGAAAGCTAGTTATTTTAAAAGTCATATGGAAAAATTATGTGTATAATAGGAGTACCCCATTGGAAATGTTTGCTCCTTAACTCCCGTTCCCCCAAATGTGACAGGTATGAATTTAAGCCCCTTTCTTGAAGGTATAATATGGAAATAAACCTTGAAATATGTGTTCCGTTTTTTTTACCCACATCACACAGCAGTTTATTTTCTGGACCTATTTTTAAACTTAAGCTTAAATATAAAATAAATTGCTCTGGAGCTTACATTATTCATCCAATTCTAAAAGGTTCCCAAAATTACATAGCTAGTTGCTCCCTTGACTTCTGGAATGTAACATTCTGGATAAATGGATTACATTTTCTCTAGTGCTTTCTGTTTTTTGTGTTTGATTGGATTTGACATTTGCCAATATATGATAGGCAGATACCCCCTTGAAGTTCTAAAAAGCAAAAGATGCTCAAACCACATGAGAAAATACCATTTAATTTTAGAAAATATAGGTATATCAGTACTATTTATTCTTCGCATAACAAGCAAAACTGTCCAATCTCACATTTTTCGACTTCTTTTACATAAAGATTTCCCAAACTTGTTATGACCATTTTTATTATTATTGATTTTGACTGCCCTCAGCCACAGGAACTTTAGGTCCGCAGTTTTGTGTTTAAATTCAGGCCAGCTGTTCCAGAGTTGTTTCCAAGGCTGCAGCATATAGTCTAGTGTAATAGTAGAATTACCACAGATTACTATATTATCAGGGATAATTTTAAGAAAAATATTTATATATTGCAATAAAGGGATTTGGATAGAAAAAGAGTGGTTTGACAATACCTGCATCAAACAAAACACTAACAGAATGTAGAACTGCACAATTATGTGCAGCATAGTTTAAACAAACAGCAATCTGTTTGAAGGCACTTACAAAGAATGGATAATCAAACCTCTGATCCCTAAAGTTTAAAAAATTATAGACTAGCATTATAATTTTCAAAATCTTATTTACTTAATCTTTCTGTAATTTAATATTGTGTACTACTAGAACAAAGAACATAAGACAAAAACAACATCTTTTTCCTCATACTTTCTACTATACAGACTATTATGCATCATATTTTGCATAATCTGCCCTCTAAATTTCAAGACAGTAAGAATTTTATATAATAATAATAATTCAAGTTTTATTTCATTAATATTTTTCAGCAAAGTGGACAACCTAATAAATGTGCCAGATTATGTGTAAAATTCCTAAACATTTAATTCGCATCAGGCTAAAAGCCCTAACATTAGCACCTTTACTCAATGTACACCTGAATTATCATGAAAATTAAGTAAATATATTTCTTTTTTCAATTACATGCCTTAATATTTAAAAGGATCCATGTTTGAATATATCATGCCAAATCACCAATTCCTCTGAAGGCTCACTTTAAATTTAAAAATCTGGAGAAACCTAATTCAGATGAATTGGTAATCTGACCTAATGTATTCTAACACAGAGTGCTTTAAATAGTCATCCATAATTAATCTATTCTTTAGTTTCTGAAATTGAGGATAAATATCCCTACTCTTGCCTTTGTAGTTATAACTAATACTGAACATTATTGATTCATATCTGCAATTAATGAAAATTATGGAACTCTGAGTTTATTTAAAAGATAACATAGCAACAGAATACATTGATATTTTAGATTGCTTTTGTCCTATGGTAATTCTTTCAAATTTGCTGGATTTTTTTTATAGCTATAGCCAGGAGTTATAAAATGGATGCAAATGTGAATAGTGACAAAGGTCTGCCTTGCCTTGTGCCTCTAAAACAATTTAGTATAAAAGCTATTTCTGAAATTACTGAGACTTTTATAATAGGGATTGAACAGATTTCATTGTATCCCTCCACATTCTCATTTCATACAATAAAACTGAATACTGATCATTTAATCTCAGAATCTAGAATGCAATTTGAGTATTTGAGTATTTCTTTAGAAAAACTTTTTAATTCATTTTATTCTAAAACTTACATTTTAAAAGTAACATTCCAGGGATTTAATTCAGGGACAAATAACGTTATTAGAAAGAAGGAGAGACAGATCTTTAAACCAATGCACAATCAAATCCAAGCATTTGATTAAGTCTTAGAAGGGAAAGGGTTCTTTTTTTTTTTTTTTTTCCATTTGAGGATTCTTAAAACGGAAGTCTGGTGTTGCTCTTTCTCAGGAAAAAAGTAGGGTGAGAGCCCCTTTCAAACCCTCAAGCAGTAGACCACACAAGGGCATTTCAACTGGTCAAAGCTCAGAAATTCCAAAAGGAAGTCCTATGGACCAAAGAAAACAGCACCTTTTCCAGGAGAAACTATTTGTGGGACAAGTCTAAGATTTTTACAGCTCAGACCCTTTCAGGAGTGAACCATCAAGACTGGTTATCCAAGTACATATTTCTTTCTCACAAATATTGTCCTTTTCTGTAGAGATAATGGATCTGTTGATCTCTCAATATCAACTACTATGCAATAAAATAAAGACATAGAGAATATAATCCCTTTAATAATCTAGCAATTGTGGTTAAATGACCACAATTCACCACCCAAGCATCTCAGCCAAGTTAAACAAGCCAAACATGTCTACCTTTTCAATATATGAAGAAAAAAATGCATAAATTATGGGATTATAAGCAAACAACTTTTGCTTTCAGAGAGTTAACTTGGACTAAATAACCAGATTTTCCTAAAATCAACGAACCAAAAGTTTTAGGATAAGAGAAGGAATGTGGGATGCAAAGAATTAACCACTACCTGCAAGGAATATATTATAATGGGCACATTGTAATAGGGGAAACAAATAAAGAAGCAATAATTTTATCAGTGATGTGACACTGGAATTGAAAAAGTCTTATCTATGAGCTATATTCAGATATTTTCTTTATACACAGATGTTATCTTTTTTTTCTTTATACATATACATAGATATACACGTTACAATTTTTTAAATCATTTCTTCATCTGCTACCTCAGTATATCTGCTGGGACATTAACAATGAATTAGTAACATACTTTTCCATATTTTCAACCACATTAGTTAAAAGGATGATGACTTCAGAGATCATACAAAAGTGGAATATTTCCATTAAAGCTTTACACAGAGGGTCTATCTGAGCACAGACACAAATGACGTACACTGTGTCACTTAGACAACAAAATCAAATATCATTGGTCTACACCCCTTCCTCCAACCCCAGTGACCCATGGCTGCACTGGAGGAATTCTGCTAGGAATGTGTAGATTCTTAATGCATTTGTTGAGGTGGGCTTAACATTCTGGGGGAGGATGAAAAGAAGCCATTTTGTAGGAAGAGCCAAACAATTCACATAGATTAAGGCAAGCCTTCATCAAGTGATGCTAAAAGTTGACTACATTCAACATGTTTAGATTGACTTTTAGAATGATAACAACTTTGGATGAAAAACAAAAATTTAAGAATGGACCTGGCCTGAAGATTATTAAAATTGTATAGTAGAAATAAAGGTAAATATGTGGGCATTAAATTACTTTATTTCGGCTTGAGTAACAGTATTTCGCCTTACCTCTCTATCTCCACGTCCTCTACCATTCAAATTTGGAAAGTGGGAGGGGTGAGAGAGAAAGAAAATACTACTCCATCATATTCACAGAAGTTATATTGATCATCAGGAAGCACTATGTGACTAGTTTTGTTCTATTTAGGACTCATCAGATTTAGGGGATTCAAAACATCTACAGGGAACTTAGTTCATGGACCTTTCATTGTAGATGATTACATAAAGTGTATTAGTTTTGGAATCTATCCATGTTTTAGTGCTCAGTGATACTGCTGGATGAGAAATAAGAAATCTATCAAAATAGTATATGCACTCCACCTTTTCTTAAGATCTTAGAGCAGAAAAATACAGAGGTTGCATTATGCCATACTCCCATATACTGTACAAGGTTTTACGTGACTTCCTTATAGAATATCATAGTAATAGTAGAATAATTTCTTGTATTCATCTGTAGAAGACTGCTGTATAAAATGTTCAGTACAGCTCAGTAAAGCTCCGATATTTAGTTTGCATATTTTTCTAACATAAAATCTGAACTAATAAGTATATAAATATGAACCAATAAAACATTCTATATGTTTTATTATAAATAAGAGAATAAGAAATTTTAAGCACAGCTCTGCAGCTGAACAGGAAACCATGCCATCATGCCATATCACAAATTATGTTTGAAAAACTAACAGATTTGGAAAAAAAAAAAAAACCTTTAGGGTGGTTGCCTTTGAGTTAGTATAGACTCTTGACAATTGCTTGCATTAGTCTCCACAGTTATCTTTATGTATCACTTTGCATTTATTTCCCATCCTAAGGCAGCAAACATAGAATTCTCATTTTCTCCCTATAGCACAAAATCCTCTGGACTAAACGAAAGAACCAGATCACTCAGTGAGCTCCATTGCCACTAGATATGCTGGATTCACTTCCATCCTAGTCCAGTCCCTGAATGAAGAGCGATGTCTCCACAGCCTTCAAAAAGTTAAAAGGGTAAAGGCTTCCAAGGGATTAACATCTAAATTCTCTGTTTCAAAAATATTGCTGGACATGCATCAATTCACAATATAATTAATAGCTAAATACTTGTACAATTTTTGTTTCGCACTCAGAATATATTATTATACATTATGGTTTTGCCAATAGAAGACTATTGTTAAAAATGATATTACCTTTATGGTATTATCAAATATTCAGACTATCAGAGGCAGAAGATGCTAAAAGAGGCATTTGAAAGAAAAACCAATAATCTAATTTTGAAAATAAATTTGAAACTGGCATTCACTTTTTTTGTCTCAACATGATAAAATTAAATATTTTATTATTTTATATACAAAGAAATAATCACCATCTAAATCAGATTGCAATTTTGAAGTGGTATATTTAGCTCTCTGCTTCATTCGAAAATGTTACAGAATTCTGTTTTAATGAAGAAGAAGGAACAGAAAATTAGCATACTGCAAAGCACTACACTTTAGAACCTTATTCCTATGCAGGAACATCTTTGATCCCACAATGATCCTACTGGGATTGTACAGAATATGTACAGATACTTTGTCTTCTATTCAGATTTCTGACTGGCCATGCTTACTGTGGCAGCCATTTTGGGAGCATATCTTCCATATGCTTTCAAAATTTCTGATATGACCCTAGCCCAAAAAGGTTGCCAAAACTTGATTAAGTCCCTTGTTACCTGGTATATAGCAAATTTCAACTTTGGGCAGGATATCATTTATATATTTTTTAATTTAGTGGCAAAAATGAAGATTGGAGCTTTATGAAGTCTGCTCTATTTTTTATTTTATTTCGGGTTTTAAAAGTATAAATAAGGTTAGTTTTATTTGGGGGCACTGAAGCAAAGGACAGTTCCATTACGATGTACCAAAATAAAAACAATTTCTTGCCTTTAAAAAAAAAAACACAGTATAGAATATTTTAACTCAATAAAAATTAAGGCCTACATATTTTTCAGCTAGAGTATTTATTAAAATGCCCGATTAGAGTTTAATGGTCCAGCATGAGAAAAAGCGACAGCTTGCACAGCTTTTAAAATAAACCTTTCCTAAAGCAGGAGCCAGCAGTTTTTATAGCAGGAATGAAAGAGGAAAAATCTAAGTAGAAAACTGTAAGATTTTCATACATTAATATTGCTGTGATTGGTTTTGTATCTAATGATAATGCTTTTCATTAGCAAAATTAGAAAAAAATCCAACAAGAAGTGTGAAAATAATGAAATTTTGCATTCTTAAAGAGTTTCACTGGGTATGCTGCTGTACTAGTAAATATGGTTACATTCTGTCTTTATATGGACTCCTACCATTCTAAAAATACTGTCCCACAGCTGTTTAAAATTTATTTTTTTAGACCATAGCACCACTGTTTGGTTGTTTCCAATTTCTAAAACCACAAATAGTAAAAGTGTACTCAGTCTACTGCAAACATAAATAGCAAATGCACGCTTCAGCACTTTTAAAAGGATATGGAAATTGGCAACAAAAATGCAATTCATGTTGAAAATTTAGGATGGCCTTGCCATATTTCTTGAGAAATACAATCAAGTTAAAATTAGGAAGATCTCTACTAGCTGGGTGGCATTTTTGCATTTATGTTTTTTTAAAAAAAAGCTGAAGGACATTCATTATGCAATTTCTGGCTCTTGATAGAATACAGGAATGGTACCTTTGCTAAAACCACATTCTCTCAACTTATGTTTAACATTACACAAACATCTTTCACCTTAGATATCCCCTAACATTAATATATTCAATCAAAATTATCCTACATTCCTCAATGACAAAGCACATGCCTTTGTTGAGAATGAGGCTGGAATTGATCCTCATCAGTTAGGGATGGGGCAAGGGCTCTTATTTGAAAGTCTAAGGAGCCATTGCCATGCAGAATGGAGGAGAATGGGATGGCTGGATTAATCCTCAAAAATCACTCTATCCCATTTAGAAAAAAATCACTCCACCCCATTTTAGCAGTATCTGACTGATTGTTAATTGCATAAAGGCTTAAAACTGTTTTTGAAAAACTAGATGATATAAAACTGTTTATTTAATCATGGGGAAACGACTTTTGCCTAATTAAACTAAATGACATTGTACTGATTCAGTTTTTAACACAAACTACATGCACAAACACTTTGCTTATTATGAAGAATAATACCCCCACTGCTCTATAAAAGGCCCAAGATGAACATGAACAGGATGACCATGAAGACACTGCCCAAAATGCATTCGCATTGCTCCGTAAGTTTCTTAAAATGTTTTGAGTAATGTCCCAACATCTATCTAAACAGATCCTCTGCCAGTTTAGGATACATGCAAAATTGTGTCTAAATACAGCCTCTGCAGTAAATGAACACCTGGTGTTGTGTACTGATTCAGGTGTTGGACTAGGAGTCAAAAGAATCAGGTTAAAGTCTATCTTCAGCCATGAAAGTTCGTTGGCTGGCTTCATGCCAATAATTTATATTCTCTCTCTCTCTCTCTCTCTCTCTCTCTCTCTCTCTCTCTCTGTCTTTTCACAGGACAGTTGTATGCAAAAATATGAAAAGGGATCACTATTAATATGATTTTTCTCCAATGGAAAATCATACATAACTGAGAGGAAACACAAGTAGATGAGCTAAATCTACTTTATTATAAGACTACATTATCAGAATCCTGCAAATCTGAAAGAGCAAACTTCCCTTTCTCCACTGCTTGCTCCATTAAGACCTGTCCTTCCTTAATTTTTTTACCAGACCATTAAACAACTGCGGACTCCTGCCCCATTTCTATGGTTATTTCTCCCCTTTCTTCAAGGTCATCCATGCATTCCATTAAAGATTATCCTGTCCTTTCCTCTGCTGGAAACAGAACATTTGAGTTCTTTTAAAAATAAAGAAGAGAAAAAGTTATTGAATCCCAGCTGGGAAAAGTGGGATTTACCATCTCCCCAAATATCCTCCAATAAGTAATTGGAATCTTCAGGAGTTGGGAGAATTTTATTTTTCCAGATGTAGTTGCTTCAAAACTTTACTTGTCTATTTGAAAATAATCTCAGCTCCAACTTTGGGTCAGTGCAACTAGCTGAAGACCTACTCAATTACAGATCAATTTATTCCAGGTTCTAGTCACTTAGCCTTAACTTTTTCCATTCCCCCAGCCTCAAATAAAACATGCTGCAACACTTTGAATCCTACTCAGGGTATTGCCCTATAAAATAACTGGACCTGAGCTAAAGTGATAAATAAGAGGACCCTAGTGAGTCCAAGACTGAAATCCAAATATTCTCCAGGCATTACTATTTCCCTCATGGAATGTGTCCTCCGTAATCATCCCAGTCTTGATGTAATGAATCATAAACTGGGCAACTGATACTCCTGTATTACACTGAACAAACATCCAAAGTTGTATCTCATCTACCATAGAAAGCCAGATGGGGTGGAGATGAGCATACTCTCAGTATACCAGCCTCCACCAGCCTTAATGCTATGAAGTTAGATATATAGGTTATAGTCTCTGAGCACTAAAACATTTGCAAATGACTTATCACATAGCCTGGAAAAATGCCTTCTCATTTGTAATGAAAATGGAAATTCTGTGACTCCAACATAATGTACAAAATACGTATCTAATCTTGCCAGTATTCCACTCATTTAAGGCCATTGATGTCACTGGATCATCTCCATTATGTTAACTATTATACCATCATTAAGCTCTACATCTGAATTAATGAAAGGTGTGCCAAAGTTCTTTAACAGTAAAACAACATGAATGTTTATTTAATTTGCACATTATCCTTGTGGCTAGAAAATTCTGGGAAAGCCATCAGAATTCAGAATGCTCCAGGATCATTCCACTGTGCAGCTACAAGTAAAACACAGAGCAGGAAGACACTGTGGAAGCCCCATGTAGCAAATTTGTGTTAGTATAATACAACTTCCTTTTTAAAAAAAGACATCCGTAAAAACTGTTAACTGTTCATATTAAATAATCTTTCCTGAAAAATATTAGCTTTATGTTATTCATCATACAGTAGGCTAACTAAAATTAAGATTCATGTTCCAATTAAAATAATTAAAGTCACCATACTTTATGCTGACGTGCTTATTTATTTAAATTAAGAAGAAATGTGGCTCAACAACCTTGAACCTCTTAGTTTGTGAGCTCATTCCCTAAACATGTGTTTAGATGGGCTGGCTTCAACATAATGCTTTGTTACAGAAAACTAAAGCCAAAAGCTCATTAAAAGATAAATATTGGTTTAAATTTTAAATATGTTTGCAAAGGATATTTTTAAGTAGGAAAAATCATGTAGTAAATATGTGAGCTTTAATATGTGGTTTCTACTTTGTAGCAAACTGACTACAGCATACTATATTATGAGTTCAGAACAGACTATGCAATGTAATGGATCCTCTTAGGTAAAATGAAGTAGTCAAGACAACAGCTCTAAAAAGGTGTCATTAAACCTGGACTAAAACATCTGGTAGTTATACTGCAGTGCAGCTAATTAGTGCCCATTGAGGTCATCATGTCTTCCTGAAAGTGAGATATGGAGATGTGAATCCACTTAGTTTAAATGCTTATATGCTTTAAAATCTGTTTTCTCATCAATTGCCACATGTGACTTGCATGTTTTCATAAATTAATATAACCAGTTTTGTTTTGTTGACAGTTTACTTTATCCAACAAATTCTTTATATATTATTTTATTATGCATGTCAAGTTAAATTATTTTATTTTTATTTATATCCCTTTATTAGTTTTATTAATCACTTAATGCAATATATATATACTCTTTCCTCCTTCTATTTTCCCCCAATAATAACCCTATGAAGTGAGTTGGGCTGAGAGAGAGTAACTGGCCCAAAGTCATCCATATGGTCACTTTTTGCTGATTTCTAGCATGGTGCCTTAACCACTACACAGAACTGGTTTTCATTATATCTTTAATTACAATATATCTGTCTTTTATACTTTTCTATCTTTATTATGTTTTATTTTTCCTAAACAGTAAAATGGAAAATCATATTGAGATAGATGCAATTTTTAAACTGCCCCCCCAAAATACTGATTCATGAAACTCTTCACTAAATATAAAATATTCCTTGTGCCAGATGTTAATATCTCAATTGATTATGCATTAAATCTAATATCCATTTAAATAACAATGGATTAATTTTAGAATAAAATATAATTATTGTAGCCTTCCTCTTCTGTCTCCCAGTATTGATGATATTCCTAATGGAAAACCCTAATTAGTGTCAAGCTGTTTTGTGAATCATTTATTCTACAGCAACTTAAAAAACCATTTTTCATCAGTGAAATGCAAAGTATGTAGAAAAACTTCTGTAGAAGATGACCTGGCTGAACCCGAGGGAGGGGTCAAATGCATCATCAGTCATGAGTCTGTGTGTCCACAAGAGATCTAAGTCCAACCCACCTCGAATGCCTTCTTAATTCCCACTCATTTCCTTTGACCTCTAGTAGCTCAGATTCTTGTAGAGAGTTTAAGCTTACAATAAATCTTTATACTCATTTGAACTGCCTGAATCTCCTGATTTCCCCGGTGCTTGACAAAAGAATTAACATTATGGTTTAATTTACCACCTTGTTTCACAATAATCCAGAATTAAGCTTTCAGGAAAAAATATTTCAATACAATCAAAACTCCGCTAAATCAGAATGTTAATTTATTTACAATATATTCCCCACAAACACACACACACACATTTTTTCTTTAAAAATGATTAAAATGTGTGTATTAGAAGTGCACCCTACTTCATACATTACATGAAAAATTTTGTGAGAAGCTTTTTATGTAATCACTTTCAGACTAAAACTGGAATGGAAGGAACTTAAGGCTGGAAGAAAATAAGAATTCAGAAATCAAGTATCATAGTGATCATAGATCCCTATTTTTAAAACATCCTTATGAAGAGAAAAGGAAATTTTGAGTTAACATAATAAAGGAAGTAACTGAGACAACCTCAAGAGAGTCCCCACTCCAGTTTTTTTTCCCTTGAATCAGAACAATGTTACACAAAACTGTGTACCAATAAAGGAGAATATTTATGTACAATGTATAAGTTATTTTGCAGGAATATTAGAGGAAAAATGCTTATTTTTGCATTTTCACTTTTATATTTAAATGGCCCTAATTTGGGCCACTTTTATGTATACATAATTACAATAACTGCAGTAGAAATCATGCATTTGTGCAGCATTCCCCAAGAAATAACTTAATCTGATGGTTTACATTATAAACTGGGCCTAAATATACAGCTTACATTATAAACTGGGCCTAAATATAATATATGGTTTTATTGTTTCTCTTCTACCTTAAGCCTGCATTTAATTGAGTATTTTCTTTTGAATTATTACTGTTACTTATGTCACTGCTCAGGTAGAAAAAAGCTCACCAAGAAACATATATATTATGAAAATAAGTTATAAAAATTAATTAAATGTAAAATATATTTACATTTTTAATAAATTCATAAAACTGTTTACAAACTACTATTATAGACAATATATTTAAAAAGAAACAAATTTAAAAAAACAGTTTTTCGTTGTAATTCAAGATCAACAATACCAAGATAAGTAAAGCCTTCTGCAGAGAGAATTTATATGACAAATATTGTTGAATATTGGCATTCCTCAAATTAGAACCATTTTTTTAGCAACCATTCAAAGTTACAAAAGCACTGAAAAGGTGACTTATGACCAGTCATCATAGTCATATGACCAAATTTCAGGGGTTTAGCCACAGCATGTATTTACAACAATAGCAGCATCCTGGGGTCATGTGATTACCATAACCTTCCCAGAGGACTTTCAATAAGCAAAATTAATGGGGAAAGTTGGATTTACTTAATAAGTGCAGGGATTAATAATTGTGGCAAAAAGGCCACATAATATTAGGCATGACTCACTTAACAACCAATGCTTAGCAACAGAAATTCTGGTTCCAATTGTGATTATAGCCATAAATGCAGGCAAAATTGTTAAAAATGATGGAATATAGTTTGACAATGCAGATTTCATAAAGGCAGTAGCACCAGAAAAAGGCTACAAATATTTTGGAATTTTGGAAGCTTCTGATTTATTATAGAATTAAGAAAGTGCTTCTACAAATACATCAAAGGAATTCAGAAAGTTTTAAAATCAAAGTCAAATGGTGGAAACATCTTTAAAGCAAACCTGGGCAGAACTTGTTATTCCATATATACAGCAGAAATAGCTGACTGGACTCAAATGTAATTTGATAATTTGGATTGAAAAACAAGAAAACTAATGATAACAGACCATGCTCTACACCCAAAAAGTGATAATGTATTTGCCAAGACCTGGGCGGGCAGGGGACTCCAACAGGTAAAACGAACGATGAAGGAAGAAAAACATACAATTACATCAAGAAAAGCTTCCTTGAAGAAAATCAACCAAAGAAAGATTTTGAAAACAACAAAGATGAAAGCTGAATAAAGAAAGTGCTTGACTTACAACCATTTGTTTAGTGAGCGTTCAAAGTTACAATGGCACTGAAAAAAGTGACTTAAGACATTTATCACATGATCATTGCAACATCCTTATGGTCCTGTGATAAAAACTCAGATGCTTGGCAACTGGCATGCATTTATGACGGCTGCAGTGCCTACGATCATGTGATCACCTTTCGTGACCTTCTGACAAGCAAAGTCAATGGGGAAGCCATGTTAATTTAACAATTGTGTTACTAACTTAACAGCAGCAGTGATTAATTTAATAACTGGCAAGAAAGTTCGTAAAATGGGACAAAACTCACTTAACTGCCAAGCTTAGCAACAGAAATGTTGGGCTCAATTGTGGTCATAAGCCGAGGACTACCTGTATTGACAAGAAATAATCAAAACAGTTTGTTAATGAGAAAAATACACCAATGCATGATCAATGCTTAAAGCATATAGAAGGAAAAGCCAATAAAAAACCTATATGGAGTTGGCTATAACCAAGAGTGTTAAAGGAACAGAAGATTTATTTTTAGTGGCCCAAGAATATGTTTTACTGACCAATGGCATGAA
Organism: Pantherophis guttatus; assembly: GCF_059756535.1. NCBI lineage: Eukaryota > Metazoa > Chordata > Lepidosauria > Squamata > Colubridae > Pantherophis > Pantherophis guttatus. The sequence goes on along the minus strand of NC_142063.1, from coordinate 188,436,370 downwards.
AGCAAAAATTCACCATGTAACAAGAAACAGCAAACATTGCCTTTGTAATGATCCGGATGAAACAACTGAAGAGTAGCTGCACCAAAAGTACACAAGCAGTGCTGTGACTGAATTGTCAAAATTCTTCATTGGAAACTTCATCAGAGGGTTAGATTTGAATACATCAAGAACCACTGGGACAATCAAGTTGAGAAGCTTTTGAAAAATAACCAGGTTCTTATGGGACTTTTCACATCCAAGTTGACAGACCTCCTCTTGCTCAAAACATGCCTGATATAACAGTTACTGGAGAAAACAAAGTCTGCTTCATTGATATTGCTAAACCAGGTGATTTGGGATTAAAGAAAAAGAGTAGAAAAAAGTATTGGGACTTGCATATCGAAGCTGAATGCTATGAAAAAAGAAATCTGCAATCGTGATTGGAGCCCTTGGAGCAATATCTAAAGGACTCTCTTAGTATTTGGTAATTTTGAATTTATCATACCTGAAGGAGGAGGAAGAGGAATATTTCATATGTCAACTAGGTAACATCATCAGTGCAAGTGAATGTGGGATTTGCTATACATTACCTACAGCGGTGGGTTTCACATATTCTTACCACTGGTTTGCCCCGCGTGCGCATGTGCCCAGTCTTCTGCACATGCGCTTTGCTTGCGCATGTGCCTTCCGTGCATGCGCCCGGCCTCGAAAACATGGCTAAATAGGACGGCATTATGCCGGGCCAGAGGGTGGGTGGGCCAATCCACAGTCGCCGCTACCGATTTGCCTGAACTGGTCCAAACCAGCTGAATATCACCTGATTACTTAGTTGAGTAATGAAGCATCTGGGTCAGAGAGCACCAAAGACCCCACAGTTCATCCCTGAACTACAGATATTCTCTTCTATTGGAACAATAATGTTTTTTATGTAAGATTCCCAAGTCACCACTTTTTCCAAATCTTCATTTCAAACATAATTATAGTATCTTTGTATTATGAATGATTAATGTGTGGCTTTCCATATTGGTTTATTTTTTTTTATTGGATTTATATCCCATCTTTCTCGTAACAGTTCAAGCTTGCAGTGAGTTTCTATCATTGAAGGTGGATTTGAACACGGGTCTTCCTGGTCTTAATCCAAAGACTTAATCATCAGCTAGCATGACTAATTCAAGAGATAGTAGGAGTTCAAGTCTAATGACAGCTGGTGGGACCACAAATTGCAGATCTCCGATTTTTGTTTTCTAAACACAATGTTGACCTATACCATCTTACTTACACATGATAATAATCATAATTTGTTTAATACTAAAGTCAAGTGGTTGAAGGTAAACAGGAACAAAACCAAAAAGGAACACTGAGAAGCAATTAGAAGCAAAAGCATGCTCAAACAAACCTTTAAGCAAGTGACATTTTTAAAAAATAGTCATATCCATTTTGAAACTACAGAGCTCAATGAAAACTGAGCTCATTTGGTAGACTCTAGTGTTATGCAATTTTAAGGACATATGGATGTGTAAAGGGGAGAGAATATATTCTCTTGCTTGAAGATTTGATGGTATTTTGGAAGAGTGCATGGCTGACAGAAACACAATGATCAGGAAGTAAAGGATATATTACAACACATGGAACTGATCTGGGTCTGCGGATTCAATTGAAAGTAAGTGCTAGATCATTGATTGGGATTGGATAAAATTGTATTATGCTAGTGTTGAGCCACTTATACTGATTCCTAGGCACATTAAAAGTGCTGATTTGTAAGGGTGTACAAATTATTCTGTATCTGGAAAGCACACGTTCAAAACTTTTGTTTGTAGGTTGGAAAAAATGTGACATTCCATTCCACATTGTTTCAAATGTTCCTACATCAAGCAACTGGTTTCTTCTTTTTTAAACACTTCTAACCCATGCAACCATGTCTCTATGAATTGGAGGAAACAGCAAGCACAGATTCTGTCTCTGCTGTCCCTGGCTACAGCTAGTTGACCCAAGTAACAGTTAGATGTTTGAGAGTCAGCATATGCTTACAGCCTGGGAATTATTTTTAGACATAAGAAAAAGAGTACTGCCTATTTGTCCATAAAGTGATTTATTGTAATGGGGAAATTAGAATTCATGCAGTGTAGTATTCCTGTCTTCATCTATTTTCTATCTCTTATGATCTTTGAGAAATGACAGGCATCTGTAGTTATTCATTTTTTCCAGATACTTTATTATAATAAAATAAAGTAAAAATATAAGTATCGTGCTATAATTCTCTTTCTATCAGCAAATTCAGAGAGCATTCACAGATCATTCTCTTCAAATAAGAAAAAAAATCTAGACTCTCTTGAAGTACAGGAAGAACATAATTTTTTGCTCTTCTTGGTCCTCCCTCTTCTTTTTTTTCTGGTCAGCTGGAGAAATAAATGTAGACCAACTTTGACATCCCTTTTTGAAGCTTTTTAAAATGAGATTGTCCCCATTTTCAAAAGAGGCAGTCAACAAGACTAGGAAGAAGATGGAAGGATATCAAATGTAAGGTCAAAATCCCAGCCCTGATCTTAAATAGGAAAACTGAAGGAATGCTATATTAGTAATGAAACCTTCCTAGTAATAAAAATATAAACAGTAAAATCAATAGCACTTAGGTTATTCATGATCTAATTTTCAAAGTATATATTCCAAGCTTCTATAGTTAAGTCTTACGGAACCAGTTGAGCTTCACAAAAAATGACTGTCTCCATTGCTCTAGAAATATTATGATGGAAGAGATGGAATCTTCAAGTTGAAAAATATTAGGAGGGCCAGAAGTTTCCCAACTCATGGTTGTGCAGTTTTTATTATCCTTTCATATTTGTGGGTTTTGTAAGAAAAGAGGAAAAAGAGAGAAGAGGATGCTTATACACAACTTCCCCAAAACATTATTAATACTCTGGTGGTGGTTGGTTGGTTAGTTGGTTGGTTTTTTTGGCAGTTAAGCTGTATATAAAATAGCTACATATGAGAAACAGATCTCTTAAAAATACTAAGCCACAACCTAAATGCCAAAATCACATTGATGTCTGAAAAATTATAGTTTTAGTAGAAAATTATGACCCAGACATTTCTCTTTTATAAGTCTGTCAAACAATTATCCAAACTGAAGTATCAACTACTTCATTAATATCATGTTACAGTAGAATCCAAACTCTAATGCAGTAAACACTTTCATACAATAAAATATTTATGGAGAAATATTTTAGGGAAAAAAATCATTTAAGAGATTCATTCTCCTTTCATTGATGAAATGTTCCACTAAGTTTTTCAAAAGAAGGACAGAATCTTAAGTAAATGTTTCAAAAGATCAATACTTCCTATTTTTACATTTTCAAGTTCCACTGAATGCTATGATGGGGAAAAAAATCACCAGTGTGCTAGTTTCTACAGTCCTGTAGACACTCGGCTTTTAAGTTCCATTTAATGGAAGTTCCATTTAACTTTTCCCAAATTGGCTTGGAAATGAATTGAGCTATTTTTATTAACACAGGAAACAGCAATTCCAAATTTTCCCCAGGACTTGCCTCTATTATTCCAAAGCTATTGTTTGAAGCTAAGGATTTTGGAGATTTGAAAAATAATCAATGACATACCCAAGTTTAGGGGAATTCTCATGGGAGCTTTTCCTGGCTATCCAAGGTAGCTAAGCCATACAGATTCCCTGAAAGTTTTTGAAGCTTCAGGTTTCTACTGGCTATAGGATAGTAAGGACTGTGTAGTCCTTACTCACTTCCTAATCCTTAGCTGCCTACAAAACCTTTTTGCAATAGGAAAAGCCTCATTGAATTGCTATCCTTTGAGGGACAGGAGAACTGTGCATGTTGTGGGAAGAAGCAAAAATTACATCCCAAGTTGGATTCAAGATGAATCGGGGAAAAAATAATGTAAATTTTATTCTTTGAGATGGTGAAGTTCAGCATTCATTTTCAAAACTGACATTAATACAGAGATTCAAGAAAACCAGAATCTGTGTTCTAAGCAAAAGCAACTGAAGCAATACCATTCTAAAATGCATTTTAAAAAAAGGTTTCCAGTCTACAAATTAAAGATACTGTACTAGAGCATCCTTAATAGAGTTCTCACTCTTTCTTTGAAATAGCTAACTATAGTTTATCTAGTACTATATCCAATATTGTAATATTCTGAAAGAAATGAATTTGAAAAATGTACAGTAGGGTTATCAAACTGGCGGCCTGTGGGCCAGATACATCACGTGTAGGCCACGCCCCCCAGCTCCGCAAATGGGAAAAACATCACGAAATATCAGTGACAGCAATGTGACACAGCGAGTTTGACACCTGTGGTATACAATATTCAGAAAAAAAAACTTTTTTCCTTATTCTTACATTAAACAAAATGCAGGAAATATCAACAAGAGATTCAAAATTGTTTTGTAGCTACAGATCAATTCTAGTTCACGCATATATATTTGGCAAAAGCAATAACTACTACAGTTTCATCAGTCATGTACATTTATGTTTTTGCATATACTAACTACAACAGAAGGAAACACATAATCATAGTAATTTTATACCATAGATAATTTTTCACTGAATTTTTAATTCTTCAGTATGGAATGGATTATAGGATGTATAATTCTTGCATGCTGTTTCTAATTCAGAAGGAACAACAGGCTAGATGTGGAGCAATTCTAACCAAAGTCTCATCCAGACCCAAAGATTATGGACGCCACTGTAATTGAGTAACATTCGCAACCAGATAGTCATAGAGGGTGTGTTTTTTTTGTTTGTTTGTTTGTTTTGTTTAAAATAATACTTCTTTTACATTGGTTCCAACTAAAACATTAATGTTCTTAAAGCTTTTTACCAAAATGCCTAAAGCTGAATTTTAATATTATAGTTTCTTGTTTTAATTTACAGACTTTCCTTTTATAAAAAGGATACTGTTCGAATGTTAACTATATAGTTATTTTCACATTTAAGAAAATCATAAATGTTTCTCTCTTTTCAAAGTGCTGTAACACTGTGCATAGCTAATTATATTGTACCGTCAGACCTTGTCTTTTGAACATTTTGGCATTTCATAGTGGAAAACTAATTATATATTCCATCACAGTGGTATATACAATTAACCATACAAGACATTTCAGTTAGTTATGGTACAGCGCTGCACTTCCAGCACTTATTCTTGAAGTAAAAAAAAAACCTCAGTAGTTGAAATAGGCAGCTTAATTTGAAAGTGTAGACCACTCATGCTGCTAAAATTAATTCAATGGTATTCTCTTCTATTTTCAGTGTTAAAAGTACAATAGTGAGGAAAATTTGCACTGTCAATTTACTATGAATTTGTTGATGCAATGATTGCTAAATACGATCCAACAACAGCTCACCTGACCAGCACTAGTACGGTAAGTGCAAACATTCTTTCAATAAGGATACTTTCAATATTATCCCTTCCTACAATCTAAAATATTGTTGTGAGAATCCTCTAGAAATGTGTAGGAAAAAATGCAAATATCAAGCCTTAGATAGAAAAAAGACTACAGCTAAAATCATTTTATTAAGCATGCTCTTTAGATCAAAGCTAAATATCAGCCAATTTTAACTACCAAATGATGATCCATTCTTTTAAAATTGTTTTGGTAACAAAAAATATGGAACACTCCTTATTTTATGCAACACTGCTTATTAAATGCCTTAAAATTCTACATTTAGGCAATAACTTGTTCACAACAGCAAATTAGCTTGGTGATAGAACATATTTCATGAATGTTTTGTTGAAATCAAGATATATTACATCTATGACACTTTTAAGATCTATTAGGAGAGTTTGCTCATAAAGAAAATCTGACCAGATTTGTTCTAGGGACATTCATATTGATTTCTGGTAATTGATGCTTTGCTCTCAAAACAATTACAGTATCACTTCAGCAAATGGTGATAATGAAAGATCCAGGGATACATTTTGTATCAAATTATGCAATATCATGAATGAATACAACACACTGGAAAAAGCTGATCTGTTCTGTGGCATCAATAATTTGATTCCTTATAATGTAAGAGAAAAGAGTCAGTGAAAAATACAAGGATGAGGCGAACTTCTGACAGACTTTTAGTGGATCTTGGGGGAAGAGAAGAAAGGGAAGAAAAAGAAAGAAACTAAAGTGAAAGTAAAATTACATCCCAAAGAGCAAGCACAAATACTGTATGAAGATAGGTTCAACTCTCAAGAGAAAAATGAAATGTGATATGAAACGTATCTGGAATACAGTGAAAAGCATTATTTTACAGATTGCAACAGAAAAATGCATAATGTAATTTCCTATTAGCTATGCTAATGGAGCATTAAAAAGATACCTTGTGGAATGCTGAAGTAAAAGTTGCTGAATGAGAAAAATAATGCATATAAGAAAATGTCTCCTAAAAGAATGAGGAAAGAAACTGCAAAGGATCGGTGTCCAACCTTTTCGCTTGCCTTAGATACATTGAGTGAAGAGGAATTGTCTTGATCAGCATATAAAATATATAAAGTAGTTAATGAATATGAATATTACTAATATTCATTAACATTAATACATGTTAAAATTTTATGATCTTGTGGGGCCACATTACTAGTTATCCAAGGCTGCATGCGATCCATGGACCACTTGTTGCACATACCTGGTTTAAAGTGTATAAGAAAGGGATAGTTACAAAGAGTCTTTAAAAATGTAAATGAGATTAAGAATAACAATAGCAATAGCACTTACATTTATATACCACTCCACAATGCTTTACAATGTCAGCATATTGCTTCTAATAATCTGGATTCTCATTTACTGACCTCAGAAGGGGGGGTAGGCTGAGTCAACATTGAGCCTGTCAGGATCAAACTCCTGACAGTGGGCAGAATTAGTCTGCAATACTTCATTCTAACCACTGTGCCACCATAGCTACTAAGAGTGATGTTATCTGAAATGAAACTAAAGAAATGTTGTAATGGGGATTTTAGATATGGATGTGGAAATGACTGTGATATGACAAAGAACAGAACTGAAATTAAGGTAATATCAAGTGCAGGAAATCAGGAGTCCAGGCAGTTCAAATAAAGATGGTCTATTGTATGCTAATGTTATCTACAAGAATCTGAATTACTAACAATCAAAGCAACTTGGCGGTAGATAAGGGTCAATGGAATTCAAGATGGGCTGGACTTAGATCTCTTGTAGGCGCAAAGGGATTCGACACTGATGACACATTTGACCCCTCCCTTGATCTCAGCCTGGTCATCTACAGGTTATAAATATTATAAATATTCTTATACAAAAAAGCAGAGGGAAAGAAAGCTATAAATTATATCAGAATTTTGAAAAATGATGGGGCTTCAGGTATAGGATGAATACCCGCACAACACCCACACATAGAGAAGTTCTAAACTGGAAAAATGCTAAAAATTGGATAGTTTGCTAATGAAGTGATTAGTGTGCAACTTAAGATGCAGCTGTGTTCGATAACTAGACAAATGTTTTACATTCCATTAAATGAAGAGTAACAAAAGTAAATGCAAAACTGCAAGGATATAGTTAATTAAGCAGTTTGAGAAAATGCTTGCCAGAATTCTGATTGAAAGGATACAAGAGACGATAATGATGAAGAACTGGAGAATTCAGTACAGCTTTATGCCAGGTTTATTTGGGGGGGGGGAGGAGAAATGTCATTAAGAAATGTACAAAAAAGAGAAAGATCTTTTAACCTGGTAAATTTCTTGATGCAGAGAAAACCTATGATGAAGCAAATTTATGGAAACCTGGCCATATATGAAATTGAAGTTTGGTTACTAAATACTCTTACTCTTTGGAGTAAGTCCAATAGATTGTAAAAATAATCATGGATCAGATTAAATAGAATGTTCATCATAGCTCATTAACTGACCTTAGCTTTTTTTAATGCATTTATATGCATTATCGGGTGGAAGTGCAGGAAGATCCCTTACAGAGTCGAGCTGAGGATTTTGTGCAATTCCTGCATGATAAAGTTGCTCAGATTCAGGAAGGCTTGGACTCCGACTGGGTGAGTCCGGGGAGGGAGACGGGGGTGAGTCCTGAGAATATTATCTGGGAAGAGTTTGACCCTGTGGCTCCCGAGGACGTGGACAGGATTCTGGGTGGGCTTAGTGCTGCCACATGTTTATTGGACCCGTGTCCCTCCTGGTTGGTACTGGCCTCCCGGGAGGTTACACGAGGCTGGCTCCAGGGGATTATAAATGCTTCTTTGAGTGAGGGTGCCTTTCCCGCTGCCTTGAAAGAGGCGGTGGTGAGGCCCCTCCTCAAGAAGCCATCCCTGGACCCGGCTGTATTAGCAAACTACCGTTCGGTCTCCAACCTTCGCTTTGTGGCGAAGGTTGTCGAGAGTGTGGTGGCACGACAGCTACCCCGGTACCTGGAGGAAGCTGTCTTATCTGGACCCGTACCAGTCGGGCTTCAGGCGGGGGTACAGCACAGAAACGGCATTGGTCACGTTGGTTGATGATCTCTGGAGGGTCCTATTAGATCTCTCAGCGGCTTTTGATACCATTGACCATGGTATCATGCTGCAGCGGTTGAGGGGGTTAGGAATTGGAGGCACCGTGTTACGGTGGTTCTCCTCCTACCTCTCCGACCGCTCAGTTTGTGTTGGCAGGGGGGCAGAGGTTGACCTCGAGGCGCCTCGCTTGGGGGGTGCCGCAAGGGTCGGTCCTCTCGCCCCTTCTGTTCAACATTTATGTGAAGGCTGGGTGAGATCATCCATGGTTTTGGGGTGAGAGTCCATCAGTACACTGATGACACCCAGCTGTACATCTCCACCCCAAACCACCCCAATGATGCCCTTGATGTGATGTCCCGCTGCCTGGAGGCCGTGCGGGTCTGGATGGGGAGAAATAAGCTCAAGCTCAACCCTTCCAAGACTGAGTGGCTGTGGCTTCCGGCGTCCCGGTATAGTCAGCTGGTGCCATCGCTGACTATTGGGGGTGAATCTTTGCCCCCCACAGAGAGGGCTCGCAATCTGGGTGTTCTCCTGGACTCACAGCTATCTTTAGAAGAGCATATGACGGCTGTAGCCAGGGAGGCTTTTTATCAGGTTCGCCTGATCCGCCAGTTGCGTCCCTTTCTGGACTGGGAAGCCTTACGCACGGTCACTCACGCCCTCGTCACCTCCCGTCTGGACTATTGTAATGCTCTCTATATGGGGCTCCCCTTGAAGAGCACTCGGAGGCTCCAACTGGTCCAGAATGCGGCCGCACGGGTGGTTATGGGCGCACCTCGTTACGCCCATGTAACACCTCTCCTGCGCGAGCTGCACTGGCTCCCAGTGGTCTTCCGGGTGCAATTCAAGGTGTTGGTCACCACCTTTAAAGCGCTCCATGGCATAGAACCAGGATATTTACGGGACCGCCTTCTGCCATCAATAGCCTCCCACCGACCAGTCCGCTCCCACAGAGAGGGACTCCTCAGGGTACCATCGGCCAAGTTATGTCGGCTGGCGATACCCAGGAGGAGAGCCTTCTCTATCAGAGCTCCTGCCCTTTGGAATGAATTGCCCCCGGATATTTGTAACATCTCTAACCTCCGGGTCTTTCGCTGTGCCCTCAAGACCCTACTGTTCCGACAGGCGGGGCTGTCTAACTGAATGATTTTAAATTGGGTTTTAATATTGGGTTTTAAAATTTGGCCAAAACTATTTAATGATTTTAATTAATTTTAACTATGATATTGTATATTTATGTTTTTAATCTTGGCTGTACACCGCCCCGAGTCCTTCAGGAGAAGGGCGGTATATAAATAAAATTATTATTATCATCATCATCATCATCATCATCATCATCATCGATAAAAGAATACAGAATACATATGTAAAATTAGAGTACATGTTTACCCAGGTGATGTCGGATTGTTTGTTGAAAATCCAATTTTATTTATTTGTATCCCATCTGTATCATTTTTACAAATAACTCAAGGTGGAGAGTATATCGAACACACCTTCCTTCTACTTTCTACAAACATCAACTGTGAGTGAGTTGGGCTGAGAGAGTGTGATTGGCCCAAGGTCACCCAGCTGGCTTTCACTACTAAGGCAAGATTAGAACTCATGATCTCCGGCTTTCTAGGCTGGTGCCATAACCACTAGACCAAACATTAGGTAAAATGTACAATTCACTGAATAACATGGCTCTGCAAATTTTATCTACAAAAGACCAAGACATTTCTGTTGTCAAGGAAAAGAGAAATGCCTTTAACAGGAACAGAAATGTTTTTTTTAAAAAAATGAGCAAGCAACTGCAAATTACCTGTAAGTGATGAAAAATTAGAGTAAGTAGATTAGTTGGTGTGTCTTGATAATAAAATTACCAAAGTTGGGGAAATAAATGGAGCAATTTTGAGATGAATAAATGTTGATAGAAAGATAGTCTGATCTATTGTGAGGAATGAATATTTGCTGAAAGAAATAAATGGCTGGATATAAAAGCATAAACAATGTATAATTTTCACAATGTATGAAAATTAAGTTAATGTCAGGAACAACATAGTAAGTTTAATATAGTACAAATGGGTTATTTAAGAAATGTGTGGTGAAACAAGAAGAGATGAGGTCAAGAATGCATACTTAATAAGACTTAAGACTCTTTAAGACTCAGTCGTAAGAATGAATAAAATTTTATTTACAAAACAAATATATAAAGGGAGGCTTTGAGGAAGTAAAAAACAAAGCCATGCTTGGATGAAGTTGACAAGACACTGAAAAAAGAAAGGTTTGAAGTTTAAACAAAACCAATATATGAATGTTAGTATACTGTACTTTGAAATAGAAGCTTTCAGTATAGTAGTGATAACCTATACTGATTTTTTGTATATATTGTCATCATGGGCCAACTTACGATGCCAGCATGAAACATCTTAAATTAATCTAATAGGGAAGTCAAATGTTCCTTAATATCTACCAGACCACATTGTTTAAATGTACATAAAACTATCACGATCCATAGAATTTGGGTTGTAAAACACACATAGATAGACATATAGAAATAGAGAGAAGAGTAAAACAGCAGTTGATTTATTCAATATAAAATATTTTTAAAACCCTTTAAAACTAGAAATGAAACTTCATAAATGTTATTATTTGAAAAATATGAGAGGTTAATATTTTAAATAATAATTTAAAAATTATTCTGTCTGTACATTCAAACAAAGTGAATACAGTATTACAATGTCTTCAGAATCCTAACTATACAAAATTATGCTAAAAATAATAATCTATATACAATTAGAGCAATTAGTTTCGGAAAAATATTTCAAAAAAATAAAGTTATATAGGATTCAATGAGTGTGGTCCACAAAATATCAAGCAAATGACCACCCATATATAGAAATATTTAGAATATTCTTTCAAAAACAATTCTAAAGCCATATTTTTGCCCACACATATGGAAAGAGAAAGATAAATATAATTTTTATAAAAATATTAAAATGTATCGTTCAGATTCAGATATATTATTCTGAAAAATTAATACAATTAGAAGAATTTTAAAAGTTAATATTCTAATATTAAAGGATAAATGTCCAGTCAGATAATTACTAAACCATTAAGAATAAAATGTACAAAAAATCTAGCATATTGTTTCTAAATTTAAAATTATTTCTTCAATTATTAATTACTTGGAATATTAATCATATTACTAACTATCACTCAGAAAGTAATAACATGATCTTATTTCAAAGCAAGTGACTGTTCTTTTCTTAGGCTGAGGCAAAACACAAACTATAGATGTATAGCAATCAGTCTTCAAAAACTTCACATTTATGCTAACATATGAAGCACAAATGGGACGTGGTGGCTCAGTGGCTAAAATGCTGAGCTTGTCGATCGAAAGGTCGGCAGTTCAGCGGTTTGAATCCCTAGTGCTGCGTAACGGGTTGAGCTCCCGTTACTTGTCCCAGCTTCTGCCAATCTAGCAGTTCAAAAGCATGTAAAAAATGCAAGTAGAAAAATAGGGACCACCTTTGGTGGGAAGGTAACAGCATTCCGTGCACCTTTGGCATTTAGTCATGCCAGCCATATGACCACAGAGACGTCTTCGGACAGCACTGGCTCTTCAGCTTTGAAATGGAGATGAGCACCTTCCCCTAGAGTCAGGAATGACTAGCATATATGTGCAAGGGGGAATCTTTACCTTTACCTATAAAGCACAAGATATTATCAGTGACAAAAACCACAGTTCAATAATATGCTCTAGCTCAGGGCTGTCAAACTCCCGCCCCAAGGAGCGATGTGTCACATGCTGGCCACACCAATGCCCAGTTTAGCAAAGGGGAAAAAAGTCCCGATACGTCACATGACACCGCGAGTTTGACAGCCCTGCTCTAGCTGATATCAGACAGCAGGCCATTAATTTAGAGCTTCTAGCCGACTTCTCAGCCCTCCCTGGAAACCCTGGCAGCCAAGATCTCCTGCCTTGTGCAGAAGGTTGAACTAGAGCTCCAAGGTCCCTTCCAGCCTTGTGATTCTATAATATTATTGTATCTCCCATTGATTTTCTGTTTTCAAGGGGAAAAAACTAGTTATAGTTTATCAATCTCTCTTCATAACAGTTACTTTCTACTCCTCTGATTAGTCTCCTTGCCGCCTAATCTAATCTCTCCTTGAAGAATTAGTCTCCCTTCTCCAGATTATTCTGTCTTCGTCTGAAATTGTTCTAATTTGTCTAAACCCTTTTTGTAGTGGACTATCCAAAAAGTGTGGTGTATTTTTTTTAAAAAATAAAATCTAATAATTCAGAATATAGTGAAACTGTTATTTTCCCCGATTTGGAATCTAATTCTATTTTTGCAGTCTAAACTTGTATTTGCCCTTTTAATAGTCATGTCACAGTACTTACTCATTCAGTTTGTGGTCATGTGGAGTTCCAACATCCTTTTGACATATGCTATTACCAACTCAAAAATGTTTGTTCTCTCATTATTCTCTTATGTTATTTTGCTTTATTCTGTTTCTATCTTTAGTGTATGTTTTATTACTATATGTTTAATGAAGTTATAGTCAATATTTCTAAATATTAAATAATTAAAAAGTCATATCTCACTAATATGAAGCCCTGCTTAATACATTGCTCATAAATCTAAAATTGCCATCCAAGAGAGATTCAAATTCTATGGATATGGATCTGATTATATCTTTACTCTATATGGTGCTTAAATAATACAAGGGAAAAAGCAGATATTATAGGTATTAAGGGAGAAGAGAAATTGTATAATTTTAAACTAAATTTTAGGGAATAGTAAAGGCTAACATTTTAAATAATTCAGGAGTAGTGCACAATGATCTACTGGAAGAAAATCAGTGGCAAACCCATTCTACAGAGTTGCCAGGAAAACTGCACGGCTGTCTCCATTAAGTCACCAGGAGTCAAGCTCGACTTGAAGGAGACTTTTCCCTTACTATTCCCTAGAAAATATTTCCATGGAAAACCAAAAGAAGAAACATTTTCAGAAAATGTTTATTTCTGGATCACTTAAATATCACAAAAATCAATTTATGATAAAATTACACCCTACCCTTAATATATGCTGAAAGTCTTTTGAACAAAATCTCACAGGGCTTCAATCCAAGGAGTTCCACTGTGGTAATAACTATATATTTTGTGCTTACTTGTGGTTTTGAAGGGATTCTTAAGAAATGGCATGTCTTTAAAGATGAAAATAGGAACAACAAACAGAATGTGTTAGAGTTTCTCAACAATCTATTGAAATCTCTACCTTATAGCCAATGTAATAACCACACCTTATAACAGCCTACACTTCTTTTTGTAATTCATTTTTAATATATTCAAGGATGGAAAGGCGTATTAAAAGCAACACAATTACTCATTTACTGGGGGGGGGAGAGAACTGACATATATTGTCCAGTCTTGCATAATTTTTGCATATATATTTATGTTCAAGAATAGCAGTAAGGGGCCATATGAACAGAAATCTCTATCCATATAGTCCTCTGTAATCACAAATGTGAGATTAACACAGGATAACAAAAGTAAACTGCAGAAATCCAGATAACTGCTAGATGGCAATCAAATTCTACAGAAAATATTCTTGCTTTCCACCTTATGATTGTCTAGATTTTCGGTTGTAAATTGAGGACTACCTGTATTTGAATAAATTTTATTCAAATAATCTAGTGGATCTTGAGGTAGCAAGAAGCTGGAAGTCTACTGAATCAGGATAAACTAATCACTGTCTATGGGAGCATGCATGTTCCAGTACCCTTGACTTAAAAAAAAAACATTCATCTTCCTTGATTTCAATGCAGTTTCTTTTACAGTTGATAGCAATCTATCTTCTGTTAATTATAAAATTAACAGTAACCTTCCCTACGTGTAACCAAAAACCTGAAAGTTGGGATAAGGATCCTCTAGTAAAGGATAGAATTATCAGGTGGCCTAATTGGATAGCAAACATTCATTTACTAGTTTAAACTAATCAATTGGGATTGCAGACTTAATCTGCACAATGGACCATCCACTAATGCAGTAATTAGTAATTTTCAGTTATTAATATTTACTGGTAATTTGTAGGATGTTTTGGTTAAAACTCTTCCTAATAATATTCCATATGCAGGATGTTTTGGTTAAAACTCTGATAGCTAGAAAAAAATTATAGAAAGAGAGTGCACAGATGACCAAATGTCAGTAATTCTCAAGCATCATACACAAGTAAAGAAAAATCTAACGGGCTCTGCTAAAAAAAAGGGGGGGGAGAGGGAAATAATTGCTTAAATAATGAATTTTTTTTAAAAAATCTGCATTTTAGCATTTTGTTTTAGCTGTCTTGTCTTCAAGGATATTTGTGGTATCATTTCTCCAGGTGTACGGACTGAACATTTTGTATTCAGTGGTATTCATAGTAATTGCCACTTACAACTGCCACTTCATCTTATCTGAAGAAAAAATAAATAAGGTAGAGGCAATTTAAATTCATAAGAATTATTGTGCATTAATATTGATGGTGGGCCCCTCTACTGATGTAATTCAGTTCTTCATATCAATTGACTGTACATTTTTAATAACCGGAAGACTTGTTCAAATATATATCATTGTTATCACTGCTGAAAAGAGGCAACAAAAATGTCCATCAAACTATCTCCCAATCATTTGTCAGGTATAATAGGTTAAAAACTGGGCACCTTTATTAGTGGATTGAATGTTGCACAGCAACATCTTAGAAAGAAGTTATTTTTAAAAAGTCAGATCAGCTCTACCTTGAGACTTGATTTGGCAGCTCAAAAACCCAAATAAATAAATAAACTTCACTGTAGATCAACACTTAGCCTTCCTACAGTTGGCTGAGAAATACACTGCACTCTTGGGAAAACCATATGTTGCCATGTATATTTGAAAATAGCATTTAATTCAGGGAAATTAATTAAATTTACCTCAAGGAAAAATTGTTCACTATCATCTCATTTTAATTTTGAAACTCCTTGAAATTAATCATTTGTACGTCAATTGCGCCTCTCAAGAACCCTCTACTCACCACGTCTATAGCAGAAAGTAGTAAAATAATATTGCATTATGGTATCTTTTTTGTACCTACTATATAAATTTATTGGTGTAAGCTTTTTTACTATCAAACTCCCTCCCAACCCCTCATTAGCCAATAAATGGCACCTATACCAATCAGGTTAAATCCTTTAAATATCTTGGTGTTTCACTTGGAAAGATTACATAGCAATTATGACAATAAAAGCCCAATGTCTCACACATGCTGTTTTGCAAGTCCCAGAGGCAACAAGCAAGTTCCAGCTCAGGGCAAAGGTCTTGACCTATCTGATTTATGGTGTTACACAGTCACTTTTTGAAATTAAGGGCCCTGCTAGATGTGTTCCAATGTGTGTCCAATTCCCTGTTAAATTTAGAATCCAAACTGATCACCACTAAAGCTTGAATGTGGGTTTATTAGCTAAACTATTGTCTTAATCTCATCACTTTGCCTTAAATGGAATTAAATTATTTTTAAAATTCTAGAGTCTCTCTGCTCAATATCTGAGAGAAACAACATACCATTGAGTTAGACCTGCAGAAAGATTTTTAAGTTTCAATTCCAAATTGTATTGTTCTGGTTTATTTAGCAAACCATTTTTAGCAGTTCCCCATCTTACTAACTTCCTATGTCCTAAACATATAAGAACTCTAAGTATGGTATGATACTACAGCATTTTTACAAGGAAAACTCAATTACCTCTATTCTTCTGCATGAACTTGTTTGTCCCCACCACTGGGGAAAAGAGAATTAAGTGGTCATTGTCTTCACTGACCCTTCTATTCTTTTTGGGTTGGGCGTTTTTGTCCAACTATCACAGACATTCCAAAGACTCTGTTCGCCTCCTACTAATTGAGAATTATCTTAAGGTGAGGGGGGGGATCACTTACTGGCATTTGGTGTGGAATTCTGTTGATACTATGTTGCATATTATTGTGTACTACAGGTAGTCCTCGACTTATAACTGTTTAATACAGGTTCAAAATTACTATGGCCTCAGAGAGAGTTTTATCATCTGTATTCACATTCATCACCGTCATACTAACTGACCTTTTTTGCCTGGATTCACTTAACTACCATGTCATTTACTTAACAGACAAGGGAATTCACTTTACAACCATGATAAAAATGGTTGTAAAATCGAGTCAGATTACATGATGATTCAATGTACATCTGCAGCAACTTACAACAAAAATTCTGCTCCCAACTGTGGTTGTAAGCCAAAGACTACATGTACTGATATTTTGAATATCTTAAAGTATAGCTTTTAGGAAAAAATATCTTTTACCTTGTAGTCTTTAATCTAATGTATTGTGTGTGACCATAAAACATAAATAAGCTGCAGGTTTAGAAAAGACTGAATACCAACCATGCATTATGAATATTTCATGATTTCCTTTTCTCTGAATTAAGAGAACAGAGAATTAAACAATGAAATAAAAAATAAAATATTATCTAAAACATTATACAAATGTTTTAAAAACAGAATGGAAAATCAGGTAATAATTTGTATAGGAGGTGTTGATTACTACAGCAAATATTTTAATTTTTATATCTTTAATTATACTTTATTTTTTCCAAAAAGCAGAATAATAAAATAACAAGAGTTATAAAGGACCCTGGAGGTCTTCTAGTAGTTCAACCCCTTCTCAAGCAGAAAACCGTATACCAGTTCAGACAAATAGTCATCCAATCTCTTCTTACAAACCTCCAGTGTTGGAGTACCCACAACTTCTGGAGGCAATTCGTTTCATTGATAGTTTAACTGACAGGACATTTCTCCTTAGTTCTAGATTGGTTCTCTCTTTGATTAATTTCCATCCATTGCTTCTTGTCCTGCCTTCAGGTGCTTTGGAGAATAGGGTAACCCCGTCTTCTTTGTTCTACAATTGGGAGAATCCATTCCTAGGATGTCTCCACTGTTTTTTAATCTCAAGGATATTTGTTGGATATCTGCAGAAAGAGGCTACTCAGTTATTCAGGCATAATATTATCACAGAGCTCTATTACATTTGAAATTTTGGGACAACGGACAAAACTTTAATAATACAAAGAAATGTTAATGTATTAATTAACTGAACTTTAAATAATAGCATATGTACTTCCCTTGATTGGAAGAAAGGAACAACTTACTGGATCTACAGTTGTTCCTGCTTAATTAGGTAGCAGCTGTATCCAAAAACACTCCTCCATAGATTAAGCTAATATTAAGCAGCTGTAACCTTTCTTAAAGAGCATGGCATAATATGGGCTGGCTGTATAACACATCCAACCATTTCAATTCCTACAAAATACAGCAGATGGATTACAGATCCTGATTATAAGAGACATATTATAAATCTTAACCTGTTTCCTATATATATCAACCTTGACATTTGAAATCACAGTTCCTCAAGAATATGTAAATTCCATCATTACCATAAGAACTATCTTTTTGATTAGGAGGACAGCTGTCTTTATAGCCTTCTGTTATCTTAACAGTCATTATAAAATGCCATACATATATTGGGCAGCTTTACATGTCTCTCTTTTTCTCTTTTTCTTTTCCTCCTCTTCTCTTTTTTTTCCTCCTTACTCGCAAGCAATATATTAACCTAATATTATATGGATGTGCCTTTGCTTAGCCTGAAATTTGCATGTCTAGGAATTTGTTCTGAATGTGTTCTGATTCTTTTAAGAAAAAAAGATGGATCAGGCAAACACCTATTTAAGCAAGCATTGGTTTTATGCAATGTCTTTGGGTTACTGACTAGCAAAACATAGAGACATACTCCTTACCCAAAAGAGTTTCAAATCAAGAGATAACATTGAACATTCAATAATAATTAACTGTCACAGACCTATCCTCCATAAATTCATCCAGTTCTATTTTAACACTTCTATTTTAGTGGCCATTATTACATCTTGCAATAATGAATTCCACATGTTGATTATACTCCTTTTCACGTGTTCTAAATCTCCTTCCAACCAGCTTTCCTGGGATGACCTCTAATCCTAGGTTTTGAATTTTTTGCCTTTTAAGTTCTCAATTTTCTGCATGTTTTAACAAACCTAAATTCTGCCCATCTTTGGTTGCTATGTTTCCAAGTTACAACACAAGACCCAAATATCTGAGGAACTGCCTCTGTCCAATCATCTTACCTGTCCCATTATGTGCCGCAAGAGAGGCAAGCCCTGGGTCATCTGGCAGGACCCAGAATATAAGCCTTTTTGACTATGGCTAGCACCCTTCTTTGAGATCAGATTAGCCCAACCCTGCTAACCTTCTATAAAACCCTAAAAAATTGGCCTTGCCATTGAGCATAGGAACCCGGGAGTAGCAATTATACTGATTGTTATTGATGGATATTAGAATACCTTATCTATGGATTTTGTTGCATGGTTTTTGAAAGTTTTTATATTGATTTTATCATTTAATTTTTGTGTAGTTTTATTTTACTTATTTGTGATTGTCTTGTCTTGTTTTGATGTTTTATGCTGTTTTTAATTGTTTTGAGCTGACTAGAGTCATATATTTGACATAGGAGGCATTATAAACTAAAGTTATAAAGTCCTAAATATTCTACATGTAGTCCTCAATTTATGACCATTCATCCCTCTTAATCTTTTTCATTGATTAAGAGCATAGTTGACACCTTCTGCATAAAGACCCTATCCTTACCCCCTGCCCCACCACCGTTATCTATATATATAAAAGCGAAAACCACTCATGCCGTAAACACGAAATCTCCAGAACCATAAAGCCTACAAACTTGAAATTTGCCACATATCTTCCTCTTGGCTTTCTAGGTGCTCACTAAGAAAGGATCTTTCAAAATGGCCATCAGAGCATTAGTATTTCCTATATTATGATTAACACACTCTGATCCTAAGGTGTTCTACTCCCCCTCCCCACCTGAAAAGAAATCTGTTCCAAATGCAAAACACAAGCACAGGAGAGAAGTTTCACTTTCAGTTTTACTTTCACAGCAGCAACCAGGAGATAGGATAGGGAAAGCTTCTGTGGGGCAAGGCTGAGGGAGAGAAGGGGATAGGATAGGGGAGGCTTCTGTGGGGCAAGGTTGAGGGAGAGAAGGGGATAGGATAGGGGAGGTTTCTGTGGGACAAGGCTGAGGGAGAGAAGGGGGATACAATAGGATAGAGTTCTGTGGGGCAAGGCTGAGGGAGAGAAATGGAGAGGAGAGGCCGATCATAACAACTCATTAATTTTCAAGCTGTAAGTGTCGATTTATCAAGCCTGATCACACAGTTTCATATCGAAGCACGGTTATCCAGCTAGTAAATAATAAAATGGTCATTATTCCTTCTTGTTCTATGGAAATTAAATATTTTTGTTTTGACAATTATATTATTTTTACATTAAAACTACAGTATCTTGGAAATGTGTTCTATTCTGAACTAAGGTAAAAGGCATTTTGATTTGCTATTCTGTTGAAGGTGATGAGTAAATGGCAGTAGGATGACAGGTAAATGCTAACACCCATTCAAATTGGAATTATAATGTTAGTGAGAACTTACAAAAACAATGCAGGTACAGTATACTAAAACAAGGTTTATTGAACTGAATAAACCACAGTGACTACATTCATACGTAGTGCTAAGCCAGTGGGGCTCAAACTGGGGGTAGTCTGAGCATATCCTGAGGATAAAGAAGCAATTTGTAATTTGTTCTTATGTCTTGGTGCTGCCAAGACACTTATATAAAACAACAGTCTTGGTATTTTGTATTGTTTGTGGTAGGGATAATGGCATTATTCAGAACTTGGAAAAAGAGCATTTGGATCATAAAGTTTAAGAAACCACTATGTCGAGCCATAAACGATACACTTTACTTTATAAATGTTATTATACATAAATGTTACAGGCCACAACTGCTGCATTCACACAATGTGCTAAACCAGAACAAACAAGCCCACATATTAGCTTATTGCAATACAACACTAATTAATTTCAAATTAAAACAAAGAAGAATATATTATTTGGGAATAATATTGTCAGTTTATGTGTTGACAATAAGATTTCAATACGCCTTTCTTTATGAGAAAATGCTTCCACTCTCACGTTGCTTTTTAAAAATAAATTACATCACCAACTTTTAACTGGATTTATAAATCAAGGAGAAATGTAATGGGTGCATATTTTGAACTGAGTATCCAGTAAACCCCATCCTAACTGGGAAGCATGTAATACTTGTCTAGAAAGATGTCTATAAGGACATATATGATATTAAGCATTCCCTTTGATCTAAACAATAGAGTTTGAAAGCAGTGCACACTGTTTGCATTCTCTGTCAAGGAATTAACATTTCTAGACAGGGTGGGAAACAGTTACATTAACAATGAAGTTGTGTAATATTTTTTTGCCTATTATCTTCTTACAGTAACCAGCAAATTTCTTTTAGTTTTTAACTTTAGAGGATTTGCTTATCAGTTAAATTTCATCACTGTGCACATTTAAGAAGACAGAAATCACATTTGCTCAGAAGTAAGTCCTTAAAGGTATTTTAGCAATAGCTTCATATTTTGATGTTTTGTTTTTAATTGCAAGTGCTCCACATCTAGGTAACTAGACAGTACCTGACCACAAGCCAGCCAAGTGGTGCAATTATTCATACTATTGGTAATAATCACGTCTGCATAACTGGTACATAAACCTCTAATTACAGAGTCAGGATATCCCCGAGGCTTGGGAAACAACACTAGCTTCACAATATGAATTTAACAAGCTGAAACGTATACATCACTAAAAAAATATTTTAAGGAACACAAATCCCATCAGATCTAAAATGGAATGGGACCCTTTAAGATAAAGGGGGGAGAGCAAATTTGTACCACTATTGCCCCTACCCCTGGCCTTAATCTCTAAATCCAAATAAATGACACTTTGATATTAAAATATAAATAATCTCCAATACCATAGGAGGAAGTATTTGTCAAAAATTTGAACTGTGTTAAATCTGAACCTGTCTCCCACAGAAAAGTACAATATTGAAAAATACATTAGAAGTTCACCCCCTTCTAGTGATGGTCTAGTACAGGGGTGTCAAACTCACGTCGTCAGGTTGTTGTTACGTGATATCATTTTTCCCCTTCGCTAAAATGGGGGGAGGCGTGGCCAGCATGTGACACGAGTTTGATACCCCTGGTCTAGTATCTATCAGAATAGTAGCATTAATAATAATATTTTATATATTTTATATATATGGGTTCTGGAATTCTTCAAATGTCCTTGTCTGTCCTTGTCATGGACAGATCATTCGCTCCTTCACTTGGACTTTCCTACCGCTTCCCCCTGCCTCAGGGAGACGGAACCGATCAGATGGTTCTGTCCCAGGCGCCTGATGGATCCCGAAAGGTTCCTGACGGAGCTTGGGCCGTTTCCTGAGACTCTGACACACGACTCGACCTGGGAGAGTGCCACCTGGAGCTTTCGATCGTATCGTGCCTTTGCGGCCTCTGACCTGATGCCGATCTCAATTGGCTCCTTGGTTCTCTGAGGAGCTGAGAGAGATGAAGCGTCGGAAAAAACACCTAGAGAGCATTTGGAGGACTAGTCATTCCGATTCCAACCGGACACAGGTGAGGTCTTATATCAAGACCTACCTAGTGGCGATAAAAGGGGCGAAATCTAACTATTTTTCCGCTCTTATCGCATCTGCAGAGAACCGCCCAGCCTCCCTATTTAGGGTGACCCACTCCCTTCTTCAGGGGGGAGTGCGGGAAGATCCCTTGCAGGGTCGAGCTGAAGATTGTGTGCAATTCCTGCATGATAAAGTCGCTCGGATTCGGGAAGGCTTGGACTCCGACTGGGTGAGTCCGGGGGAGGAGACGAGGGTAGGTCTTGAGAACATTACCTGGGAGGAGTTTGATCCTGTAGCTCCCGAGGATGTGGACATAGGATATGTCTGGGTAGGATTAGTGCCGCCACATGTTTATTGGACCCGTGTCCCTCCTGGTTGGTACTGGCCTCCCGGGAGGTTACACGAGGCTGGCTCCAGGGGATTATAGCTGCTTCTCTGAGTGAGGGTGCCTTTCCCGCCGCCTTGAAAGAGGCGGTGGTGAGGCCCCTCAAGAAGCCTTCCCTGGACCCGGCTGAATTAGCCAACTACCGTCCGGTCTCCAACCTTCGTTTTGTGGCGAAGGTTGTTGAGAGCGTGGTGGCACGACAACTGCCCAGGCACCTGGATGAAGCTATCTATCTAGACCTGTACCAGTCGGGCTTCAGACAGGGGTACAGCACAGAAACGGCATTGGTTGCGTTGGTGAATGATCTCTGGAGGGCTCGGGACAGGGGTTGCTCCTCTGTCCTAGTCCTATTAGATCTCTCAGCGGCTTTTGATACCATCGACCATGGTATCATGCTGCAGCGGTTGAGAGGGTTAGGAATAGGGGGCACCGTTCTGCAGTGGTTCTCCTCCTTCCTCTCCGACCACTCGCAGTTTGTGTTGGCAGGGGGGCAGAGGTCGACCTCGAGGCACCTCGCATGGGGAGTGCCACAAGGGTCGGTCCTCTCGCCCCTTCTGTTCAACATTTATGTGAAGCCGCTGCGTGAGATCATCCGTGGTTTTGGGGTGAAGTGTCATCTGTACACTGATGATACTCAGCTGTACATCTCCACCCCAGACCACCACAACGATGCCCTTGATGTGATGTCTCGCTGCCTGGAGGCCGTGCGGGTCTGGATGGGGAGGAACAGGCTCAGACTCAACCCCTCCAAGACCGAGTAGCTGTGGCTGCCGGCGTCCCGTTATAGTCAGCAGGTGTCATCGCTGACTATTGAGGGTGAATCTTTGCCCCCCACAGAGAGGGCTCGCAATCTGGGTGTCCTCCTGGATGCACGGGTGTCTTTAGAAGAGCATATGACGGCCGTGGCCAGGGGGGCCATTTCTGGACCAGGACGCCTTGCGCACGGTCACTCACGCCCTTGTCACCTCCCGGCTGGACTATTGTAATGCTCTCTACATGGGGCTCCCCTTGAAGAGCATTCGGAGGCTCCAACTGGTCCAGAATGCGGCCGCGCGGGTGGTTATGGGTGCAACTCGTTGTGCCCGCGTGACACTCCTCCTGCGCGAGCTGCACTGGCTCCCAGTGGTCTTCCGGGTGCGATTCAAGGTGTTGGTCATCACCTTTAAAGCGCTCCATGGCACAGGACCCGGGTACCTCCGAGACCGACTTCTGCCACCAATAGCCTCCCACCAGCCAGTTCGCTCCCACAGAGAGGGTCTCCTCAGGGTGCCATCAGCCAAGTTATGTCGGCTGGCGACACCCAGGGGGAGGGCCTTCTCTGTGGGAGCCCCAGCCCTGTGGAATGAACTGCCCCCGGAAATACGTAAGATCTCCGACCTCCGGGTGTTTCGCTGCGCACTGAAGACCCTGTTGTTCCGCCAGGCCGGGCTATCAACATAATAATTTTAAATTGGGGTATTTTAAATTTTCGGGGTTTTAAACCGGGTCAAATCTATCTAATTATTTTAATTTTTAATCATTGTTTTGTCTTGTGTTTTTAAATTGGCTGTACACCGCCCTGAGTCCTTCGGGAGAAGGGCGGTATAGAAATAAAATTATTTACTATTATTATTATTATTATTATTATTATTATTATTATTATTATTATTATTATAATAAATGTGGAAATCTATTATGAATGTACTCCATCCAAAACAGCAACAAAAACTGGCTGGGGAAGTCATGTGAGATGCCAAAGCTTCTGCAAGGACATGTTAATAACTCTCTTTAAGAACAAACAGACTGGCCAAAAGGCTTTAAGGATGAGACTCAAGTGGCTAATTTTTGTTGCAAATTCATAAAATTCCTTTTAAAGAAGAATATCAGCTACTATGAAACTTAGAAATCTAGCCAATCAGCTCCAAGGTTTCAACCCTGTGTCTTCTTATCTAGCCTTAAGAGGTTACAAACTTCTTGCCTCCCATTTCTTAGAACTGAATTTTGAAGGCACTTGTTCCATAAAAATTTCGTCTGATCTTAAACTTTCTACTTCCAGCCTTGCTGGCTTTAGCCTTCCTAGGAAAGACTTGACTATGGACTTGAACAATCCAGAATCCATCAAAAAGTCAATTTAAAGAATGTGTTAAATTACACAGATGATTTATAGTAGTATGCACACTGCTGACCTTAACTCTGCCCAGTGCATGTTTTAAACCCTGCCTAATGGATCCATTTCAATTCAACATAATATGGAAATAGGAACTAGTTCCTATTTCCGTTGCAGTTAATTCCTTTTCTACCACAACAGAAAATAGGGGCACTTTTGCATGTTGATGGTTACTGTTAATGTAATGTAGTATTTAGTCAAAGGTTCATATTCCTTATTAGTAATGTTCATCTTTTTTATTAAAGAAAGTTACTACTTAATTTTGTGCTGATAATGTAATTAAAGAATTCAGTAGATGACTTTAGGTCAGTCACTTTCTCTTAGTGATTTTAGGCTACAAGATTGCTGAACTGATAAAACTGAGATTATAGTATAGTGTATACTATAGTGAATAAGAATCCACTAAATGTTCTTTTTTATGATAATGGACAAAGGTACTCTAATTGTCTAGCCAGATACACTAGAACGATGAATGAGGAAAAACATGAAATGTTTTAACACGGCGGTCCCCAACATTTTTTGGGGTAGGGACCGGTTTTTTAGAAGATCATATTTCTGTGGATCGGGGTGTAACCTAGATCTTGCACATGCCCAGTTTCACTTGCCTGCAGCTCACCTCCAGTTGTGCGGCCCAGTTCCTAACGGGCCAGGGACCAGGACCAGTCCATGGCCCCGGGAACCTCTGTTTTAACAGATTTCTAATGCCCCAGAGAAAAAAATGGGGCAATAGGATAAAAAAAATATTTTTTTCCTTATCACTCATGAGAAAAAAGAATGCAGTAGCATTACAGGTAGTCTTTGATTTAAAACCACATCTGGGATCAGAATGTGGTCATAAAGTGAATCACCACATTACTGGATTCACTTTTTTTTTTATAAATTCTTTCAACAGCCCCCCCAGTTTTATTTTTGAAACTTTTAAAATGGTGATTTGAGGTTGATGTTTCTGAAATACTCGCTCTCTTCTTGAGATGGGGCGTTGGTCTTACCTGAGACGCACCTTCTCGTTGGGTGGAGACAGCAGCCAGGATGGGGTGTGGTCATCTGTTAGGCCGATAGACTGAGCCCATCAAATTTGCTAAGTCCCGCCCTTGTTACCGGGCAAACCCAGCTTTTGGCGAGGACAAGAAGACAGGCTCAGCGTGTGGGACACCAAGAACATGGTAGAGAAAAAAGGAGACAGGTAAGAAAACCAAAAAGGGCCAGACTGGCGAAAGAGAGGGAGGGTCTGGCTGCTGTCTCCACCCAACGAGAAGGTGCGTCTCAGGTAAGACCAACGCCCCTTCTCCATTGTGGGTGGAGACAGCAGCCAGGATGGGACATGCCAAAGATCCACGTCCCTACAGTTGGGTGGGACCAGTCTGGTCCGAAGTACCCCCCCCCAGAGACAACTCGTTGTAATACTCTACGACCAAAGGCGGCATCTGCTGAAGCAAATTTGTCAATCTTATAGTGTTGAATGAATGGAGAAGGCGATGTCCATGTAGCCGCTCTGCATATTTCAAGCAATGAGGCCTGAGTAGCCCAGGCTGCCGATGTCGCAGCGCTGCGGGTAGAATGTGCCGTCAATCGAGATGGTCTCGGGAGAGATCGTAACTCGTATGCTTTGGATATCGTCTGCCGGATCCACCGGCCAATGGTCGATGAAGACACCTTGGAGCCCAAGGACACTGGTAAGAAAGAGACAAATAGGGCCTCCGCTTTACGGAAATCCGCCGTCCGCTTAATATATATCCGTAGGGCCCGTCGGACATCCAAAGAGTGCCACCGTCGTTCAAGTCCGTGGTTTGGATGAGGACAAAAGTTGGGCAGGATAAGTTCCTGCATACGATGGAAGGTGGTATTCACTTTAGGTACAAAGGTTGGGTCCAAGCGGAGAACCACACGGTCGGCATGGAACACACACAGGTCCTCCCGAATTGAAAGAGCGGCTAATTCAGAAATGCGTCGGGCTGAGGTGATTGCAACCAAAAAGGCGACTTTGCACGTCAAAAGGCGAAGGCTGGTCGTGCGTAAAGGCTCGTATGGAGCTGACGTAAGGGAATTTAGAACAAGCGAAAGGTCCCAAGTTGGATATCTGTGCAACACAGGAGGGGAAAGGTTTGTAGCCCCTCGCAGAAATTGGCGGATTAAAGGGTGTTGTGACAAAGACGATAAAGACCCAACAGTAAGGACCGATGAAATTGCCGCCACTTGTCTCCGCAATGTGTTGGGGGACAGCCCTTTGCGAAGACCTTCTGTTAAGAAGACAAGAATATTTACGATGGAGGCCTGGAGAGGGCAAACCCCTGCCTGATCACACCAGGCACAGAATGACTTCCAAGTGGCCGAATAAATCCGGTCCGTGGACGGCCTTCGCGACGCTTGAATAATGGAAATCACGTCTGCAGGAACGTTGACCTTCCCAAGCGCATGCCGCTCAATCGCCAAGCGGTCAGACGGAGCCACTGCAGGTCTGGGTGCATTAAGGTCCCTTAAAGCGTCCTGCGGTTGAGGCAGTTGCCAAGGTTGGTCTATCGACAAAGACACGAGGTCCGCAAACCAAGGTCTGCGTGGCCAATGTGGAGCCACCAGAATGACCTCCGCCCGTTCCATCAACAACTTGCGAACTACTCGGGGAAGCAGAGAACCTGGAGGAAAGGCGTATAGGAGCCCTGGGGGCCACGGGCAGCGGAGAGCATCGACGGCCTCTGCCTGAGCCGATGGGAACCGTGAGATGAACCGCGGTAGCTGAGCATTGACCGACGTGGCAAAAAGGTCGATCACCGACATCCCGAAACGCATCGTGATCTGATGGAAGAGCCGAGGACTGAGACGCCACTCCGCATGGTCCAGTCGGCTTGCAGATTGGTGACACCGGAGATGTGTTCTGCCCGCAACGAAGCCAGATGGATTTCCGACCAGAGACCCAACCGTAACGCTTCCGACATCAGAGAGAGAGACCGAGTGCCTCCCTGACGGTTGACATGGGCCTTTGCGGTGATATTGTCCGTGAGGACCAGAACGTGGGAGTTGGAGACAAGATGATGAAAGGCCCGAAGTGCCAGGTAGATCGCACGTAGTTCCAACCAGTTGATGGAGCGATGGGATTCGACGGCAGTCCAGACACCTTGAGCCAGGTGGCCCCGACAATGAGCACCCCAGCCCTGGAGACTGGCGTCCGTTGTCACCACCAATCTCTGCGGATCAAAGAAAAAACAACCTCGAGAAAGTGCCGGAGACCGCCACCACCGTAAGGACCTAATTACCTTCCTAGGGACAGAAACCTTCACGGGAGAGGTACCTCTACCTGCTTTCTGCAGAGGCAACAGGAACCACTGAAGTTCCCTCGAGTGTAACTGGGCCCAAGGAACTATTGAAATGGCCGAAATCATCTTGCCCAGGAGTTGTGACAGAATCAAGGGAGAGGAGGATGCAGCTCGTTCAACACTGGAGACAAGGGATCTTAAACTCTCCTGTCTCTCGCGCGAAAGGAAAACTCTCCCCTCAACGGAATCAATCAGGGCCCCCAAGTGAACCAGATTAGTAGAAGGAACTAACTGGCTTTTCTCCAAATTAACTGAAAACCCATGGGCAGCGAGGGCATGGAGGGTGAATTGGAGATCGGAGGCAGCTTGTTGGGGAGTAGAAGACAAAATTAGAATATCGTCTAGATAGCATTGCAGACGAATAGACTTAGCCCTAAGGGAAGCTGCCAGGGCAGCTAGTACCTTGGTAAAGGTACGGGGGGCCGAGGAAAGGCCAAAGGGCATGGCCCGATACTGAAAATGGCGCCCCCCGTAACAGAACCTAAAAAACTTCCTGTGGGAGGGACGGATGGGGATGTGGAGGTAGGCCTCAGTGAGGTCTATAGAAGAGAGGAGATCGCCCCTCCTGACACCGTCTAAGATAGATTTTAGGGAGTGCATTTTAAACTTCCGGTATAAGACATACCGGTTGAGACGCTTAAGGTTCAGAATGGGTCTCCACCCCCCCGAGGACTTGGGAACGAGGACAACACGGGAGTAAAATCCCGTGCCGCATTCACTCACGGGCACCGGTTGAATAGCCCTGATAGATAGAAGGTGCTTAACCGCCGAATCCATAAGGGATCGTTTCTGGAAGTCATTAGAAAGCGGACAGCGTACAAAGGACCTCGGAGGAGGGGAAAGGAATTCAATGGCCAACCCAGATCTTAAGGTGGCCAGGACCCATTTATCCGATGTGGAGCCCTCCCAAACAGGGGCGAAGAGAGCCAATCTGCCCCCTATGGGAGGGTCCGGGATGCACTTAGCGACGGCGACCGGAGAAACGACCTCCTCCCCCTCGAAAGGGCCGTTTGGTCGCGAAGGTCCTACCTCTGGAAGGTCTGTCTTGACCGCCCCTTTGTCTAGGTTGGAAATTCCCCTGTGACCTAGGAAGGGAAGGGGAGAAAGAAGAGCCGTCATACGGGCGAGATTGGTGGCGAGGAGTGTAAGGGCGGAACCTGGAATCCCCCCTGCGAAAGACAACCGGCAGGAATTTCTTCTTGTCCTTTGTCTCGGAAAGGAAGGGGTCCAAAGAATCCCCGAAAAGCTTGGAGCCCGCGAAAGGAACAGACGCCAGGCGCCATTTATGCCTGGCGTCGGCCTGCCAATGGCGCAACCAAACTAATCGACGTGCAGTAACCGAAGACGCTAGAGACTTGGCCGCAAAACGAGCGGCGTTCAAAGTAGCGTCCGCCGAAAACTGTGTGGCAGCAATAATCTTGTGTAAATCCTGTCGTATTCGC
Source organism: Pantherophis guttatus (assembly GCF_059756535.1). NCBI lineage: Eukaryota > Metazoa > Chordata > Lepidosauria > Squamata > Colubridae > Pantherophis > Pantherophis guttatus. Next base: position 188,407,007 of record NC_142063.1, on the reverse strand, counting down.
ACGTCCTCCATAGGTAACGAGTCTTGTAAATGTTGAAGCCATAAGAGAGTCGTCCGATTAAAAAAGGAGGCAGTAGAAGCTGCTCGGATGGCCCATGAAGCACCTTGGTGAGCTCGTTGAAGTACGTGTTCAGCCCGGCGCTCCTCCGGACGAAGGCCTTCCTCGGGGTCACCGGGAACCGCTGAGTGAGGTAAGAGGGCCGCCACGGGAGCGTCCACAGACGGGACCTGAAGAAGAGAATCTAGATCCGGAGCGATACTGAAGTTTCGTCGATCCGCAGCCGTAGGCGTTGGAGCAGAGCCCGGCGAAGACCATTGCTTCTTGATAACATCGAGAAACAAAGGAGGAGTAGAAATGGTATCCACGGTCCTAGCTGGTTCGGCGAAGAGAGGGCTTAAATGCCCCCTAGATGCAGAATCAGAAGCCGGTAGCGGCGAAGGGGAGCTAAGCTGCGCCGTAGCAATGGCCTTATGCAGCAGGGATTTGAACAAGGCCTGGGGAAAAATACCCGTAAAGGCGGGTTGTTCAGGAGGCAGGTCATCATCCTCCGAGAGCTCCAGGTCATGAGGGTCCTCAGCCGCATGCGAGGGAGATCTGCTGGCCATAGAAGACACGGGTGAGTCAGGGGCGTCGATGGACAAAGCATCATCCAGATCCCCATCCCCTCGAGAATGGGAGACTACGGAACGCACCGAAGCCGGTCTGCCGGCAGACTGAAAATGTGAGGCCAACGACTGTTGGACTGCTGCAGCGATCATCTGCTGTATCTGTTCCGTGGATGGGAAGGTGTGATGTTGTGTCCCAGTTGGAACGGCCTCACTAGCAGGTCGAGCTGGGGATGTTTCCGGAGGAGGAACAGAGGTCGTAGGCGCAGCCGAGCCCCACAGATCCGTCGCTGCAGTGACCGCAGGACAGTCCTGAAGGGAAAGACGATCCCCTTGAGATGCGGAATCAGCATCCATAGGGGGTTGGGTTGAGGTCGAAGGAGCCTCCTTGCCTACTGACTGAGCGCCGCTGGCCTTGGCGCAAATTTTCTTCAGGACCCTGTCCCTGCGAGTGTTGTGGCCCCGCCCTCTGAGCCTGTCCCATCGGAGGAAGAAAGCTCCGAGCATGAGGAAGAGGAGTCAGCCAGGCCTCCCTCTCCAGGCCCCTCCCCTCTGGCATTGTCTCAAGTGCCGGTCGAGGGAGAGGAGACAGCTGATTCCAGTCAAAGTGATAATGAGACATCATTCCTGGACGCACGTCTCCGAAGGCGTGATAAACGTTTGCAGCAGCTTAGGAGGCGTGCTAGGGATTAGCACTGAGTCACTGGACCACACCCCAGAGACCACACCCCAGAGACTATATAATAGAGAGGGGTGGTCAAGGATCTTTTGTGACGAACAAAGCAAAACCTTGGAGTCACTAAAGCCTCGTCCGGAACTGCTGGGAGGAATATTATTTCTGTTTGGACTTTCTTGAACGTTCGTATTTTATCTGTCTGTTTGTGCAAATAAAGTCCCTTGGCAGACGGTGTGTCTATCGCTGCCAAGTCGGAGATAAGAACTGGGTGCGTTCCAAAGTGTTTCCTTAACCCTCGGCTGGCTGTGTGTGTGTGTGTGGGGACGGGGACAGATCAGCGAGCCTCCGCACGGGAAGGCAGCAATTGAGAGGGTGCCTTGCTGAGCGGCTGAGAAAGGCCAGAAGGGCCTAGTCTGGAAGAAGATCCAGAAGGGACTTCTTTAGTAGCAGGAGAGCCTCCATGATGATGATGACTATCAGAGCTCCTGGCCTTGTGACAGTGCTTGGATTTATGGGAAGCTTTAGGCATGATGACAGTGAGGGAAAACTGTCAGTAGTTGACCCAAACTAGGCACAAGGTGGCACCAACAGGGAATGAGGCTCAGCACCCGTTATCACAAAAGGGAGCGCAGACACTCCACATATAATGGAGGAACAAAGGCAGGGGGGAGGGGGGCGCGAGACCTCACTCAAGAGAGTTCCCTTAGTCCAGGCACAAGCAGTCCAGAAGCCAAATGGAGGATTAAAAGGGAGAGGGGGGGCGCAAAGCTCCACCAGCAAGGAATACTCCCCTTAGGTCAGTAAGGGCCCCTATGGCCGCAGGGAATGGCGCGCAGCTCCGTTTAGGCCCTCAACCAACTTTCGCGCCAAAAAACCTTTCCAGCTGCTCGAGCAGCACTGTGGGGAGAGGCGCCTAAGCCGATGGGCTCCACCAGCTGATTTGCGCCGTTAGGAGGGACTGCGCTGTAGGAACGGCCACTAAAGGCAGCAGTGGTCACAGGGAAGGTCTGTGAGCTTCCCTCAACGCCGTTGGGAGAGTTAAACTCCACGAAGCAGCCGAAAGTGCTGACAATGAGGCAAACGGCGAACAGGAAAAAAACGGAGCTTTTTAAAAACCAAAATGGCCGCCGGGAGGTTTGAAAAGGGGGCGCGAAGCTCCACAGACCCTAGGAATGCCCCCAAACCCCGAAACGGCCAGCTGTGGAGGTAAAAGGGGAGCGCAATCACTCCACAATGCTCCCAGGGGTCCCCCCAACGCAAGGGAAGGGGCGCAGAGGAGTCCCCCCCCCCAAGTAGTCAGCAAAGCCAGTTAATGAGGGAATTGCTTACTGCCAAGTTGAAATCGAAGTCCAGAGGATATCCAATAAACAGTCCAAGTCAAACCAGAAAGGTAGTTAGAAAAAGCTGAGAAAGCAGTCAGGAAAGGAGAAATTGATCAAGAGGATCAGTCCCACACGCCTGTCTAGGCTGACAGACTGAGCCAAAAGCTGGGTTTGCCCGGTAACAAGGGCGGGACTTAGCAAATTTGATGGGCTCAGTCTATCGGCCTAACAGATGACCACACCCCATCCTGGCTGCTGTCTCCACCCACAATGGAGAACACGTTTTCTAACTTGAATTCCCCAGTTCGTCTCTTCTTGCTTGTATAATCATTCAGTCCATTTCTTTGTCCATATAGCCAAAATTTGTTGCCATAAAGATTGTCAGCTTGCAATAAAGAAACTATTTGATGCTTTACTGTCATTTGAATGGAAACGTCCACCAAAATCTTTGTTTCAACTGTGCCAGCCAGTCTCTTAATCCTGTCCATCTTCTGATCTTCCAAAAACAAATTCTTCTGAATAATTTCCTGCTGTCCCGCTAACAACTGCTTATATTTTCCCAAGCTGTTTTTTGAAAAAGCCCTTTCAATTGTATTCAACAGGGCTGAAGTAAAAGAGTCTAAAAGTTCTTGAAAAGCCTGGACTGTCACGGCTTGGAAATTTGGTGATTCACCAGCCCTATTGTCAGCCATATTTCAGCCACTTTGTATTCATCCAGCTATCTGGACAACAATTCAACTCTTTTCCACAGAGTATAAAAACCAGATTTTAGTTAAAGTCAGTACCAAATTCTTTTCCTCAATACCAAATTCTTTCCATGGACGCTTCCCCTTTAAAACTTTCCCTTAGGGTGTAATCCAGTAGCTGCATCACTGTAGCAAACTTTAACAAGCCTTAACAAGCACTTTCCCTGGTAGTTTCCTCCTCCCGCCCTCAGGCGCCATTTTCTGCATTTTAAAGCGGAGTTAAAGTGTTACTTGCAAGTACCTTTTGTTTTCTCCTGATTTGCTCTGTCTGCAATCAAAGTACAGATGTTAAAAGTCCCCCCGTTGATTTTCAGCAGATTTTGGTCGCAGCTTCTAGCTCCGCTTTCGCGGAGTCGTTCCTGGTCCGGAGCAGCTTGACAGGCTTCAATAGGGAGTCCACACCCTTTGCGCCCCAGGTTTTCTCCTAGCGCACTTGGGGGGCTCTACCTCTGCCTGTCGACTCTTCTCTCTCCCCTTTGCCCGGGGAGAGGGTTCCAAGCCTCCAGACAGCAGTTTTTCGGCTGTTCTGGGGTTTTTACGGAACCAGGAAACGGGCGCTCATAAAGGAGCGTCTTCAAAGCTTGCGGAGCCAAGCGGAAGTCTCTTTTATGACCATTTTTACTGTGATCATTAAACAAATCACATGGTTGCAAAATCTCAGTCTGGCTTCCCCAACTGAATTTGCTTCTCAGAACAGCTCAGTAGATCACAAGTTGTGAATAATGACCACAAGATGCTGCAAATGTCATAAATACAAGTCTATTGCCAAGCACCCAAATGATAGTTTTGAAACCATAGGGGTGGTGCATCAATCGTAACTTCTAGGACAAGTCATGTGACCTTTTTCCAAAATTGTCTTAATTTCAGACTATTGTTAAAAGAACAATTACAAGTTGACTACTTGTACTATTGCTGAAAAGGAATTGTAAAATCCACATCTAGTGGACTCCCACCAAACACTTTCTCAAATGTAGAAATTTTTTGAAGATCAATTTATGCATGTGCAACTGCAATAAAGACCTTTTCCTTTGGAAAAGAAGATGAAGTTTGGAATTAAAAATCCTCCAATTTGTTAATTTAACACAAATAATTTTAAACAATTTCAAAAACTAAATATAGAGTTATATATGGCATAATTAAAACTGAGGTGCATATTGTCTGCTCTTATAGCAATAATTTTATGGATTTATGTATCCTAGCATTTCCAAGTTCCATAAGAAACAGATATAAACTTCTACTTATTGTGTTTGCATATGAGATACACTCCACAAAGTGAAATTTTGACCCTGAGAATTTTATTTATCTGTGATATGAAGCTAAAGAAAACACTTAATAGAAACATTTTTATAAAAAGGAAATACAAACTAAGTAAAATACAATACCATTTAATAATCTGCTGACTCATATGTTCTAAATAAGCAAAAACGCTATACATTTACCTATTGAAAAGGAAAGTAAAATTTAAAAATTTCAGTGGAAATACCACTAAGGAACATCTGACTATAAATATGTGTCAGAGAGAGAGAAAAGATTGATAACTAAATTAACTTAAACCAGCTTTTCAACTTTTACGACAATTTTCCACATCTAAATCAGAGACATGATAAAGATATACATCATCTTATAAATCGGAACTATGATTAAGACTTTTTAGAATTAATATAAATATTATGTTCCAAATTCCTTAGTGACAACTTTATACACAAACTTTTTGATATAGTTTTCAAAGTCAATGTAACCCAGGGGTGGGATTAAGCTGGTTCTAACTGGTTCGGGTGAACCGGATGTTAATTTTAATCTGGTTTGCCGAACCGGTTGTTCCAAGGAGTGGCTGGAAGAGTGAAAATGGGCCTACTAGATGTCCGGAAACATGCCCGTTTCTGCTCTCCGGAGGGCTTCCGGTACCTGGGGAAGGCCGTTTTCACCCTCCTGGAGGCTCGAGGAAAGCCTTTGAAGCCTCAGAGGGTGAAAAACGGGCCTACTGGAAGTACCAGAAGTCTGGAAAAGGGCCTGTTTCTTGCCTCCAGTGCCCGGGGAGGCCGTTTTTACCCTCCAGGAGGCTCAAGGAAAGCCTCCTGAGGCTCGGGAGGGTGAAAATGCATGACCACCACCACCCCGTTCTGGTGGAGGAAGCCGAGTAGGCCATGCCCCCCCAGCAACTGGGCAGCGAACCGTTTGTTAAATTTTTCAATTCCACCACTGATTAACCTATAAACATTTAAATACACAAATGAAAAGTATATCTTATTTACAGGTAGTCCTTCACTTACAACCAATCACTTAGCAACAATTCAAACTTGCAACAGACCCTCCAAATGGTATTTATAACTCAGTCTCGAGGTTATGCCTACTGCAGCATTCCTATGGTCATTTGCCCTTACGACTGATGGCAGAGACCCAGAAGCATGCCCTCCCATCCTTCTCCCCCATCCTACTCTATCAGGTCTCCACAGGCACTGAGCCTGTTTTGCAACCCATCAGGTTCCACATGCTCCTCCTCAACTTACTTACTCACCTTTCGAAGATTTCCAGAGCTAAAGAGGTTGGGGAAGGGAAGCAGGACAGGCCACTATATTTCTGGGCCACATGGCACAATACCATAAGCAGCTGTCTTTTTCTGAGTGAAAAAACAACGCTGGAAAAGCTAAGGCTAGCATTAGTGAAGAAGCTGAAGAAGCTTCTTAGAGGAGAAGTGAAACATCTTCAAAGAAAAACAAGAAAGTCCCATTGCCTCTTGAAAAACACCCAGATTAACGATGACCTGTATGACTGAGAATCTCCATAGATATTAGCGAAGAAAGAAATCCTCTCCAGGTTTTTTTTTCCCTCACTGACATTAGCCTTAGCTCCATCAGTGTTAGTGAGGAATGGAAAACCAAGAGAGCTTTTTTTCCTCAGTAACACTGGCATTAGCTTTGCCAGTGTTATTTATGGAATTGTACCAAGTGGCCCAACAACGCAGCAGACTGTACTCCTTCCCTACCCCAACCTCCTAAATTCTGAAGATCTTTGAAAGGTTAAGTGTGTGATTGTGACAGGGTGGGGAGAAGTCTTAAGGGGCTGTCGGGATCCAAGGGGCAGAAAGTAGAGCATGGGGTATCTCAGGGGGTGGGAGGAGGCCTTCGAAGGCCAGAGGCAGGCAAGTTTCTTCCTGCACTAGGTCACCCCGGGTTTCCACCGCCCCTGAGGCAACCCATGCTCCACTTAATGACCCACATGTTTAACAAATGCATTTGGGAGAGCAGGGATAGGGGGTCATTAAGTGAGGCAGTTCACTTAACAGCCACCCTGATTTCAAACTCTATTGGGAAGGCTCCATTATGGTCGTAATTTGATGACTACTTGTACTTCATTTGAATGATGTGATAGCAAAGGTAAACATTATAATGGCTATGGAAAAAAGTATTTTATTTATCTGTGCAAAATTAAAACAGCTATAAAGTTTCTCTCTTTTTGGCTAAATGTTTAGAAAAATAATACCCTTTAAAATATTTATAGGCTACTTCTATTTTACAAAATAGTCCAACTTCCTACTCAAAATACAGGAAGAATAATAAAGAATACTATGCATGCACAAAAGTGTACCTTGTATACTTCCCAGAGCCTCTAGAATCAGGCAGTTAATAAATATTTTAAATAAGAGCTAAACTAAGCAGAACTGACCATTTCAAGGATGATCCAGTAATTTCCTTCCAGAAATTTCTTGACCTACTTCCACTGGAGGCGCAGATTTGACATATGGTAGACTGGTAGAAAGTTCAGGTGTTGAGGTGGATGTTTTTGTTCATTCCCTCCCACTTCACAAAACGTCTTTCACTCAACTCTAAAGGTATGCAAAGTTTTGGAAATGTTGGACTGAAAGAAGGCTGTATATACATATGCATTTAACAGCACTGCATATCTTTCACACAAAGGTACACAATGCTGTTAAAAATACATGCATGTACAGCCTTTTTAAAAATGATCTTGTAAAAAAAATCCTTTTTTGCTATTTTGTCTTTTGAATAAACTAAGTGAAGGACCTCAAACCTTACTTCAGAAACTTTGCTAAAAGTGTTTTCCTTTCCTATTCTTCAACTCCCCCACTCATCTCTCCAAATTGCCAAAAAAGACAGCAAAGAAAATTTTGGCACCACATTAATATATCCTCCCCAAAATTCATAAATCATATTTTCATCACCTAGCCAAAGTTCAATCTCCTTCTCCACTTCGTAATTAGAGCTGTTCTATCAATGTAATTGCTGTTTTCCATCTCTTTATTTCCAAGATAAATCCTTTATAAATTAATATAAGATTATGACTTTATTCTTCATTTTTAACAAATATAAATAAAACATGAAACCCCAGTGATCACAGAAAAGGAAGTGCAAGACCTATTTCACAGACAAAAGTCAGGAAAAGCTCCAGGCCCAAACAAGATAACTTCTTCTTGCTTAAAAGTCTGTGCTGACCAATTGGCGCCCATCTTCACCCGTATCTTCAATAAATCGCTAGAGATGTGCTATGTTCCTTCTTGCTTCAAACGCTCTACTATCATCCCAGTGCCGACGAAGCCCAGCATCAAAGAACTGAATGACTACAGACCAGTTGCTCTAACATCCGTGGTTATGAAAACCTTTGAAAGGTTAGTGCTGTCTCACTTGAAAACCATCACGGATCCGCTGTTAGACTCCCTGCAATTTGCATACCGAGCAAATAGATCAACAGATGAGGCTGTTAATATGGCTTTGCACTACATCCTACAACATCTTAAATCTCCAAAGTCCTATGCAAGGGTCCTCTTTGTAGACATTAGTTCAGCATTCAACACCATCACTCCAGACATTCTTCTAACTAAGCTAAACCAGCTAGCGGTACCTGAACACACTTGTAAATGGATCATAAGCTTCCTAACAGACAGGAAGCAGCAGGTGAAGCTAAGCAGAATCACACCAGATACCTGTACAATTAGCACAGGGGCCCCATAAGGCTGTGTGCTCTCTCCATTTCTCTCTATATAACAATGACTGCATCTCAAAAGATCCATCTGTTAAACTACTGAAGTTTGCAGATGACACAACAGTGATCGGTCTCATTCGAGACAATGACGAATCCGCATACAGACAGAAGGTTGAACAACTAGCCTCGGGGTGCGACCAGAACAATCTCAAACTGAACACATTCAAAACCGTAAAAATGGTGGTGGACTTTAGGAGAAACCCTCCCATATTACCACCTCTTACAATACTAGACCACACAGTATCAACAGTAGAGACCTTCAAATTTCTAGGTTCTAGCATATCTCAAGACCTAAAATGGACAGCTAACATCAAAAACGTCATCAAAGAAGTACAGCAAAGAATGTTCTTTCTGCGCCAACTCAGAAAGCTCAAACTGCCCAAAGAGCTACTGATACAGTTCTACAGAGGAATTATTGAATCTGTCATCTGCACCCCTATAACTGTCTGGTTTGGTTCTGCAACCCAACAAGACAGACAGAGACTTCAGAGGATAATTAGAACTGCAGAAAAAACAATTACTACCAACCTGCCTTCCATTGTGGACCTGTATACTGCACGAGTCAAAAAAAGGGCTGTGAAAATATTTACAGACCCCTCGCATCCTGGACATAAACTGTTTCAACTCCTACCTTCAAAACGACGCTATAGAGCACTGCACACCAGAACAACTGGACACAAGAATATTTTTTTCCCGAAAGCCATCACTCTGCTAAACAAATAATTCCCTCAACACTGTCAAACTATTTACTAAATCTGCACTACTATTAATCTTCTCATTGGTCCTATCACCCATCTCCTGCCACTTATGATTGTACGACTGTAACCTTGTTGCTGGTATCCTTACGATTTATATTGACTGTTTCCTAATGTGATTTGATTGCTTATTTGTTCCCTATGTCTATCATTAAGTGTTGTACCTTATGATTCTTGACGAATGTATCTTTTCTTTTATGTACACTGACAGCATATGCACCAAGACAAATACCTTGTGTGCCCAATCACACTTGGCCAATAAAGAATTCTATTCTATTCTATTCTATATGTTAGGAGACTCTAGAATGCATCTTTCTATAGGATAACAGTGAAGAAGGGAGACCTTCAGCTGTTTGGCAGTGGGGAAAATATAATAAATGGAAACTGAACCCAAATATATAATACTATATATAATATATAATATTATATAAATATATAATTATATATTTATAATTATATATTATAATTATATAAGCACTCTTATTTATTTATTTAAATTATTTATAGATCTGCCTATCTGTTCTGAAAGCTGTGCCCAACAATGCCAGTACTACTACTATCATAGCATTCTGACAGGGAACAGTCCACCTATGGTGGTGTCAACTGCTTTCAGTTATGATCACTTTAGTATTGTTGTGATTCCCAAGTTTGCAACCTAATTTATTTCCATAGATTTCGTGAGGGTTTGCTGTCATACCTATATGCTCTCCCTTAAATATCTAATCTGATCCATCAGAGCTGATTCCAAGCTCGCCCTTCGAGTGAAGGGTCTGCAGGTTAAAATGTCCACACAACTGTAAGTGTTACATTATCACTGCTTCCCATGGCTTCTCCTTGGAGAAAATGATACATTCAATATATATGATGCATCAGCAAGCATCAAATCGAACAATAAAAGACATTATTATAGAATCATAGAATAACAGAGGGAACTTTGAGATTGAATAGGAGACCCTATACTATTCCAGACAAATGGTTGTCCAATCTCTTCTTGAAAACCTCCAATTATGGAGCACTCACAACTTCTGGATTCAAGAGGTTCCACTGATTAATTGTTCTCACTGGTATGAAATTTCTCCTTAATTCTACATTGGATCTTTTTTTTTCTTTGATAAGCTTCCATACATTACTTCTTGTCCTACCTTCAGATGCTTTAGCGAATAGATCAACTCTTCTCTGTGACAGCCCATCAAATATTGAGACTGCTATAATGTCAACCCCCAGTCCTGCTCTTTGTTAAACTAGTTCCTGCAACTGTATATCATACAGTCTCCAAGTCCCTAATCATCTTTTTCTCTTCTCTGCATTCTTTCTAGAGCCTCAGCATCTTTTTTTGTATCTTTTTTTGTATACCTTGATGTTAAATAAAGATTTTGTTTTGTTTGTCACAAAAGACAGGCACCCTTAAAATACATTGTATCATCTTTTTTCCCACCCAGTTTCATTTCTTTAACACGTGCAACTTTAATCAAGGATTTCAGAATACAGCCCTATTGTTTGACTGATGGGTCCCTGAAATGAATTGTTTTTACACAACCAAGGAACAGGATTGTTTGTTTGTTTATTTTTAAATTATTTATGTGTGGGCTCCCTTAAAATGTGTGCCATCACTCTCAATGACAAGAAAAATTAAAAAGTTAAAAAGTTGAGTGAGAATTTTATCAAGAGCATTAATTGAATGTAGGCATTATGTCATGAATATAACTGTCAGATATAAATTGAGGTTTTTTTACAGAAAGCTCTTTTTTATCTGCTCTGCTGTATTTCAGTGACCCTAATTATCTCCTGAAAAAAATTACCAACATTGGTATGGACAACACAAAAATGACCTATTTCATCATGAATGTAAGAAAAAATATGATAAACTCACCATTTTGATGCATGCAACATATCTTAGGAGTACTGTATATATGTATAAAATGTCTTCCATAATTATATTTCAGCCCAAATCTTTTTAATAAAGGAAGTTATAATTTCCAGATAACGTTTGACACAGTTATTACTGAAGAGGTACCCAATATACTACAAACTAAAAAATTCTAAAAAGTTAACCCAAACATATTTCTATTGTTTAGGCTACAGAGCAGCTAAAGTTCGACTCTGTCTGTATAGTGCTGATACAGTGTAAGGTTTAGTAAGTAAATAAGACACACATTTCTAAGATAAGAGAGGAATAATAGCACATCATTAGCACTACCAACCCAATTTATGTTCCACTTCATTGATTTTATGACTCTTATCAGCAAATCACTTTAATGTGCTTTGCAAGGAAATCAGTCACAATACTGAACAGCAAGTGCAAGAGAACAGAACAGGTAAGTTTTATCTGAATATTTCCAGGAAAGAGGAGCCCATCACATTTGTGAATAACTGTTCTAATATAAAACTTTTCTTAATGTTAGATTTTTTTTAACATTCAACTGGAATATCCCTCTTGATAATTTAAATTAAATATTTTATGCATTAAACTATGGAATAATCGATACTATATTTTGATATATCTCTGACTGTCAAATCTTTCTGACTTCAAATTTATTTGAAGAGTCCTGTCAAATCTCCATCTAAACTCCTCTACTCAAACAATCCAATTCTCTCAATTTCTCATTTTAGGATTTAATTCCAAGGCTCCTGATAATCCTTGCTATTTTTCTCAGAGTCTGCTGCATTTTTTAAAAAACTATTTTTAAACATGCTGCCTCAAACCAGTCACAGTATTCCAAGTGGGGTTTGCATAATGCAAAATAAAATAGAATTATTGCTTTCCATGATTCATCCATGTCTCTTGATGTAACACAAACTGCATCTTGTTTTTTCCCCATCTTTTCACAAGCGCTATTTCTAAGTTCCCATCCAATACCTGTGACTTTGATATCTGCTTCCTGAATAACTTTTTAATCGATAAAGAGTCATTGACAAGCATTCTGAAAGAACCTACAAAATGGGTCCTTGTCCTAACTTTGGTTGCCTGAAGAATCTTCAAATCTGAAAAAAATATTTTGCAATCCTGCCTGGTAGGATTTTGCCAGCTAATAGCATCTCTGCTAAATGAAATGCTCTCTAACAAAACAAAGGCCAGAATATTTTATAGAGAATAATTATTCTTAATTTTACACATTCATAGAGAAGGGTCTTAAGTACTAATATGAAGTTTATTGAGGCTACAAAGAGATTCCAAGATAAATAAAACACAAAAGAAGCAAGCTTTTTCCTCACTCAATGCTAAACAAAAGATTAACATTTATTTTGTACCACATGAATGACATATTCTTCCTCACAAGCGATCAGTCTTCCACAGAATCTACAAACCATAGGTGTTTACTGCAATGAAGTAAAAGTAGAAATTAGCAAGAATAATGACATTTACAAAAGTAAAGTGCTAATGGTCCCCTTAAACAGCAATCAGATGAAGCAAATTAAGAACTTTAAATACTTAAGAATTTTCTTTCAAACTCCTAATGCTTGGAAGGAACAAATCAGTCATTTCATCACATGCACAAAAAACCCTCTACTACTATAATTAGATTTGCCAACCATCATAGAAATAATTACATCCCTGTTGCACTTACATTATGTTAGTGTTGAGTGATATTGCATAAATCTCTGCCTAAAGAGAAATATGTCTTGCAAATAATTCAATCTACTTTTTAAGAACAATGTTTCATGTCTGTTTGCCACCACATATCAAGTACAACTCTGAGACTGGATCTCAAATATGCATCAGTAAAAATGTGCAGTTGATTGAAATACTGATGAACATAATTGATCTGGAAGAGATATGTGATTTATTTAATTCTCATCGATAACTTTGATTCCTGGCAAGAAATAGCAGCTTCTGCTTTGGCCTATTGGCTCAATCTCTGAAAATACTGCAGCCTGTAAAAGCTGTATCAGAAGTTAAAACAGTTTGTCCTAATTTAGATTTGCAAATGGATTAGAATAAAATCTCTCACAATTGTAACAGTAACCTTTGAAATAGACCTTTTCTGTTCTTTCATAACATCTCTATTCATCACAAAGATGAACATATACAATGTTTGAGGCAAGGCTCAGGCATCCTATGGCCTCCAAGTACGTGCACATAACATAAAATCACTAGAAGTCCTATCAGTTTTTGTAAGGAATTAATTTTGGTCCTACGTTCACCCCAAACTCTGGTCTTCAGGTGGAGGTTGGAATGGCTTCAATTGAAAACTATGTGACAAAGCATATTAATTACTGGCACAAACTAATTTTTAAACCAAGCAGTCTGACGGTTTTGACACTTCAAGACAAATCCCAGAAAACAATTAGAAAAATAGATACCCAGATGATGTCAAGTAAAATGAGAAAGGGGAGGGGGAGGGGAAAAGGGGAAAAAGTGAGATATCATAAAAATGTACGCAAATCATGTAATAAAATTAAATAAGAATTGAATAAGAAACTGAAATGAGAATAAAGATAATTAAAAAATTGGGGCTGCTCGAATACCACTTTAGATTGAACTGAAAAGGGAAACAACAGGAGAGAGGGGAAGGAGTAGAGAAAGAGGAAAGGAGAAGAGAGGAGAGGAGAGGAGAAAGAAGAAAGGGAAAAGGAGAGGAAGAAAAGGGAGGGGATAGAGGAGCAGAGGAGAAGGTTAGAAGGGGGGAAGATGAGAGGAGTGGGGGAAGAGAATGGAAAGTAGGAAAGAGAAGGAGAGGAAGAACGGAGGAAGTAGGAGGAGAAACAGGAAGGAAGAGAAGGGGAGGAGGAGAAAGGTTGGAGTAAAGGTAAAGGGTAAAAGAACAGCCCTGAAAAAGTAAAAATTAAAAATGAAAGTTAAAAAAGATGAATGGAAAATAATGGAAATGACTGTACATGTAAATGTGTTTATGAGAAATAAAAAAAAAACTTAAAAAAAAAGAGACAAATCCCAGTCTTCTGGGTAGAATTCACTTTGTGCCATCTTCACCTATTCTGGATTCTCCTCTAATCCCACTGGGGTTTGACCAGGCCAGAACACCGTTCAAACAATATGCCAGAGATACTGACCTGCAAAGAGATATCAGGCTCCATCCTTACTATCCCAATAAGACCCCCCAAAAAAGTATTGCAGCTTTTCAATTTCTGTCCAATACTGGTTCCAAAAGCACCAGAAGGTCACTCATATTGGCCTATTGTAATGCCCTCCCCTCAATTCTTGTGGAAGGCAGGCTTCACCAGACATTCAAAGAACAGTGCTTCTGCCCTTTTAGTGAGGAGGGAATTCAAACCTGAGACATGTGATGCTGCACTGCTGCTGTTTGAAAGAGCTTAAAGCATCTCCTTGGGCTTTATCTATCACCTCACTCATAACAAGATCCCCAAGGAGAGTACAGGATAATTACATTTACTTCCTTTTAGCCACTCAGAAAGTGGGGCTTTCTGGTAATGTGCCATGTTTTGCATGCAGCCTATGACTGAACATAAATAACTGATGCAACTGAGATGACTCCAAGTATTATCTTACGACAGCATAATGCAACATGGTCTTCCTCCCTTCTTTTTAGCATATTATATACTTCACTATGTTTTCCTTTATTGGGTTAATAACATTAACGTAAATTAATTATTTCTTAGAAATATAAGAATTACTATTAGGATTAGTTCAGTACAATTTTAAGTAAAATAAACATTCAAAGATTTTGGTATCCTACAGGTAGTCTTCAACTTACAACCACAATTGGGATCGGAAATCCATTTCTCAACATTTTTTTGGCAGTTGTTAAGCAAATCACCATGGTTGTTAAGGAAATCAGTGGTCGTTAAGCAAATATCACTGCCTTAAGCAAACCCATTCTTCCAAAAGAATTGCAAAAAAATCCAAAACAACCCACTAGAAACTGACAAAAAAAGAAAAATATTCACAATTGTGGTCATGTGACTGTGGGATGCTGCAATCAGTCATAAAGGAAAACTGGTTGCCAAATGCCTGAAATGTGGTCACTTCACATTTCCCAACAACCAGAAGTGCTTTAGAAGCCATAAAGTAATAATTGCATTTTTTGTTATGTAGGTCTTTGAAAAAAATAAAATTAAAAATCAAGGGCTTTTTTATGCACCCTAACAAAAAACTGATGTTAATATGCATAAAGAAACAATAAAAAGACTATTAAAGGGGGCAGAAAAATGTAACACTTTAAAGTATTTTTACACTACATAAATAAACTCTCTTAACTACTCAGTAAATTAATTGCAAAAAATAAACAGAACAGCAAGCCTGCATTATCTGCTCTCAAGTATCAGAATAAAGTTTTGTAAGAATAAGGGGCATATAATAGATGAACAGTAGCATTTATATATCATGGTTCCTTGAAAATAGCTTTTATGTGATGATATGTATTAGGGCAGTCTGGGCGGGGGGGGGGAGATATTAAATGTTGCAGTTAACACCTGGAATCTGCAAAATGGACTGAACCAGTGAAACATTTTGAAACTAAATGTGATATTATTTCAGAGCTTACATTATAATTTTCATCTCTTTTCATCAATTTTTTTTCAGCTATCAATATGTGGAATATTCAGTAAACCAAATAGCAGAATTTACCACCCTCCTCTTAAACAGATTAATAGATATGTCTTTGCTTTTGACCAATCAAGTACTATTTCTAAATTAGATTTTCTGGGTTTTTTTAAGTTAAGCAACAAAATAAAATTGGACTAAAAGTCAAGATCATGGGATTGTGGGATACTACATTGTAAGTGCGAGCCAGTTGCCAAATGCCTGGATCGTGATCACATGACCACAGGAGTTCTGGACAGCTGGAACATTGAGGAGTGATTGTAAGTGCCAACATAACTTTGGATGGTTGCTGAACGAGTGCTCATTAACTGATGATTACCTGTATGTTGCAGCTGGAAAGTCCACATAGTAGGTAAGTCTTTGAACGGTGGGTGTACATATACACACAGATAGATGACTAATACATTATTTAAAAAAGAAGGAGAGGGAAAGGATAAAATTTTGAAGATAGTAAAGAAATGCAGTCTTATTGGCCAATATTTTCTGCCTCACTTTCATGGAAGCAAGGAAAACGTTGGCTAAATTATAAGTAATAGTGGTCATATCATCTGATAGAAGATAGAAGATACACAGTAGTCATCTATTCTTGGGGGTTGATTTATGAGGAGTCGAATTAATACATCATTCAGGTTCAAATAGAGATTACAGTACAATACGATATGTTGCATGCGGCGAAGTTGTTCATGGAAGAGATTTTTTTTGTATTTACCATCAATGACTGCTGAAAGGAACGTGTTGGATCTAGCCAGAGCTAATCCACCATAGTACATAATGAACACCACCATTCTAAAAGATCAAATTAGTATATTAAAGTACATATAATAACATCTGTTACAAAAACAGCCATGAATTCAGAGCAGATTTTTTTCCAAACTTGGCAACTTTAAGATGTCTGGGTTTCAACTCCCAGAATTCTCCAGCCAGCATCTTAAAATTGCCAAGTTTGAAAAAAAAAAAACTGGTCTAGAGAATGGGGGCAAATAATGATGTGATCACACATGCTGTGACTTTGTACTTGCACCCAACACTGGGATGAAAGTAACTGTGACATTTGTGTGATGTTACCATATATTTATCATAATTTTGTGCAGCAAATACAACACTTAATATTACGCACTAGTATAGAAGGCATTATTTTGAAAATACATGTGTTAGCTTATAGTAGAGTTTAAGTATGTTAGTTTTCCAGACTGGGGTCTATTTCTTTTTCCTAAGTATGAGTGACATCTCCGTATGTGGTATAATAGAACTGTCTTTAGCTGATTTAGTAGAAACCCATGGTTAGCATTTGGATGAGACACCACCTGGGAATCCCAGGGCTTTGGGATAGACTAAAAGGTGGAAATAATTCTTTAAGAAGGCAGTCACAAACCACTTCCATATCATGCCAAGAAAGCATCAGAGAGGAATCCAAGAAGTCACCAGGAAACAAACCTGACTTGAAGAAGACATTTCCTTTATGGGTGACTATTCAACTGATTCCAGGTTGCAATTAAACATTTCTGGTATAACAAAAAGCCACTCACCAATCCAGTTTTCACTTACTTTCTCACCTCCCTACTCTCCATACAGATATATATATTTAAACAAATTAATCAGTTAAAATATTGTTTCCATTTTTCCAGTAAATTGCTGGAGAAGAAAGCTCTAAATATCACTCCTTAACAGATATATTATATTGATAGGAGACAATATTTGTAGCTCAGGGTTGAACTGTGGGGTCCTTAGTGTTCTCTTAGCTTGGTTTTTGTGCAGATGTTTCATTACCAAACTAGGTGACATCATCAGTGCTAGAAGGGAGCGTGTTTTTCTCACTAGTGGCTTGCTCTGTCAATGCCAGTTGCTACCTCACACTTGCGCATCACAATCATTCAGCATCAGCTGCCATGAACTTGGGGGCTGGATGAGAGGGGGGATGCTTTGGGAAAATGAAAGTTCACTGTATCTCTCTGAGATGGACTTCCAAGGACAACTGGCTGGGAACGGAATGCAGCTGCATACCAAACCTACACCTGAAGTGACCATTCTGAAAACATCTTTTCAGAATTTCATTGGACATGGGAACCCAGTAATGGGAGGTGATTGAAGGGAGGAAAAAATTAGACTTGGAGATTTTGTTGTGCGATTCTCAGTTCTCGCTATGCATTAGTGTAATTCACTTCACTTCTACTAAACCTATACCTTTCTCAATAAATGGAGTTAAGAATCATTCTTATTTAGAAGGTCAAGCTGAGGCAGGTCTAACAGTCAGTGTTGGTCACAGTGATCTTGGTTGTTCCTTGATCAGGCTGTTTTTTATTGTTAGCGTGCTTGTCTGAGTCACCAAGTCACTGATGTAATGCAATATATGCAATATGGAACTTGACACAAATCAACCTTTTGCAACTAATAGTTTTATGCAACTGAAGCTGTTACTATATATTACAAATATTTCACTGCAAAATACCCCCATTCAGAAATATAGATGAAAGAGACATTGAAGATTATTTTTGGGTAGCCCCATGATTTTTGTATACAATTTCCACATTTTGCGTTGCATAATTCTGTAACCTTAAAACAGAACTTTATTAATTATATTCCATCTTTCCTTCAGGAACTCAAGCCAATGTATAAAGTGTTCATTTCTTATTTTTCCCCTCAATAACAATAACAAAAGAATAAAAATATATATGTGAGATAGGTTGGACTAAGAAAATCATTGGGTGAAAGTCAATACATCACACTAGCTTAATTTCCTGGATAGTATAAATTTAAAGGTCAAACCTTTTGTTTTTAAAGTGTATGAAAAAAGTTTCTCAAAATCAATACACATTGTTTAAATGTGACTAATTCTGGTCTGCAATAATATGGTATAAATGTTTCATTTTTAAAATATTCTTAGATTATTTCAATGTTCAAATATGCTTAATATTGTGATTTGCATTTTTTTGTGCTCCAACACTTTTGATGACTTAAAAAAAGGTTTCTGGTTTCAATGTTTATTTTTTCCCCAATTTCACAGATGGCCAATCTAGGGTGCTTAGGCTAAGAAAGCAAACCACTAGTTTATGTTGTATCACTTCACTAACAGGATCCCGTATCTTTTTTTAATGATGTGTGTAGAATTTTATAAACTTACCTGTGTGTGTGTGTGTGTGTGTGTGTGTGTGTGTGTGTGTGTGTGCGTGCATACATTGGTCAAAGACCACCATATAGTTTTCCTACATATCCATATTTTGATATAAACGTATGTCTGCAATCTTATTTATGAATGACATTAATCATCATAATAGCGATATAGCGTTATGTACCACTTCACAGCCCTTTCTAAGCGGTTTACAGAGTCAGCATACTGCCCCCAAGAATCTGGGTCCTCATTTTACTGACCTTGGAATGATGGAAGGCCGAATCAACCTTGAGCTGCTCAGAATCAAACTTCTGAAGTGAGCAGTGAGTTAGCCTGCAGTACTGCATTCTAACCACTGAGCCATCATGTCACTTCCTCTTATCCATAGATAATCATCATATAAGTGCAAGTAAAAATACTGTAGATACTTCTAATTAGACAGGCACAGGATTGCTTGGTAAATTAAATAAATATCCACATAGTGCAATGTTTGATGCTAATTACATTATAAAAAAGCACAATAAAAGAATATTGCAGCTATATATCAGTTTAAGAAAGTTAGGCTTTAAAAGTAAGTAGTTTTCTTACAGTTTTTCCTGAAATCTACCATTTCTCTTCTGCTTTACATAACTTTGAATTCAACCCACATTATGTAGTCTGTAGTATGTTACTGTTCCCATTATATATAATTTCAGTTGTTCAACTGCACCTTATTTTCTATTCATTCCGTTAAGTGTCTCTTGGAAAAATGACTGCCTTCCAACTTCACTGCTTCTCATCTTCTATTTTAACAACAATAAAGTTTTCCTATAAACTAGAATATAATAAGATCAGTCATGTTCTTAAATCCAGTTAGAAAACAGAAACAAAACTGCTCTGATCTCCTCATATTTATTTGAAAAAAGAACTCTGCAGTAGACCTTGGTCACTAAAATCCAAATAGTAAAAAAATTATACTCTATAAGTATTTTTTATAAAAAGTTTTATTATGTAATTAAGATGATCTTTTTTTTAAAAAATCAGTATTTTTAAAGAAATAGGCAAAATATTTTTTAAAAAAACCCTGAAGCATAGGTTTTTTTAAAAAATTCTGTTTATGTCTTCGGAAAGAACATTCCGTATAATGAAAAACATGACCAAATTTTTCACAGTACATCACTATAAAACCCTGTAATTGACTTCTGGGGTTGGTTTACTCTATGTCTATTTTAGTCTACATAGAAAACAGAAATGATGTGGTAAAAGACCAAAATGCAGGTCTCATTGCAGGATAAGGCTCCATCCTGATTAACAAAGTAATATCATGTTTTCTCTGGGAAACATGCCCATTTTGTAGAGGAGAATTCAGTGCACATGAACCATCATTACAAAACACACATACACATTCAATAGAGACATAAAAGTCTGAAGATTTGTTCTATAAAGTCAAGCTCCCAAATTTTGGTGAATGATCCTTTGCTTTAACTGGACGAGGATGGATCTGCTAAACCAGGGCTGTCAGACTCCTGGCCCATGGGCCGGATGCGTTACGCACTGGCCACCCCCACCCCCATTTTAGCAAAGGGGGAAAAAGCCCCGATATGTCACATGATGACGTGACGCGAGTTTGACACCCTTGTCCTAAACTCTTAGACTCAATGGAATATAATTTCATCCATAACTTTTATTATATATTGAACAAATAGATGAATTTCACATTTTTTTCAAAATACAGTACATAAGACTATTAAGCCATAATTATTATTTATTTAGTTCAACCTGGAAAGTCTTACATTTAAATATAATTTATCTATAATTTACTAAAAAAAATGAAATGTGCTATGAGACAAGAAAATCAGTTTGGCAGAACATAAATCTCTTCCCTTATAGCCAAAACAATAATCTACCAAAATAAGGATCATGGGACTACCATTTCCCAGTAGAAAGAGGGAAAAATGGGAGTAAGGAATAAAGCAATATTTTATAAGAGTGGGCTACTCTTCCTTAAAGTACTTTTTTCAGGCTTTGAAGGTCTTGAGATATGCAGTAAAGATAAAATCTTTATTTCTTTTTTTCTCTCTTCATTCATTCATTAATTCTGTAGGTGTGGACTGGATATCTTTTAATTAAAAGAAGAAACTGAAATATGCATTTGAGAGCTTATTTTTTTTCAAATAAGTTTGAAAACTTCATAATTAAAAATCAATAAAATTAACCCATCAATTTGCTATTTAATTTCAGCAGTGAAACCTGAGGGATTGCCAGAAGTTGCTAATAGGGGAAGCGCTTCAATTCATTCTTCAAGACACAATTATATATTCTGTTTTTCATGCACATACCTCCAAAAGATGTCAACTTTCCATTCTTTAACAGTTTTCTCACTGACCATTTTCTTATCTCACATGATCATTATATATCAGCCAAATGGCAGACTTAAATAGATTTATGTACATATAGAGAAAAATGCTACTTCAATAACAAGAATAGACTTACAGATAGGATTTGGAATTTAAGATGAAAAGAAGACATTTTATCCACAAGTGCTTAGCAAACAAATTTCAGCAAGTCAAGACAATTTCCACCAGGAGAACAAAGCTATAGGAACTAAATCTATTTTGTTTAGCTTTGCCATGCAAGGAGTAAGGAGCTCAGCTTTGGTGTTGGTTTTTCAACATGTTGTACACTTCATTAGAATACTTTGGGCCAAGTTAAGACTTTCATGTCCCATCAGCAAATAGAGCTGAAAAGACTGTAAGCCACCATCCATGTTCTCCAGGCTTATATGAGACATAATTGCATGACCTATTCTGCTATCAAGGATCACTTAATAATATTATATAGGGCTCAATATTCTACTTTGTCCATTGAATCCCTTATGCATGAAGTCATCTTCCATTAACTAATATGAGGAAGCTTGCTTTTTAATAATTATTTTTAAAAAACAATCATTTAAGAGAATACTAACAAGTTTTAAAACCTCTGAAAAAAGCAGTCATACTGTACACTATCATATGTAACAAAAAAACCAAAGAATGTATAAAGTTAACATCTACCAAGTGATGGCATTGTTACAGATGAGATTTTGTCCTCATAATTAGCACAAGTCCAGGAAAGAAAGAGTGATTTGTCTGTACATTCTCTTTGACAAATAATGGATAAAAAGGAGAAAAACATCAGATGAATGGGTGTCATAATGGTCAGGGCAAAGTTTGTTTCGAGTGAAGCTTGGCTCCCAGCAACTTGTTCGATACATTCATGTAGTTTTCTTGTCCATCAAGTAAACATTAAGACCACCAAAAAAACCCAGCTAAAGAAAGCTGGCTATAAGATTAATATGTAATATTATGCTAGAGACAAAAAGCCAATGTTTTAGAAACAACAGTTCAGTGTTTTATATGTACCCTTTTGCTTACACATGAATATGTCTGTCTGTCTGTCTGTCTACCGTGTTTCCCAGAAAATAAGACCCTGTCTTATATTTTTTTAAACCCTGAAATAAGCGCTTGGTCTTATTGCCATGTGCTTAAAAGCCCAATTGGGCTTATTATCAGGGGATGTCTTATTTTGGGGAAAACAGGGTATCTATCCATCTATCTATCTATCTATCATACAGCTATGTGTTAATTCTAGCCTATGTACAATAATTTATATTGTAATAAAAGATATATTTTTGAATTTGCATAGCTAAAGTCTGTTTTTGAATGTCTACTGAAAATGACCAACACCATAATAATGTGATGGAGGGAAGAGGTTCCCTTCAGTGTGCTTGGTTTTATAATTTCTGATAGTATCTCTGGTGGAAGACAATGACCTTTGGGGCAGATGACAACAATGTATTTTGGCAAATGAGCTCAGTGTGTAAGTTAGCTAACAAATTAGCTTCCAGAAACCACTAACAGTAGCTTGCAGAGTCACAGCTGTTGATCTCAGTTGAAATGCATTGTTTGCAGAAGATTTCTAAGCAGTTTTCAAAGATGTGCCTTGTGTAGGGCAATAGCCTGGAAAAACATAGAACGCAGAAGTAGATTTGTGACTATCTTTATAAAATGGAAATGTATTAGAATAAAGTGACGTATCATATCATGTAACATATCAGTATATTATATGCTATGCAAAGGCTTGGAACAGAAGGCTCCTGGTAAATTCAAATTAGAATTAGGCTTTTAACAGAATATATTATTAATAGGATAACAAAGAAGAAAAGTACTACCACAGGACTTGGAGCAACAAGGAAATAGGAGGAATAGGAGTACTTTTTCATAAGCTTGTGGAACTTGAGGGAAAAATTTTCTTTTCTAATTCGGAGAACATGCAGGACAAATTAAAAAACATTTATTATTTAGATAAGTTTATATCATTCTCTCGTGCTATGGTAAATTTCAAAATGCTCTGCATCATAGGCAAAATGTTTAGCGCAATGTGAAATTTAGTGGTTGTCAATATGGACTCAAACCAATTGTGGTGGACATAACTCCATGTGATGCCAATCATTTCAAAGAGACTGGGGGAGAATTTACAGATGTGCAGATACAGTACATGAATATAAGCAGGAAGAAAACCACTTGTGTTTTAAAAGTTCTAGTTATTTCATAGACATATGCCGATAATATTAACCCAACACAAAGAAAGTTAACCTAAATTATTTTCGTAGAAGAACAATCGGAAGTTTTTCTTATTTCTCAGATAAGTACCAATTCCTTTTATTCTGTATGCATTCCCCAGACACAATTCACATTCATACAACTCTATGCAATGCAACAAAGTAATGAAATTACAACCCACAAGTATACTTAGCCCTGTTTATGAAACAAAATTAATACCAATATTTCAGGTATAAAAAATAACCTTAGCGGAATTAAGAAAATAAACCAATGCATTTATATATACAACCATACAGAATATCATTTTCCACAAATGCTAAGAAAACATAACTTGTAAACAGAAGTCAATGCCTAAATTCTGAAGTCTGAAATGAGGATGGGGCAATGTAACTGAACAGTAAACTACCAGCCTTTTCTCTCCCTGCCCACAAGCCCAAACCCTCAGTGATTCTTTGTAATTTGTCTGAAGTAGTTCCAAATTAGGTATTCTCCACAGCTCTTTCATCAATATATGTTTAACTTGTAGAGATGCCACAAATTTTTACAAGTGTTTCATTTTTCAAACGTCTGGTATCATTTTTCTTGAAACTGAGCTATAAACAATACTGCCGCGCAGCTACAGCAAATCCACCCAAAACAAAATTGAGTACCACAAAGTAACAAAGTGATATTTAGCCAGTTTAATAAGTAAAACATCACGTAAATCAGCAAAGAAACAACAAATGTCACAAAATACTATAACATGGAAAGATAATTGTAAAAAAAACAAAAGAAAATTGAGGCTGCCAGATATAAGTATATCCTATTCAGTGTCAAAACTGAGAAATATTAAAAAATATAATTTTTGTTCTTAATCTAGTAGAAAAAGAATATGATTTAGACTCAACTACTGAATTTGCTTTATTTCAAAATTGCTCCTCAGACTCTTAAATTTGATTCAGATTATGGTAGAAGAGTTAGTTCAGGCCTGTGGGAACTGTGGAAACATCTTGTCATGTTATAGCAGCTTAACAATTTGTTCCCAGGTATTTAAAAAAAAAAGAATTATTGGGGTGATGGTTCTTTTAAAGTCTTCAGGTTGGGCTCCCTTTCTTTTCATCTTTGAACCTGAAAATTTGGTTAAAAATTGCAAGTGTGTTTACTTTCGCAATTAAAATAATACTCAATGTGTGTCTATGTGAAAATATATATATATATATATAAAATTTGTATTTCGCTGATAAAGAAATAAAGGGAGACTAGTATAGATCTATTTCAAGCTATTTAGTTCTCATCAGCTAGCCATACCCTTACTTGTATGTTAGGCAATTGTATTAACCTCTGAGCCACAAGTTCTCCTCCCTTCATCAGCTTGAGCCAGGGGAGAGAGAGTTTTTCTATCAAGACACCTGGTCTACCCCAGCATGTGGGAGGGAGCAAACTGCATCCCTTTCGCCTTTCAACTCCAATCCAGGAGCCCTCAAGCAGTCGCATTCACAACAAACCATTTTTATACCAAATTTTATTTCACTGATAAAGAAATAAAGGAAGACTAGTATAGATGCTGGGGTAGACCAAGTGTCTTGATAGAAAAACACTTTATATATATAGTCACATGGATACACATTATTATTTTAATTACAGTGTAATTTTGTGTATTTTATATACATACACAGAAACACACACATACGTGCTTGAGCAGGGGATTGAACTAGAAAACCTCCAAGGTCCCTTCTAACTCAGTTATTCTGAACCTTTCTCAATATATGGGTGTGCATTTTATACACACACACACACAATAATCTTGATAAGAAAAAGGTTCACATAATTATTGTGATATAAAACACATTAAGTTCTTAGCTTTTTTATTTTGACTTGTAAATTGTAAAATCATTACAGGTAGTTCTTGACTTCAACAGTTCACTTAGAGACCGTTCAAAGTTACAATGGCACTGAAAAAAGTGACTTATGATAATTTTTCACACTTATGAGCATTATAGCATCCCCATGGTCACATGATCTACATTCAGATGCTTGACAACTGACTCACATTTATAATGGTTGCAGTAACTTGGGGTCATGTGGTCCCCTTTTGCAATCTTCTGACAAGCAAAGTCAATGGGGAAACCAGATTCACTTAACAACCGTGTTACTAATTTAACTCCAGTGAGTTATTTAACAAATGTGGCAAGAAAAGTCGTAAAATGAGACAAAACTCACTTAACAAATTTCTCATTTAGCAACATAAATTTTGGGCTCAATTGTGGTCGTACATTGAGGATTAGCTGTATTGTACAAACTAATTTGTTGTACAAAAAATTAAGTAAATTGTAAAATAATTCAGTTGACATCTTTAAAATTTCTATACACACGTTTTGTATTTTTACAGCATATGAAGGAGGGAGGGAGGGAAGGCTCATCATTGTTACTCTTAACTTTCTTTGAAACCACATCTCTGCAAAATAATGAATAAATAAACAAAATGGCAATTCAGCTGTAAATGGGTATACTACAGCAAATTCTTTGGGTGGATCTTTTGGGGCAACTTCCAAACCAAAAAAAAAAAAAAGATTATGACTTTTGGGAGCTTGTTACTGTCTTTGCAAGCTTGCAGGGACTCCATAATGTCCTATTATTTCCAAATGGGTGGAATACTTGGAGAAATGGGAGATGCTTTGTCACTCTTTTTAGCACTACCACTACCACTACCAATAAGACCAATAGGACATATTGTATAGGAAGCCACTCAGAAAAAAAAATGTTGTCACCCCTAGTCCTTCTTTCCAATTTCATGAAAAGAAGGACTAGAAGTGACATGATGGCAGTCTTCCAATATTTGAGGGGCTGCCACAAAGAAGAGGGAGTCAAGTTATTCTCCAAAGCACCTGAAGGCAGGACAAAAAGTAATGGATGGAAACTAATCAAGGAGAAAAGCAACCTGGAACTAAGGAGGAATTTCCTGACAGTAGGAACAATTAACCAGTGGAACAGCTTGCCACCACAGAGGCTGCAGGCTTTTAAGAAGAGGTTGCTCAACCATTTGTCCAAAATGGTATAGTTTATTATGATGTTACAATTGCATCAGTTTATCTTCTGTTGCTTCCTCACTCTGTATGATGGAATTCTAACACAAGAAAAATGCAATGCTACATTACAGATCTTTCAGTATATATCACTGAACATCAACATTAATAATAAACATAGTTAAAAAGTGGTTCTTTTTCTCTGATGTCTTATGCACAAAATAAAAAACACAAATGTTTTAAATGCAAGTCTAATGAAGCGATCAATTAAAAGTTTGACATAGAGCAGGTGTGTCAAACTTGCGTTGTCACGGCGTCATCACATGATGTATCATGACTTTCTCCCCCTTCGCTAAACTGGGCATGGGTGTGGCCAGCACATGACGCATCCTGCCTCTGGGTTGCGAGTTTGACAGCCCTAACATAGAAGAAATAAAAGTATTGCCAAATTACAGTCCCATCTATAAATTTTTGGAAACAGTTACTGAATTTAATACACAAAGCCTGCAAATTAATAGTTATTTCAATAAAGGAGAATATTTGTAGCTCAGGTTGAAATGAGGGGTCCTTGATGCTCTCTGACCTTAGTTGTTTTCTTGGAGATGTTTCATTACCCAAGTCATTTCATTAGCACTGATGATGTTACCTAGTTTTAGTAATGAAACATCCACAAGAAAACAACCAAGCTCAGAGAGCACCAAGCACCCCTCACTTCAACCCTGGGCTACAGATATTCTCCTTTATAAGCTCAGAGAGTGCCAAGAAACCATAATAATCATTTTGTGCTTTCTTCGTCTTTTTAATAGTGCATAAACTGGTAAGAGATTGATCATCATATGACTACAATGAGACAACATCCCAGGCAAAAGAACATCCCTGACTTCCTTCCCTAACAAGGAAGTTCCAAAGAGAATCTGGACCTGGGACAGTCTGGAAGGAACTTTTGATCTAATGCAGTGGTCCCCAACCCCCGGTCCGCGGACCGGTGCCGGGCCGTGGAGTACCTGGCACCGGGCCGCGCAGCGGCCGGGGGACATGAACGCTGCAGCGCAAAAGCTCCTGGGCCGTGCACAATGGGCCGTGCGCAAAAGCTCCTGGGCCATGTCCCCACCCCTGCGCGCGCTCAGCGGGCCGCGGCGATAAAAAGGTTGGGGACCACTGATCTAATGCATTTATATCTCCAGATAAATTCAGCATGTAAAACCTTTAGCACAATCATTGTAAGATTATTTTTAGTCTATGAGCCACTCTATTTGAATCTTGAGATTCCTCAGTCAGATCACCCTGAGTAAGAGCTTTGGACTGATAACAATAACTGCAATCCTACATACATATATTTGAAAATAAGTCTCATTAGCAATTAAGTATTTCAAAATATTCCATTTTTCATGCATCATCTCTGGCATTTGTCTGACTTCAGACTTTTTCAAAACAAACATTTTTCACTGAACAACACGTATTTTCAACCATTTCAGCTTAAGATATTATCTTTCTGGGGACAGAGAGTCATTATTTCAAAACCTGAAAAGAATAGATATCTCCAATTGGATGTTCATGATTGCCAAAATACTGAACAGCATCCCAAATTATATAAAAAATTCTTCAGGGTAGAAATTAAATAAAAGAGTTGTGCAGTACATTGGATCTGAAAGTACAAAATGCTTTGGACAGAAGACCTATCAACAATTCTTAACCCCAAGAATCTTTTGACAAAACTGTAATGCAGCTGTGGAGGGAAGTCATGCAATCCTGTTTTAAAGAACTGCCAACAAGTGCTACATGAACTCTTTTATTTTTCTTTCAAATCTGAAGGACTCACAGCTCTCTTAGATACACAAAGCAGTATCACCTATAAGAAGAACATATATAGTCTGTACCTAATCAGATTGAGGCTTAAAAATCATTCTCTGTAACAAAGACATAGAAACAATACCTAGTTGTTAAAATGAGAAACCAGTTCCTTTTCATATCTGAACTTAATAGATTTCACTCCTTAATCTACCTACTTCCTAGTGCACTGAAAGCATCTGGAACAAGTATAAATGTAAAGTCAGGACAAATGTGCATTGCTTGATTACACTTTGCAAGGCAAGAATTGACTATAAAATCCTTCACCAAAAATTATGAATAACACAAATACTCAGCTATAATATTTCAACCTGAATTCTATTGAAGCTTTAAAAAATTAGTTTATATTTTTCCCTAGTGCAAATACTGTGAGGTAATTTTACAATTGCAGATTGAAATCTGCAATTGCAATTAGTAAAATAAATGAAAATTCTATAAGCAGCAGTGAAACTGGCATTCAACTTTAAAACTGTCATGAATATTGCCTAAAAATAAGCTTACAATGGCTATTTTAAAGGCTGTGTGTGGTCTTACCCATATATTCTGGCAAGATGCAGTTTCTCCAACCACAGCTAGAGTCATCCAAAAGCAGTGGCACTGGAGAGTCTCTGTCTCACCTGTCAAAGTTGAAGAACGCTGTTCAGCAGACCACCATGAGTCCATGGATAGGATCCACAGCGCTGAGCAGCTGTTCCTGATAAGGTTTCTTTAAGTATAGAGGAAATCTTTTCATAAGAGAATCACACTTAATGTGTGTATACTAGCACCCGTGCAGAACATGATTGCGCAGAAGGAAAAGAGGAAAAAAACTCTAGTCTGTTACAATAATTACCCTCTAGTTGGATATTTGCTAATTTATTAACTTATACCAAACAAATAGCATGAGACATGAAGACACTTTCTGTATCAATTATTAAAATAATTTGATAGTCCAGTAATACAAAGTTAAAGACACATCTGATTCATTTTGAAGGGATTTCTTTGTTCCTACCCTAAATAAAGATTATTTCAAACTGATGACAATAGTTTGGTTGTGGGTGAATTGTTTTTCCTTATAGCAAAATAAAATAAATTCAAAGTAAATAATCTCAAAAAACATAATCTAAATAATCGAAAAACTTAAACTGAATAACCATTTCTCATACCAGCCTTTGCCTTTCTGCACTTAGATGGTACGTATGTGGATGATGAATTAATATTAAAACTTATTTTTTATGTATGCGCGGCTGTTATCAAAAGAACAATTCAGTTCTCCAGCTATGAAAATTCCTATACTTTAATTATAGGCAGTAATCATTTCACTAAGCAAAAAGGCTCTCAAGAGATTGCTTGCATTTTCTTGGAATATATATTTTTAGAGTACTAACTAGCATAGTTTGGGTATTATTTTTCTTTGGTTTTGTCAGTAGCATGTTTGAAATAAATTTTATTAAGTGGTAGTGTAAGTAACATTGCATTGTGGGTAGCAGTTTCCTGTTTTAACCTAGCCACATCCTCAACTGTTATGTGAGACAAGTTTCCCATATTTTGTGCAAAACAGATTTTTTTTTTCTTCAATGAAAACTGAGACTGAAGGAGCAAAAAGCAATAATGGTTTAAGTTTCTGAAGGTAATGGTTTGTTATATTTAAATACAAACTATGCTAACATACTGCACAAATTCTAAAATGCAGTGATATAGAATAAAATATTTATTAAGAGCAACAGATAGGAAAAATCATTTTACCACTATTTTCTCTAATATAGCACATAACTTCTACATTTTAAAACTTATTAATTCCTATAGTGATTATATGAGGCAAAGATATTAATACACTTTTTGTGTCATTGGTGCTCCCTAAGACTGATGAGAAAATGGCTTGGCACAATTCTGTGTGCAGTACCACATCTTCTTTAAAAGAGAAAATTCTTCCCAGTCGTGTTAAATATTGCTATTAAAGCTCAATTGATTAAAAAACCCAATTATCTACTGCAGTTGAGGTATATGTACAATCATTGCATTACTAAGATTCTCTTTTCCGAACACCACATTGATTATTCTTATGATAGCCAGAAAATTCATAAAAATGATTGTTCCCTTAGAATTTCTCATGAAGGAGAACATCCTACCTCTGTCAAAGAAAGCAGAAGACAAGCTGGGGATTTCCCCCCCTATTTTTACTCACTCAAAAGCTGTTGAGGAACAATTTTAAAATTCCTAATCAAACTTAATAAAGCTTAGTTACTCTTAAGGCTTTCTCAAAAATTCCTGTTTTTCTTTTTAAACAGGTTGTGACAGATGATCAAGGATTACTCTGGGGAAGCCTATATGTTTTATACTACAGCTCCTAGCAGCTCAAAACAACACTGCCATTGTTTAGGATTTCTGGATACTATAGCTCAGCAAAACCTCCATGGACAGTTTTTCTAAACCTGATCTAGGACATGGTGTATTCTCTCCCAGTCTCAGCCCTAGCTTTTCCCAACTTTTATCCCAATCTGATAGAAACAAAACTACACTTCACAATTTTAGTGGACCCCAACTAGGCATCCTCCAGAATTGTTAAGACTAGTTTTGTTTTTATCAAATTAGAAAAGAAATAATACTATATCCTAAATAGAGGAAGAGTACGCTAGTTTTCCTTCCATATCAATATTCATTCAACATTTAAGCAAAATGTAGCCACTGCCTCCACACTACATTTATAATTTCATTCTGTCCAGAGTATGAAGATTTGAGACAGTTCAAGGAGACAATCAACCTATTTCGCATCATGCATTTTCTTAACAAGCAAAGATAAGCTTGAAAAGGGGGTTTTGTGATTACTTTTTCCACTGCTGGTTCAAAATTTAATAATGATGTTTTCCTTTTGTTTTCAGCTATATTCTTTGAGATTTCCACCTCAGAAGATAGATCTCAAAAAGGAGAAAAATCTGCATTACTTTAGTCAACTACAACTCCCATCTTAAATTATACTCTGAAAACAGAAGAACAGATTAAGCATTCTCTTTTGTCCTACTGAAAACAATTTTTGTATCTGCAAAAAGAAGACATATTACCTTCTAATAGGAGGCAAAGGAAAACAATTTCAGAAAACAAAAGAGTTATTGTTTAAATAAGCGCTTAATCTATTATAGGGAACATGTTTTAGACGTGACTAATCTTTAATTCCAAGTGGCTAATGTAATGTAGCAAGAAAGCCACTGTGATATTGTGCATAGACCAAAGAAACACAGGGTCAAATCCCCACTTAGCTATGATACTTGCCAAGTGATTCTGAGCCATTCATTATCTCTCAGACTAATCTAACTCACACTGTTGCAGCAAAAAAAAATTAAAAAGGGAACTTCTAGGGAAGCCTCTCTTCATTTCTTGCAAGTTTACAAGTATCATTAAATGAAGGCAAAATGGGAAAAGGTTATTAATATATTTACTAGCACTAGGCATACATTCTATGAATTTTTATACTAACTCTTCTT
This sequence comes from Pantherophis guttatus, assembly GCF_059756535.1. Taxonomy (NCBI): domain Eukaryota; kingdom Metazoa; phylum Chordata; class Lepidosauria; order Squamata; family Colubridae; genus Pantherophis; species Pantherophis guttatus. Next base: position 188,375,391 of record NC_142063.1, on the reverse strand, counting down.
AAACTAAGAATGTTATTATTCCATACTGAAGAATAAAGCATAACAAAATAAAACACTCCCAGAAAAGTTTTCCAACAATATTTATTGGTATGCATGGAATATCTTCAAATTTGTCTACTATGTAGTAAAATGGATTGTGGAGTTCTTAAATCATTTCTTTAGGCAGCTACATATATGAAAAACTGGCAAAGGAAAGTGTTTGCTTTTTAATGGGAGCCTAGCACTGCTGATTATATTGAAGCTATTTTAAAATTGTAACTTCAAGTTCTGACAAAAACATGTTGATGCAAAATACTGAAATACTATAATTATACATGTTATGTTTGAGTGTAGTTTGCTAAATAAATTAAGGGAAGACAATTATAAGATATGAAGTTCGAAGAATGCTAGAATAGAAAGCAGAGTGACTTTAGGCAGGTTACGGAACAAAGTTATGCTTTACAATATTACACCTTTCAAATAATGCAATAACTGACTTTATATTTGATAGATGCAAATGTAAAACAGCAATGTCTGGAAGTTGTGAAAACCCATCTAATAATCGTGTCATTATGTTATTTATTGTGGTGAACATCATCTATATGCTACCATTGCAAGAAATTCTGTTTAAACCTGTTATAAAAATAAATGTCTACAGTATAAATAAACCTTCTAAAATATATGCTTTATACTGTAGACTCTTCCTAAATACTTGTCTATGTTCACTTTTAACTATTTCATACAAGTAAAGACTATAGGTTTCCCAAATAGATTTTGGACATTTTGTGATTCAATAGTTTATATAAATATAAACATCACCTTATTTGTGATTCTATAGCAAAATAAATCTGATTATTCTGATTATGCTTGTGCTTTTTTAATATCAGATGACAAACGTCTATTACTACAAGTTGGACCAAATTCTTTCCCTATTCATTGCCAAAGACATCTTTTGGCCAAATCAACCCAGAAAACTGAATATTTATTTTTAGATGAAGAAAAAGATATAAGCAAGAAAACCTGCTTCCCAATGAATTGCAACACCAGATTCTAAATAGCCGCGCTGTAACCTACTAAAGAGATGGCTGTTAAAGTTTTCTTCATCATTTTCCTCACAAATTATGGAAAATCATGGTTGATCACCACAATTTCTTTGGAAATCCACCTTGGTATAGATCTTTTTCAAACAAAAGAGATCATTATGTATCTCTCCTCCAGTTTTCTAGGTACAATTTTAGAAGATACAGATCACAAGTTTTATTTTCTTTTTAAACGTGTGTTTTCCTATGATTGTTACTGGTATGTTGAGAATTCTAAAGAAATCCAATACAACAAATAAATGCAAAACAAAACAGCAAAAGATGTTAAAAGATGTTTCTTACAATCAGATTCATTGCTCCCTACAAGATTCTGCAGGAACCTAAAATTTGAACTCATGCATTAATGGAAATACAATAAATTATACCCAAAATATTTCAAATAAAGTTAAGGAAAATATTGTGAGAATACTACAAGAACTCAGATTCCAGTAATATCAAGATATCAAAGATAATCTAAGACATGTTTAGCCAAAAAGTACAATTTCTAGAGTTTTGTCCCCAATTTATGATTTTAAAGATATTTTTAAAGGTATTTTTTCATTTATCAATTATTTCAGCGAAGAAAATTATATGCATGTGTAAACTGATACTTATGAATTAAATTACATCATTAACATAGTAATCCTATAGGCTTACCTGGGAGAGTCATATTGGACTGAGGGGGGTACTTCTGTGTAGACTCAGAATCCTATGTATGTCTATTAGGTCTTATTTCAAATATTCATTCATGCATAGGAACACACTGTAATAAATTAAAATCTAAAATCTAAAATTGCTATTATATTAAAATTTACAAAATGCTCTCACGTATGACACAATTCATTGACATAATTTTATATCTTTGTTTCTTGTGATTACTTTAGTTGTTACCACCAATTAGATTTTTAAAATGTGCAGCATAACACTTTAGCACACTGAAAGTTTTAAAAGAGGAGAAGTATATCTTACATATACAGAATTTAGGAATATTAAAGTTATGGAATTCATAAATAGATATAAAAGATATAAAAATCCAGACAAAAGTTGTTTTCTATATTTTTCTTTTAAACTTCCTTTCTCCTCTTTATTTATTATGTACCCACAACCCTTATACATTATAGGCATACATAAAATCTTTTCCTGCAGTTTTATTCACTGTCTACTTGGATTTCAATAGAAGGCAAAAGGTAAATGTTCTGTGCATCTCACTAATTTAAAATGAAAATACTAGAATTTTTTTTTATATGTTGCTAAACTACTATCCTCAGTTAAATTACTAAAGATATTAGTATTGAGAGTCAATGGGTCTATGACCATATTAACAAGATTACCCACAGAAACATAGGAATAGTGCCAGGGATTAGGCAGTTTCTGAAAGATGTTTTCAATTTTGTCCAAAACACAAATAAGCAAATAATGCTAACACACAATGTCTGTGTACAATATTCTTTAGTCTACACAGCATGTTGCAATTTATTCTGAGGCCTAAATTACAGACAGAACACCAGATTCATTTTAACTATGTGCATTAATACAGCTAAAGCTTTTGATAGATAATTGTATTTTAACACTCTTTAAAAGACCATATAAATTTATACGACAAACTGCCTAAGCAATGCCTATGAATCAGATTTATGTTTCAACGCAAATAAAGCCTTTGAAATCTGCTTATACAGAAATCTCTCCCTCAACATTCAGTAAGTAATATTTTGTTTTTAATAGAACACATTAAATATATAATTGTTTCACATTAACTACCAGAAAGATATCAGAATACAGCATAGTGTGTCATCTTTCTAAAATATGCAAGTAAGTCACACTATAAAGATGACAGGTTTTCTAGGAAACAGAAAAGGCTGCATATAATTGCATTTAATGTTCATTACAGAAAGCTGCCAGCTAGCTTTAGGAGAATGTAACATAGACAGACATGATTTCAGGAATCCCGAAACTAACACTTCAGTGACAGCCAATTACAGCCCCAAAAACACAGCCCCAGTAGGCAGTCTGCTAGGAGAACTTGAGGTAAGGTAAAGTTTCTCACAATGAGTTACAGATTCACAAGCTCAGGAAGACAAGGAGAAAAAGAAAAACAGAAGGAATCCAGCTACCCAGCAAATATGAAGCAGACCCCAAGATCGAGATACAATCCAAATATGTAAATTATTGTAAATCATCACTGTTGTTCAGAATTTCACACAGACATTTGTGCCAATTCTGGTTTATTTCTCCACAGACACAATAAGGAAGCAGAGGAGGTGGGTGGGGGGTGGAGGGAGAGAAAGAAGAGAGAAGCAAGCAGGGAAACAGAGTATTGAAGTTCTGCTGTCCATATGCTTCAACGGCACAGGAGTTGAAGCTCTTTCAGCAATTTGTATGCTCTCCAAATCCTCATGAGTCACAAAAATTAAAAAGCTAGATCCTTCTGGATTCCAGAAAGGGCCTTACCACGGGCCTTTTGTCAAACTTTAAAAGGAGGAGGAAAGGGAAAAGCCACAGTGCTGGGCAGTCCCACTTTACTTGGCTTCTATGATGTCACAAACCACATGATTCTGTCTCTCCAGTAACAGGGCTTGCAAAAAAAAGGAGTTTTAAAAGCTTTTGCTTTTTTGGATTGTGTAAATGCTTCATTCGCCTCACAAACAACCACAGAACCACAAGTGCGGTGCAAACTTTCTCCAAGAGGACACAGCAAGAAGCCTTTGGTTTTTAAATGGTTAATCTCAACAGGTCACCAACAGCCACGAAGACCATCAGAGTCAGTAAGTACTCTCAAACCACATTCTGTTCAGTAGTTCTAGACCTGTCAAATAGTTCTTCATTTTCTTTTTCTGATGTTTCCTTACTTTTTTTTGCATGTTACCAGTAATGCAGCATGTTTGCTTTTTTTTACTGTAGTCAGAATGGAAATACATCTAGATTCTATACACACCAGACATACTGCAAAACTTAATGGACCTTGGCTATGATTTCTGATTTCAGTATAAGGCTTCAAAGATTCTTTGCACCAGAAGAAACACCGGCAGGAGGGGAGAGCAATGGCATCGAACAGTCTTTTTAGCTCAGTGACACCTTGTCAGCAAAACTTCTTCTGGGGTAAGTCTTTGAGTTTCCAAAGATTATGAAATATTGCTGATTTTCAAAAATAGTTTGCTATATGTGTGTGTTTAAAGTTTCTAGTCCAAATTAACTTGGTCTGAGTAAAAACAGTGATAGTGCTCTTTTAATTTGAATATTAACTGAATTTGACACATTTTACTATGAACACCTAAGTGGTCAGGAGATTTTACCTTCCCTGTATAATCATAAGCAGATACTGAAACCACTGTATGGTTGTCAGATCAGTGTTCAAGGTACAATGCTGTCAATGCTAAGCATAATGCATGAAAGAATGGAGAATAAGACGCCAACCATTTAAAAGTTTTACCATGACTAAGCAGTAAAGTCACTGCAGAGGGCTCACTGCAGAGGGCTCAATATTTCCCAATATCTGATGAAATTGTTAAGGACAAAAACAGTCCTTATACAATTTTTCAGTCAGACATTGGCAAGCTGAATCCACAATTAAAATTTGATTACAACCAAGTATCCTGTGGCACCTAATTGACCTGCCAAAAGTGTATGATATAATTGAGAATCTCATGTATTTGTTTCTGTTTACAGCATAAAGTGCTGTTTCGCATCCACCAAAAGTTACAGGAAGTCTGTTATGCAGTTCTAAACAAATATGCCCACAAGCTAAGAAAATCCCTGGCAACAAAACAATAGAGTAGTAAAGTAGAGCAAAGATGCCGATCAGTAAGATTCTACAGTTGTAATAATGCATTTTAGGAAACTCTGTATAAATATCTATTAAAATTGCCACTTAAAAATATGAGATAAAAAGTTAACTAAGATCTTACTCCGCTTATTTCAAAGTTTGCCTTTACGTAAGGAAAATTCTTAAGTCCCAAATAGCATCTCTGAAACCCCTTTGATCCTTCCCATTTCTGATATTTTTGAATTTGTCAGTACATATATTAATACCATATGAAATAAAAGATTGCCTATTTTAAGAAAGCATAATATGTCTGAATAGCTTCACTGATCTCTGCAGTATTTGCTGTACAGCTGAGACTTAGTTTCAAAAGATGTAGAAAAAGCTGCCTAAGGCCAAAATCTGTTCATAGTCCTTGGAGCAGTAGCAGGAGAGACTGTTTTCCTTTTCTCTTTGAAATACTGCAAAAATATCTAAACAATATCAACTTATAGAAAGAGAACAAAATCAAAACACTTACAATATTTTCTTAATGCTGTCCATCTTGGCTGAAACTTACATTAGGGCTGAAAGTGAGTGATTTTCCTTTTCCTGCTAAGGAAAAAAAAACCCTGATGCTTGGAATGCTGTCACAGTGTGCACCTACATTGAACGTGTATTGTATCTAGCTGATGGTTGGAGTTCAGTTTACCCCTCCTACTTCACACGTTTCAACTGGCTCCTGTTGAATCCACTGCAATCTCTGAGCATAATTAGACATGAAGCAAGCCTTGTACTCATGAACAGAGGGACCTATTTAATTTCTGATATGCCAAGCTTTAATGATGAGCTGGAGAGCCATATGCCTGAAAACTTAGTTTCTGCAAGATCATCATCACATGGAATTATACTGTAATGGGCAACTAGTATGCAAGACAAAAATGCAGCAGGTATTTTCCAACTGATTCTCCCCCTTCCCCCCGCCCCAAAAATGTTTACAAATAACCAGACATTATTCCGGCTTTGCAATAGAAAAAAATAGTTTATATGCATAGGAAATTGTTTTTGCTTTTAATATCCACAGGGAAAACATTGATGATTATAATTAATATAATGTGTATTGCTGATTGCTAGTTCCTCTCTTTTTGGACAAAAGATATGGGCAAAGCAACCTTTCAAATACTTCCTATTTAAATAAAGAGGATGAAGCTAATCTAAAATGAATTTTCAGACAAAAGATCACTTCATTTAACCATTAGTTCATGGCATACAAATTCAAGCTTATTTCGCTTTAAAGTACTTCTCTAAATATATAAATATATGCAAGCTAAGTTAGCTATAGTAAACACTGAAAAACTGATGTGTATAAATAAAGTGCTCTGATTCTTATTACCAGCAATGTATCGTGTCCATTTAGCAATGGATTCTGAATTGATGCCTTTGCGTTCAGTTTAGTAATATATAAAGCTTTTATATTCAGTCATATTTTCCTTATTAGGCACATTGGCAAATAAAATGATATTAGGGTTTGGAACAGAACATTGAACTTAATCAGTGTACATGTGATGGGAATGTATGTAGTCTTGCCCTTGTAAATCAGGGCAATTCTGAATGTAATTTTCTATTTTCCATGTAATGACCAACATGAAATACCTATGGTTTTAATTAAAATTAACCACAGTAATTGATTATAGATAAGTAGCATGAATAAATGCACCCCAGGTTTCTAATAACATATGTAAAAAGTCTGCAATATAATCCACATGAACTTGTTTAAAAGAATGGAACACCTGTGTTCTTGCATAGCTTCTATTCCATTCACTGGCTTGTAAGTAAGAATTTCCAGCTGAGTTATGCCCACCATTTGCACCTGAACTTTCAGTTTATATATAAATAATTCATGAGATTAAGATACCAATTTTTTTCTTCAATATTCATCTCTTGCTTCTTTTTAAGTGACTGTTTCCCGCCAAAAAAGGAAGAGGCAAGTTGTATTTCCAATAATCTGCATGCTGTGGTATATTGCATATCTTACTGATTAAACACAAAAAAATTAAATCACTTGTTTATAAAAATGGGTCAGTTAATAGTTCCCCCAATGTAATTTTAATCCCTGAAATATGAAAAGACAAGAGTTATATTAACTACAATTTATGTTATATATTGCAGAGTATTCCTATCAGAATTTGTAAAATTAATAAATCAATTTTACTAGAAACAAATATTTTACACTATTCAAGACTAATATATCAGTTCTAAACTATTTTGTTTAGACAAACATTGGGTTAAAAAAAGTGTTTCTACTTACAATAATTTTATTTGATGATTTTACATTTAAAAATGTTAGAATCACGATATAGATATATAAATGAATTGGCTTATTTATTGAACCAGTAACTACTGATATTCTCCCCTTGTTGCTCAAATACTCTAATCTGATATAAGATTCCCTAAAAACAAAAATGTTCCAGTTAGTTAAAAGAACACCAAAGTATTAGACACTTAAACAAACAAGTAAGTGAAAAAAAAGCTAATTCATAGGAGAGGCTAAGATTTTATCAGGCATAGAGGATTAAAATTTATTGAATAGAACCATTCACAAATCAAAACTTACTTTACTTCTTTACCTTCATACAGCGTTAATCAATTAAAACATTTTCTAGTGATTCAAAATCCATGTGCTTTTAATTTTACACATTGGTGGTCTAAAATATAGAAATAAGGCTGAGCTAAGTTAGTTTGTATAGAAACTTTTGGTTTTTTCCAACAAATATTCTACTAAAGTTTTCCTTAGAGTTACTCTATGAAAATTGAGGCAATATTTTTATACTGTACCTCCTTGTTGAAGTAAAGGTTAAGGGTTATCAAAATAGCTCAGCTGTATATACAAAAAAAGAGAGGAAAACTTAAGTATTCACATGAAAAATCCAAGGGAACTCTATTATTTATTTTTGCATTTCCTATGATTAATGATGCACTCGTGTATACTTGAAAACTGAAGTCATAGTAGGGCTAGCACCTTGAATTCCTTTATAAACTAAAGAAATATCAAGTCTAATTCACTGAATTAACAGGCCACAAAAATATTAAAATACTCCACCATCCGCTTTAATATGCAGCACTGCTAAGAATCCTCACAACATGCTGTGATTTCTTCAGAGGTGGTCTAATAAAATCTTAAAGAGTATCTTATTTAGAAATCTTAAAATATGTTTTCTTCAGTCAACTTACTTTCTGTTTAAAGGCATTATCCTAAACAAATTACAATTTACAAAAGTAAATACCACAGTGGTCCTTAGCAACGTTCTTAGGTTTGCTAGCTAAAAAGTTCGGTTCCATTTCAAATGTACATTGTTGCAATACGAATAAGACAGCCCAACACTGAAAGAATACATTGTGTGTTAGTGTCTACATGGTAATTTTTCTGTCAAACAACACCCCCCCCCAAAAAAAACCAACCACCCAATCTGAACAAATAAAGTAAAATCAGAATACAGCTCCAGCTCCCACTCTTACAGGTATTTAATAATTTCCAAGTATTGCAAACAAGAAGATATGGCACATGCAATTATAATCTGCTATAGGTACCCTGCCAATCCTCAAATTTAACTTCTGCAAGTGATGGGATACTATTAAATCTGCACTGTTAATAAACATTATAACAAACTGTCCATTTACAGGGCCCCAGAATATAATAAATTTGAATTTAGGGGGCTCTCTGTGGCAGCAAATTTAGAACATTAAAAGGTATCAGAATGTTATGCCTATTAATCAATTAAATTGGTTTATTAAAGAAATATAATGTTAAAAATTACAAATATTATAGTATTTCTGTCTTTTTTCCTATGGTTTTAAAATCAAAATCAAATAAGATTTTAAAAAGTACCCCTTAAGCCACATCCTATGAAAACTTACTCGGAGATTACATTGAACAAGATAGGCCTTATTTTTTTTTCAAATTAATATGGACATAATTGGGAGTTCTATTATATAATGAAATTTGAAATAAATATATTTCTTCATTTCATTATATAATAGAACTCCCAACTATATCCATATTCATTTGGGGGAAAAAAATAAGGCCTATCTTGTTCAATGTTTTATATTGTGACCAAAAGCTGTTCTCAATAGACTGCAGACAACCACATAATTCACAAGTCTTTAAAATGCTATGTTTAAGTCAAGAAGCCATTGTTATAAATGCAATCAATACATTTTAATAACACATTACACTGCTTAATATCAATTGACTTTAATATTATTTTAGAGGAACAACGAGTGCAATATTGCAGCCCAACCATCCAATTTGTAGGATATTTCTTTATCTGAAATTGCTCAGGCTTGTTCTTAGCAGTGATCAGATGCTTCTGTCTTCAGACTAATTAAATTTCCTTTTATATGTCAACCTTTATTTAAGAGTCAATATTTCAAACCTGAAATATTAAGGGGCTAACAAATATTTAAAACTACAAAAACAGTAATTCTGCAATAAAATTCTATGTACAGAAAAAGTATATGCTCAACTGAACATTAATAAAGATTGCATATTCACACATATCAAGAAAAAAACTTTTCAAATATAACATTTTTGAAAGTTGCAACTTTTTACTTAAATGCAATGAGGGGGATTCTAATGCACACTAAAAATATTTTAAAGGTGAGCATTATTCAAAATATCTGAAATCATAAACTAATTTAACATCTGTTTAAAATATGGGGATTATTCATACGTATATTTCTTATTCAAACACATCAATCTGCTCACCGATAGGATTATCTATAATCAATACAAATTGCCTTGGAGGTTTGCAAGGGGATGGGAAAGAAATGAGGAGCTACATAACAGATGATCGTTTTAACATTTATGAAAAAATAATTAAATGTTCTATAAAAATATTAGCTAAATAACAAAATCAGTTTTTCAGTTTGACTTGTACATCGGGAGTTGGGGGAAATAAATTTGTATTCAATTTTGCTCTTTTCTTAAACTAAGAATTCACTCTACTTTCTCCTTGTATCAGATGAAGCGTGTTAACACAAAAAGACTGCATTCTGATCCAGTAACATAGTCCCAACACAGAAATATCTCCCAGGAGTAACAAAAAGGAAACTACATTATGTTTTTTGGAGGAAAACCAGTATTTTGAGAAAGTCAGGCATATTTGCAAAAGTAATACATTTATTATTCTTATAGAAAATATCCAATTGATTCTAGCAAAGGTAGTTAGATCATTATTTCTTCCTTTAAAGAAATAATGAAACAATGCATTCATTGGAGTGAAACTATAGAGAATTAAAAAGAGCTTTCAGTGTTGTAATACACTAGAACTAAAAATGCTGTGTTAAAAACTGCTTGGGCAGAAATTCACAAATTTGTTTTTGTTTTATTTCACTTTTATTTTAATACACATTTTTCCTAATTTTATTCAGATTTCTACAAAGTATTGCTTATCTTGTTACGATCTGGTACTCTGTAGCAAAATAACAACAGAAAAGCCAGAGAGAGTATTTATTTTTTATAGGAAAAATCTCAACACTGTATTTGATAATGAGACATGTAAAATTATCATGATACAAACAAGTATATTATTTTGATGTACCAAATAATATATATATATCAAATGGTACATATAAGTAGATAACATAGTTTCACAAAATGTACAAGGGTAAAAGAAGAAAAAAAGGATACCCATCAGTTCAGGCAGTAAATAATAAAACGTCAGACTGCTTAAAAACAGACCATGAAAATTTGAATCTAATAATTAAAACAGGATAATCTGTACTAATATTTGATATGTGACGATGTGGTTACAGAGATCTTATCATAATTTAAAAGCAACCAGCAAAGGGAACTCCCAAAACTGACCAACTTCAAACATGTTTAGCTTCAGCAAGATTTTTCCACTTCTGATCTACATTGCACATGAAGGCTGTAGAAGTATATCTAGCCGGTGTACAATAATACTTCTTCATGCAAATCTGTCACTAAATGGATAACTGCAATAATTAACTAAGCATGTTTGAAACTCAAATTCAGGAAGAGTATATACTTACTGCTATTACATCAAACTACCAGAAAATGTTTTAATTTTAAAATAACTTCAGTTTTAATTTTAAGTCTACCAAAAATAAACAAAAGCTCAAATAATCAATTGTTTTAGAAAGTCACATTTTTATGCAAACCTTGTTGAAATATATGATCTTATAAAATTGTAGCTTATTTATTAACACATAATGCATACAACACTGAATTACCTTTTTATATAAGCATTTATTCCATTTCAAGATATATTAAAAAGCATTCATAGAAAACACATTTTACTTCCATAAATTCTAATATTGAACTATTAACATTTTAGTAAAAGCTAAAATGAGTATATAATCCCATGGTATTAATAGAGGCATTATTTCAGAATAAAATTATATTATCATAGCACTATAGTAGCATTCATTTAGTAATTATTCTGCAGTAAATCTGCCTGCAAATCCCTAACTGGATAAAAAAATGGAACAATCCAAGAACATTCCATAGAATGGGAGGGGGGGGGAGATGTTATCTTTGAATCTCTCAAAATCTTGTTTTTTAAAAGTACTCTTTATTTTCATCCATTACAAACAGGTTTTGCTGGGTTTGTTGCTTTCTTATATATTTTTAAATGAATATAAATATAGCCTAGAAAAATTATTCATTTCCACATTCGTGTTTAAAATGCATTAAAATTGTGTGAGACTAAACAATAGTACAGAATTATTTTAGTGGGAAGGAAGGCGGAAAGAAAGCAGCTTTAAAATGGTAGGACAAAAAAGGGACTAGTCAATTACCTCCTCAACTTTTACTGCCAATAAATGCAACAGGTACTGTGCCTTCCCTAGGAAATACTTAACTACTGTAAACTCAAAGTATCTAGCCACGGGAGAGCCTTTACATTGGCTTGATGTCATACCTTCCCTTCAGCTACCATGAAGGCTGATACAGGAAAATTCCCTTCCCGAAGAAACGATGCCCCTATAACCCTGGACACACAAAAACAATAGAGCATGTACTTCTCTGGTGCCTGCATTACAGAGATATTTGCACTAGCGTCATCTCACCCTTATTGCATAAATACTCAGGACAGACACGACCATTCTAGATCTCCCTGCTGCTTTCATATACCAACCCTGCTATACCACATATAATGTTGCTAGCTTCTGCCCAGCAGCGTGTAAAATGACCTGTGCCAAAAAGTAATCCTAATGAACATGAATCCTTGTATTAAAAAATAATTTTTGTTTTATATCTTTTAAAGCTTTTTAAAATTATATTTTTTAAAACTCTGATGTATTTTCTGTACTTTTTAATTGACTGTACCCTACCCTCCTTATGCTGCTCTTTGAGCATAATAAAGATTTGATTTGACTAATCAGTTTTGAGTTGGTCAACCAACTATATATATATATATATAATATTACAAACATACTGGCTTCATGAAAGCAAATAAATATTATGTCTGCTTATTACAATACATAATGTGTGAATACATCACAGATAAATATTCTGTCAACATGCAAATTTTCAAATAAAATTTAGATAAATGTCATAGAGCGATAGTTGTATTAAACATGAGTTGAAACTGATAGTTTACTGCAAGTAGCTGCAACAGAATTTCTATGCTTCCAAGTCTCTTATGATCAATAAAAAACTTTAAAAGTTGTTACTTTGCTTTCTCCCCAACCCCAACCCCACCCTTGCTAAATATAGTCCCTCACAATACAATTTTCACACAAATGCAAATATATCTAAATATGTGTTTTAGCTTTTTGCATCAACTGTGGCTGATGATACTTTCTAGAATGTCTGTATACATTAGCATGCCTTGAGCAAGTTCTTTCTGCTGCACCATAATGATGTGATCCAAAAACTCAAGGGCACATTAAACAACAGACTACCTGTTCTAGCCATACTTAGGAATGTGGCCAAATCATTTTTTTTATTGATTTAACCTTTACAGGAATGTTTCATATCCTCAGAGCAAAACATTTCTAATGTATTTATAATATGATACACCTCTAAGAAGTCTATATTTACAGAGGGAGGGAGGGAGGGAGAAACGGGGAGAAAGAGAGACAGAGAGATCCAAGGTATAATACTATCTCCTTCAATGTTTGCAATCATGTTCAATTTTTAGGTCTGTTGATTAACAAGCTTTCATTATTTTTAAAAGTCCATTTAATTGCACTGGAGGGACATGGAGAGCAATCCTCTAAATGCCATTCCTACTCAAATACTATTGAAGTAACTGGCAGAGTAGGAACCATGGCCAATAGACTATGCATGCATGGAGTTATTATCAAAACATAGACATAAGTTGCTCAACAGCTAATCAGCCAAGGAATTCTGGCCTTGTGCTTCAGAACTTCTCTATTTCCAGCTCTTGGCAAAAAAGCAGAACAAAGAGGAAAACATTGTCAAGGTTTTGAATAGCTAGTACATGTTAATAGGCTGTATATGACCTGATGCATACATAACAAGTCATACAAACCTAGTCCATATTTGAAGCACAATTTGAATGAATACAAGTTCAGTAATATCTAAAGACACATAGGTCTGCACTAATTTCTATCTGTAGGAACTTGTCTTAGAGCAGTTTTTAAAATGAAACTTAAAACTGAGATGGGGTGGAGGTTACATGCTAGTTCATGAAAAACATATAAATGTAGCTTTCAAAACTTCTGTATATTTCTATACAAATACGAAGTTGTGTTCCTCATGAAAATTATATATTTGTTTATCATGAATATATTTTGAATTTAACTTTGATCATGCATTATATTTATTATATTCTCAAAAACTGCAAATCACATTCACATTGAAGTAAACACCTGATGTCTAAATAAAAGTTTCCAAATAAAGAAGGTGAAAATAGAAAGCCAAGAATAAAAACTCATTTGAATGGCTGTCTGTCCATAAAATGCAAAAGCTGTTTACCCATACCACTAAAATATAATGCCCAAAGAAACAAAGATCTTGATCCAGAAATATAAGATTTATGAGTAGAATTATAAAAATTTAAAAAATTGTGAAACACTAGGAAGCTCGTTACCCGTTGGGTTATTATTTCAGAGATATTTTCTTACCAGATTCTTCAATGCCTTCAATGATGCAGACTTTCTAGCACACTTTTAAAGTTTTTAAAAACTCAAGGAGATATTCAGAAATCTATCTGCCTTGAAAGCAACTCATGCTGAATTGTAAAGCAGAGTCAGGCATTAGGAGCGGACCATAGGAAATGTTTTATAATATTTTGTATTTTGTCATAAAATGATTTATGGTATTTATGCATTAAATGTTTTATAAAATTTCCCAAATTCCAATTCCATTGGAATCATGCATCCCAGATTTGGATGCATTCTTCAAGTTAGCCCAATTGAAATACCTTGGTCCAGAACATTTTGCACCGCTTCACCCAATTAAAGGTTACAGACACACAAGTTTTAGTAGTAGTCATAGTGTATAGATTACCAATAGAAGGAATGGTTACCATAGCTCGTAATTATACCTCTAGTTCAAGACATACAGAGGAGCAGGAACCAGGCTAGCTTCCCACTGTTCTATACTATCATATTATCCTATTTTCAGAAAGCAAGCATGATTTAATTTAAGCTGGGCTTAAGTACATAAGCATATTGGGGGAGTATTGGTAAAGAGCTTAAGTAATCCATTGCAGTATTTTTATTCACTAAAAATATTACATGGCATTAGTCTGACTCGTCTTCATGCATCCAATGCCCTCTACATCCTTTCTTCTCCCTGAAATAAACAATGAAGTTTCCATGGAATAAAAGACATAAGAATAATTGTATAGACTGTAGCAGCGTTTCTTAAGCAGCAATAAATAAATAAATAAATGCATATTTGTAAAAGCTTTTGGAAGAACTTTACTATAAATTGTTCTTTATGATATATTGTATGCTCTTTCTGACAAACAAGCTAAGGCGGTATTTACTTGTGAAATCTGAAACATACAGTACCTCAGTTTATTAGAAAGGAATCTGCTACTTGCTTCATATTGATTTGAATAATTTAGTGAAAAATCTAGCATAAAAATCCATAAACTATCTTGTAATCTATATGGAATGAAACTCATATGCAAGACCTAGCAGAAATAGAAAAAATGTCATTTTGCTGCACGTTTTTTTAAAAAGGGTTTAAACCTACTGAAAATAACTTGCAGTTCATTTTCAGATTCATTAATTAATTTCTATGAATTATATTATAAACTTGAAGACTATGTGAACTGTACATATTTCTGGATGTAACAGGTAAAACAGAAACAGGAGAGTATTGGACTTTTCACACGTTCAGTTATGAACGTGTGAAAATAATTATTAGAGTTTAAGGATGATTGTTTGCTAATTGAAGAAGGTTGTGAAGAGTGAGGGCTATGGAGATTCTCAATCATCCAGGTCATGGTTGTCCCAAAGTTGCTCTTTCAAAAGGCAACTGGACTTTCTGTGTTTTTTCTCTTGAAGACATTTTGCTTCTCATCCAAGAAGCATCCTCAATTCAGAAGACAGTGAGGGGTGTTCTGGTATGTGTTTGCTTCCTTCTTGAGCATATGTTTGGGGCTAGAAGGGCTTATAGTTGGAGTTCATTTACTGAACAAAATATTAAATAGTGGATGAATTACATTAATCAATTAATAGCAGTCCCAATTGACTTGCTTTTTAAGAGGGGATATATTTGGGAATTTCACAACTGGAGCAAACAGGAAGACAAATAGTAACAGGGAAATTTTATATCCAAAGGACATTCTTACCAATAATGTAGTCACACAATGCTATGGTAACATATTCAGAAATGCTAACATTGCACGTGCAGAGTTAGCTAGACAGGCAGAACTGAGGGGAGGTCCTTAACTGTAGGAGAAGGATGGTAGAATCTATTAAGAGGGATCAACCTACAATCCCTACATAGCCATAAGTGAATTAAGTCCAATCTCTCTTGAATTCTGTTGACCTTAATTAACCTCAAGTGTTATCTTCTCAACTAACCCCATTAGTTGAGAAGATTCTTGTGCACAGACATGATTAGCAATACCTCAGTTTAACTGGACTTTCATGTGTGGACCTGATGATTTGCACCTAAGGTCAATACATGGATGAGATAGTAGTGTCAAAGAGAGTTTGCATGGATACATTTTGAAACAAGCCAAACTTATACAAGAGATAGATTCCATTTGAACAAAAATGGAGCAGGATGCTGGCACATGAGATCAAACAGGTTTTAAAGATCAGCTTCAGAGATCAAACAGCAGCTTTTAATAAAACTCAAGGAAAAAGTAGCCAGCATTGGAAAGCATCCAGAAGAACAGATATTTTCAAAATTCTGTAAAGCATAGGACACATGTTGGAAATGACTTAATGAACATGTCATGAGGTAAAAATGTTAGAAAAACCTTCTAATAGAATATATATACCAATGTTAGAATTAAGACGAGACGGGGGAATTAACATGCTTGATTCTATGTACATAACATGGGATATACTAGAAAGCAACAGAAGAGTTAATTCCATCAGTTATTATGAACAGAAGGTTTGAGGAACTGCCTCTCCCTGATTGTTTACCTGTCCCATTAAGTCCAGTAGGAGAGGCAGGCTCCAGGCCCCATCTATTACGGAGCACCATCTTATGGAGTCTAGGAAAAGATTCTTTTTGTCATGGTGTCCACCTTTCTGGAGATAAGATTGACCCCAACCTTATCTTTTACAACTCAAGGAAAGGACTTTTGTAAGTCCTTAAGGCATGTTTTTTTGTTACCAGTCCTGGAGATCAGGATGTGAAGCAGAGCCTGTGCAATGGTTATATTGATTTGTCACTGGGGATTTCGTTTTGTATCTTGGCTTGGATTATATATATGTATTTGAGGACAGTGTTTTCAAAATGCTGTTTTACTGTTAGTGGCCCTCAATGATGAATTGGGTAGCCATATAAATTAAGTAAATAAAGAAATAGACTCAAATATAAGTAAGATGAAGATATATGCTACTGATAAAAATAGAATATGGTCTTGAGATAATGGATGAAGAATGACAGACTTGGAAAAAAGGTGATATAATAATGCAAAATATCAACTACCCTCACCTGGATATAATCATAGACAATAAACCAAATCTCTATATGCTCTAAATGTTTGTTGTCTATATTTTTTCCATCTAAAAATTAACTATGAACTAGTGATATAATAAAGAGATTACCATAGACTACTATGTTTTGCATACATATAACAGGAAATCGACAGCAATTCCAATATTTTTGACTACAAGAAAGGAAATTGTTTCAAAAATGAGGGTAGTGGTAATAGAGAGACAGAAAGTTAAGCTCAAGAGGTCCATATATCTTCATAATGCCTAAATATTATTTAAAACTACATAATGGCAGCTTTTTGGAATTTTTGCCACAATGTAAGAAATGTCAACTCATTTAGGAAGAATCTAGCATTTTCAGGAAACTGTAAAAAATTATTTCAGCAAATGGAAAGCCTGAGGAGGAGAACAAAAAGGACCGCCAAGTCTAACAAAAATGAAAGGTAAAAAAATATATTTTGAGGAATGCAAAACAGGAATAATTTAGTGTATGGCAAAAACTTTTAAGGTAAACAAAAATACATTAAAATTTGGTCATTAGCTTATAAAGGAGTAGAACTGATCCTCAAGATTACATCGAGATTCCAAATGAATTTTTTGCATCTGTCTTTTAAAATATCTAAGTTGGCCATCTGAGCTGGACTGACATTTTCAGAAAGGGAATTAAAACAATTTAAACAAATTTAGGTAGCAAAAAGGCATATTTATAAATATTTATTTATTTATTTAGTGAAATACATACAATATAGTCCACGATTTATTATTGCAATTGAAACTGGAATCACAGTCTAAGACATGCCAATCATTAAGCGGGTCTCCATGTGATTGCACTCAATTTTATGAATTTTGCAGCAGTTGTTAAGTGAATGTGGCAGTCATTAAGCAAATCCATTGTCCACAATGGTGTTTTGTGTCAGAAACCAGCAAATGAAAAAAAGGTCATAAATCATGGTCACATGACTGCAGGCTGCACCCAAAATGTATCCACATGATGATAAGGAGGGGTCAGCAGTCCAAACTTCAAATCCGGGTCATAAATAGTCCTGGGAGATCTGTCATAATTTCAAAAAGTCACTAAGTGACTGGTCTTAAGTCAAAGGCTACCAGTAAAATGGTCTATTCGGAACAGCACCTAAAGGAAAAATGCAGAAGCAAATTGAATAGAATTTAGTGGATATGGAACCTATTATTTTATGCACTGTGAAAAACAAACATCAAAGTGATGAACTTAAGAAGTAGAGCCCCAGAAGGACCAGTCTTAGGATGGTACTTATTAGTACCATTGTATTGTTCAGAAATGACTTATGGGTGATCAGTAAGTTGAACAAGTTTGAGGTTGCTCAGAGGTGGTGAAAATGAAAATTGATATAAAGAGTGTCACCTAAAAATGCAGTTCTTTAAAAAAAATACACACATTAGAACAAAAAGCCCAAGCTTCACATTTACACTGACGGGATTCTAAGAAAGAAAAAGTTATTGCAGTCACAAGGATAGGTCAAGATGCTGATTCTGCATGCACTAGCTGTGAAATAAGGTATATTCATTAGGAAAAGGAGGGAAATTGCCAACATGGTAATATATTTATTCAAATCTACATGTCTGGATCTGGAACACCGTGTTATGATTGCCACATTTAAAAAATGAAGAAATATAATAGATTTGAGAAAAATTCAGGAAACAACACCTAACATTATTAGGGGGCTTAAACATCTGTCTTATGGGGGAAGAAGACTAGAGTATTTGGGGTTTGGAGTCTAGAAAAAAATACAACTAAGAGTAGATCTGACTGAAGTATCGAAAATAATTTATAGTACAGGAAAAAAAATAGTCTCTTTCTCAAAGCACTAGGACCAGAGATCATCCAATGAGGCCGATTGAAAGAAGACGTAGAACAGATTAAACAAAATATAATTACCCTGTGAAATTAAATGCATCAAGGTGTGGTGATTGATACTCACTTAGATCGACTTTTAAAAGATTTTGGATAAATTAATGGAAGATGGTGTCATCAAGGTCTATAAGTCTTAAACACTAAATGTTACCTCTAGATTGGAGCTGCATATTCCCAAATACTAGGAGATTCAAAACAATGGTGGGAGAGCAAAATGTTTCCATTTCCTGCTTGAAAAAAATCTGGTTGGCCACTGTAAGAAACAAAATGCTAGATAAGATGGGCCACAGTCTGATTTAGCAGAGCAATCATTATGTTCTTATGGAGCAGTTCACAAATGTTTCAAATCTAGAGAGAATATCTGCAGTTTTATTATTCACTGAAAACTGGAATAAGAGTCTCAAATTTTCTAGGACATTTAAGGAAATAGCCAATATATTATGAATGCCAAAAGAATAAATCTATTACAGTGATTAGCTATATTGCATTGTAAAAAGACATCAGGTGTTCTTGATATCTGTCTCCTTGCATTTCTATAAAACATGATAGTGCACTGTGAAATGGCAAAATACCAGGTGCACTGGAGAGTTTTATGTAAGATATTCTCTCTCATCCTTAAAAAGAATATGCTTGCTACCACTGCATGGAGAGTCATATTACAGAAAAATAAAAAGAATCTTGCATTAGCACTACTCATATATATCTGAGCAGTATGTTCTATTCTTAAAATTTAAGACATCCAATTTAACTATAGCAGAAATGACAAAAATATTTAGTAAATAATAAAAGAATGTAAGTAACAAAAAAACTGATTCAATATACAATCTACGTTTGAGATTGAGATTTATAGCACAACACAGTAACTTTTTCTTCAAGGACATTTTGGTTTTTTATAAATGGTGCTAAGTGACATCAACTTTTGTAGCAATTTTGTTGGTGATTGCCCTACTCTATGCGAAAGCCACGACCAACGTATACAAATATATTATTTGTATACGTTGGTATATGTAAATATATTTACAGGACCGCTTTCTGCCACTGACTGCCTCCCACCGACCGATACGCTCCCACAGAGAGGGCCTCCTCAGGGTGCCATCGGCCAAACAATGTCGACTGGCGACTCCCAGGGGGAGAGCCTTCTCTGTGGGGGCTCCTTCCCTATGGAACGAATTGCCCCCGGATATACGAAAGATCCCCAACCTCCATGCCTTCCGTCGTGCACTGAAAACCCTGTTATTCCAATAAGCCGGTCTGATGGGACAATAAATTTAATCGGGTTTTAAATATGGGTTTTTAACATGGTTTTATAAGGGTTGTAGAATGGAAATTTTAAATTCGGCCAAAAATTGAATTATTTTAATATGGTTTTTAAATTTGTCTTGTATATTGTTTTATTATGGCTATTCACCGCCCTGAGTCCTTTGGGAGAAGGGCGGTATAAAAATATAATCAAATCAAATCAAATCAAACAAATATATTAAATATGCACCCCTGAATTAGGGAGGGCATGGTTTCACCTCTGCTGCACCTTGTAGCAATGTAGCCCTTGCTATAAAATAATTGCAAAATAACTACACAATTGCCTTTGAAAAAGAAACACAGTTTTAATAATTAAGTAACAAAAATGCTCTTGAAAATTAAAAAGATGCAAGAGGATTAATTAACATGTATTTATCACAATTTTACTTGGCAATGAAAAATACACAGAATTATTTCCTTGTTTATTGGTCTGAAGATATTATCACCTGATTCAGAATAATCAGGAAAAAAAAGTTGACCACATTATTCTCTTGCACATTTTGCTACTAAACTGGTGCACTGTAGAATTTAAAACATAACTTTAAATCTTAAAATGAAATTTATGAGATTGGGAATGGCAGAGATGTACATCTGGTTTCAATGAACCTCATGCTGAAATAAACAATTATAGACAAAATAGAAAATATTACAATACTGTAGTAGCTAAGTCCACTGGAGGGGGTGGTTATATCATAATAATAATGTATAAAGACAGATTTTAGAAGAAGAGACATAGATGTACTCAAAATTAGGTATACATATTTTATCTTCCAGTGAAAAAGCAAACATCACATCAATCCATCCTTCCCATGCATGATCATGGTAAATGTGACCATCTTGCTTAATTTGGGAATTTCCTGAAAGGTCTATAAATATAGTTCTAGTTTAAACAGACCTGTGTTTCAATTCAGTATAGGGTATCTATTTTATATTACCAATATATAAAATCTCTATTTATACGCTAAATGTATACTGCAAAACTATGTTTATAGAAGCTTTAAGAAAGCTGTATGATTATTTTAGAAAATTTTTTACAGATCCTTATCTGGATAGACATTTCCCATTTAACACTGTCCTGTGATCTTCCATAATAAAAGTTCCCTTTTCCCCATTTCTTTCATATTCTTGAAATTATGATTTCTTAATAATCTCTTTGCTATCATTTCTCCCTTGTCATATTTGATGAGACTTGATGAGCTCTTGTCAGTTCTAAAACTGCATTAGCAATGGATTACGGTTTGAATTTTGTGTGTGTGTGTGTCTCTTACCTTAAAATTCATCATCAAATGGATTTACCAAGAATGGGTCAGGTCAGCTTAATCTCTTGGGGGGGGTGCTTTTTCCTAATTGGCTAGCTTTGTTGTTGATTGTGGGGATACTATAGACATAAAATATATTGATTTTGGCAAATAATTTTGCTAAAATGCATGGACTTATTAGTAAGTTACTAAAGTGCAGCTTTAGAGGAAATGGTTCTGGAACTGGAACTTTAACATTATCATTAATGACCTGGATGAAGGTTTGAAAGGGGCTCTTACTGAATCTTCAGATGATATATAATTTGGTGAATTATACACCACACACGCTATTCAAAAGAAGTATCGAGTAAACTGTTAGGAACAGCCTTCCCCAAATTATTAACAGTGATGTCTTTTGAAAGCATCACTGGAAGTCTTGGCATAAAGCAGAACATGCTTTATGAAGCAACACTTTTGAATGCTTTACACAGATCTACTACATAATACCCTAGAAGACAGAAAGAATATCCAAATATTTTGTCAATTACAGAAATAGCTTGAGAATAGGCTGAAACTTAATAGTAACTTACTTTATTTACTTAGGATAAATACATCAAACAGACAGATGTGGAATATTTAACTTGGTAATAATGCATCTGAAAAGAATCTTAAGAGTTGTAGTTGATTGCAAACTGAATATGATTCAGCAGTATTATACGGTTACAAAAAAAGCAAATGCAATTTTGGATCACATCAGCAAAAGTATAGTTTCAAAATCATAGGCTATAACAGTTGGCCAGACTGCTTTGTCCACAATAAGAAAGACTCAGGAAACAGGAAGCAACAAAGGGCAATATTGATGATCAACAGACTGGAAATCAAGTCTTAAAAGGAGACAATAAAGAAAATTACTTGTGAAAAACAGTAAGAAATGTGATGTAGCAATTTTCAACTGCTTGTAGTGTCGTATGGAAACTTATCAATATTTCTTTATTCATAAGATTTATATGGCTACCTATCTTATACAATATAAAGCAGGTGGCTAATAACAATCCAACCACTATAAATGTATAGAAAATAAACACCAGAACTCTGGAAAATTAAACAAGACCATCACACTTCAACCAAGATGTGTTCTTAATCATTCCGCAATGTTTAGCAATGGTCAAATTGAATCTAGATTTCTGGGGTGAGCAGAGGATTCAACTCAATGGGCTAAACTATCCTTTTCAATTCTATCAAAAAGTTTGTAAGGAAGAACATTAGACTCTGCTCACTTGCAGTTTTGCCTGTTAAGCAAAACTCCGATCTTAAGTTAATGCAAATCACCAGCATTTAAGCCATGATACCATCCTAAGGAAGAAAGTTCTCAGTATATTTTTATATATTTTCAATTACTTATTATTTTAGTTTGATTTCCTCATGGGTTTCTTTACAAATGTTTGGGGTTTTTTTCTTTAAAAAGAGTTTATTTACATCTGAGGGAAATAATCATCCTATCTTTTCTTGATATAGACTATCCTCCCCATTTCTTACACAATATTTCTGTTCATAAAAATAACATATCCTCATAGCTGAAGAAATGGACAAGTTGGTGTAAAGCATGTTTTCCATTAAAAGAATCAACACATAATCTATTATATCTATGTGAAAGGTAAATTATTATTTTTTTCCTTGAAATCATTACCATTGACCAAGGGGAAAGAAAGTAAATCATGCACAAAAAGTTAGTTGCAGGAAAGCAGGTGGCTTTGAAATGGAAAAGTGGACTCTGCCTCGTTGAGTGAGGAGGCCTTGACAAGGATCTGACAAGTATGTCAGATCAGTGGATAAAGAATCTATCCCTCTTCAATCCCATACACGTTTTTCTAGAAATTTCAATCTGACAGGAGCTTCACACTACAGATATACTTACTCTACCAGGAACTGTCACTTTTTAAACCACATTTTCATCCTGTTTTATTCCCACCTTTCTTTTGCCTTCCTTCTTAATATACCAATCCTTTCCCCTGTTTTTTATTCCTGATTCTGTACTTCATGAGGGTTTTTTTTCATTTCCACTAAGGAAATGTGGAGCGAGGAGTATGTTGGCTGACAGAAAAGGGAAAAAAGTTAACTGCTAGGCTACCAGCACTCTTCTTTGTTTTAGTCTATGTTGTCAGAATAACATGTGAGCAAGGAAAGCTGACAGAAAGGCTGCCTGGCTATCAAAATGTGTTTCTTCCTGCATAGAATATCTCACTGAAAGTGATTATGTATATAAAAATAAAGACACTAGAAGGGAACAACTACATTAAACCAAATCATGTTGACTCATGCATTAAGTCAGTTTATAGCACAAGATCATTAATACATCAGTATAATAATGCAGTTACAAACACTGCTGCTAGAGTGGGAATCATATAGCCTATTCATCTATATTTTTCTCATCTTCAGACCCACACCCTTCTGCACTGTAATAGTCACAAAATGCCACACTTATATTAAGGATTTGTCATCTACTATATGACTGTATCAATGTTGGTCATATCTTTCATGAAAGACTTTGTTATACTATTGTGCCTCAGCTTCAATTTCTATCTGGAAAATGGGAAAGAAAATGATCTTCCTTCTGTGAAGTCCATTGGATAAGGCAATACAACTTTGGCTTTTATTAGAATCATTAACTGAGCATTGAGTTATTTAAAACTAATGTGTTGTGCTCCAAAACCAAAGTCAGACAATTACTCATTAGTAGAAAGACACTAGATTCTGTTAAACACACACACTACAGCTAGCACAAAAAGTACACATAAATGATGACTAAATAGGTTACAGGACTGAGTTTTGTTTTATAAGACACTAAATGTTTTATCAATGACTCTGAGTCATAAATCAGGTGAACAGAATGGGACGTTTGTTAATAGTACAATAATACAGCAGAATAGTCATTTAATTCTCATGTGGCCCTTAAAGATCATGGAGTCAACACCATTTTCTTTTACTGAAATATATTTTTAGAATTAGAAGGCCAACCAATCCCTCTGATCAAAAGGGTCAACACATAAAATATTGAAAATGAAAATTAGGAGTTTGCAAACTGATAACTACTTTAATATGTTAAATATTGTTAAATTTAACTATTTAAACTATTAAAATTACAACTGGAAGAAAAAGCTAGCATTAAAATAAATCATGCAGAATTTCACTTGGAATAGACTGACATGCACTATCTAATTCTACTTCTTAATTCTAATTTTCTCTTACAGGGAAATAGAACAAAGTTACTGTGATGTCATCCATTATAGCAATGCATTCAGTAATTGTGATTTGCCACATAATTCACACTTAGATCCTATTTTGGCTTCAAGAAGCTCAGCCTATTATCCAATTCCCCCTCCTATTTCATTTACTTCAAAGTAATTATGTGGGAAGTTTAGGGTAAAAAAAAGTAATTAGCTCAGTAAACTTCACGGGTGAATAGAACCTGAACCTGAGGTCCAAAAATTTAACCACTATTGGAAAGAGATTATGTTTGTGCCAAAGCAAATATTGTTTAATATGCTGCTACCTGCCTTAAAAAAATGAAAGACTGGAAAAGTATGAATCAAATAATAAAAATAATACTCTTTTTAAAAGGCAATCCTGTCCTTTTTGGGGTGGGAAATCCATTCATATCAGTTAGTTATCCCAGCATAAACCAGGAAAAAAAATACAGTAATGTCATGTTATTGAGAAACCATTAATGGAAGTAATAAAAACAGAAAATTATAGCAATATATATTATGCCATGAAAGCAAGGACTTAAGGGGTGCTACTTCTAGTTAACAGTATGCCAAGGATCCAACTATATAAGAAGTTAAATAAATAAAGGATAATATTAAGTATAGTATAACATGGACAAATAACACCCCAACCCACTTGACAGAGAAAATAGGAGGCAGGAATATTAAGTATATTCGCCACCTTGAGTTATATATTATAAAATATATTAAAAAGGATGAGAGTCTAGCAAAGGTTGGTATTGACTTTTTGCAGTCAAACACTGGGAAGTAAATGTTCTAATAAGAAGCAACCACAAACAGCTCTAACTCAACTCCCATATTTATAAATTGGAAAAAACTCATTATATTATTCAGTCCTGAATCTATTCATCTATGCAGATACAAAATTACAGGGAAGTCTAATGTAGTCAAGGAAGAAGTGCAACAAATTATCTGTTTTGCTACCGTACCAGGACTGCAAATGAAAAAGTGGTAGCCCTTTCACTGGTCACAGGTTTTTTTTCCCCTGAGTTTTTAATTTTTTTTAATTATTTAGCTGAATAGAAAAAAAAGCTCCCCACACACATATAAAAGTACTTTCATACATGTACATATATATGCACATTTTATACAGTAATTTCAATAAAGGATCTCCATATTTCATTATAATTGATCTTCTAAGTGTTATATTACATAAAGTTGGCCAATGACCCAAATAACATGTTTTGAATTTGACATTATAATTATCCAAGCATAATCTATATCTTTAGGATGCAAGTAACATAAGTAACTGGGGCCACGCATTTATCTTTTGAAAATAAGGGGAGGTTTTTAGCAGTAAGAATAGCAAGGAGACTAATTCCCATAGTTGAGCCATCAGTTTCTAGTTTCTTCAAAATAATACGGATGTCTCAGAGTCAAATTAATATGTGTAATGATGTTTTCCAGAATATAATAATTTTGGGACCCTGTATGATAGTAAAACTTTACAGCTTAAACTGATTGGAGAGAACATTATTTTAGTAACACACACGCACACACAAGTATGTGTCTTGCTTCCTTTGTATAAGCATCTGGTATAGTTTAACTGAAAATCTCAGACTCCAATTCCTCAATTACCCACTCTTCGTTTTTCTTTGCTTGCCTCACAGTCCATATTAGTTATTCTTCTCACCTGCCCCCCACCCCATTTTTTACTATCGGCTTTTTTTCAGGACAAACTTCTAGACAATTAATATATTAAATTACTAGACACCAAAAGCAATAAGCAGCACTTAAGAAATTAACTCTATTTTTTTAATAACTACACAGTCTCTAATCTATTTCTTATGGTCCTGTTATTTTTTTATTAAATAAATGTTCTTCAGTCAGGAAGAACCTAAACAAAACTTTCTCCACTCTCGTATCACAAACTTGCAAAATAAAAGTAGATAATGCAAATGATGTAAAGAGACAACAGGAACACATCTTATTTGCAGACATTATCACAGGTAGTCTGAATCTGAATCCCAGATTCAGTTCAACTTGCTTAATACCGTGGGGATGCTGCGAACGTTGTAAGCATGAGGACCAACAGTTTTAAGTCACTTTTTTCAGTGCCGTTGTAACTTTGACCAGACAATAGATAAATAGTTGTTAAGTAGAGGACTACCTTTTACCCATTAAAAACCAATATACTTTTCAAAATGATGCATGATATCTCTCAGGCTCCCTGCACCAGCTAACCTTTTAAAAAAACTCATCTAATAAAATCAACCGGCAATTGACAAGCTGCTAATATATTCAGTTGGATAAGATTTAGAAGATTGAGTAGGAAATAAAAACCCCTTCATAATCTTTACTATTACCACTGTCTCTAGGCCCATACTATAGACCAGTACAGAAATAGCTTTGAAAAAGTCCATGACAGTCATTACAAAAACATCAGTTTAGCCCAGAAAAATTGGACAGGGGGAAAAGATTAGCTTGTCTTAACTTTCTTGTATATAAAAAAAAGAAGAAGAAAATTAGCTTACCTTAACTTTGTTGTGTATAAGAAAAAGAAGAAACTCTGTTTAAATATTCTGTTCTTATTATTATAATTATATAAAAAAAAGTTTTGTTGCTGACTTGGTCTATCTTAAAGAGCTGACTACACACCTCTGTCATTGTTACAAAGATGAAAATCAACATGTTTTTCCTGTCAATTACCTAAATAAAGTTAACATGTGTTATTCAAGAGAATGTTCCCATAAAAGTGAACACTAAACTGGAGATGGTATGAAATGTCCAGGATGCTGAAGGAATATTGGGGAGCATCTTTTCCAGTTTGCCTTCTAGGCAATGGGCTAGGGTTTTGGAGTTGACCACAAGGCATCAAAGTAGCCATTCTCTCTCAGCCCGCAGGGTTGCTCTTGTGGGGAAATTAGGAGGAGAAAAATGTGTTGAATATGTTTACCATCTTATCTGTAAAAAAAAATAAGGGCAGGATATACATAAACAAATAAATAGAAATTATCAGGTCTGCTTTATTAGACTCTGTATTCATGCAGGGAATTCAGATTACGATGAAAAAAATGTTTTTTGAATAGCAAAAACACAAGGGCAAAACTAATGGTATTAGGAAATCATGACATCTTCCTCACTTAACACATATTTAAATAAATGTTGGGATTTGGATTTATTCAACAAAGCTATATACATTTATTCAATTTATATTTAGGCAAGGGATATATGTGATACTGCTCCACATTCACGCACATCTTTTAAACTAGTGAACAACAAAAGAACCTTGCATAATTTGTTTATTAAGACAGACACATGAAGTTCATTATATATACATCCGTTCTACTGCAGTTTATTACAAATGACTAGGCCCGTTTAGAATACAAAGCTGAATTAGAATAGGAATTGCTTTAGTTTCTCAATTGACTCCCACTTTTCAAGATGTTAATAGCAATCACCAGATGTAAATGCGAGCAACATTTTATCTTGTTTGGGAAAGAAGGAAGGATAGGGGAACCTACACTACAGCCAGTGAATGCAGGGAAGGTAGTATAGCTTGTGGGTTTTAGCATCTCTGTTCTACCAAGCACCGAGGATAGCAATACCAAACAGAAAGAAGCAGCATATATGAACAAATCTATTTCAGATATAGTAAAGCATAGTGACACATACTGCTTTTCAATCAAGATCTAATAAAGGGCAATGGCTAACAGCAAAAGGCAAGAGCTCACTAAAATTCCTGTATTTTGATCTTTTTTATGTCATCTCCGATCTGCAATAAAGGGCTATTAATACTGGACAATTTTTATAGCTCGTTTAAGATTTTGTTTATGTGTGCCTTTGAGTCAGTGTTGATTCCTAATGATTGCCTAGACTAGTCCTTGCAATTTTCTTGGCAAGATTTCGGAAATGACTGGCCCAAAGTCACCCAGCTGGCTTTGTGCCTAAGGCATAACTAGAACTCACCGTCTCCCAATTTCTAACCTTATGCCTTAACCACTCCACCAAACCGGCTCTCTGTTTAAGAGATTACTGAGCTTGTTAAATATCGCAAAACAGTCTTCACTGTTAACTGCAGCACCTTTTGGTCGAAAAGTAGATTGCCTCTGGTGACCCGAGCGGAGACACGTGCGAGATGGCCAAGTTTGCCACAACGTCGACATGTCACTGAATGAAACCGGCAAGTTGCTCGGGGGTGCTGATCGCCACAGCTGAGGCAGGAGGATGGAAGAGGTTTTTTTCCGGTTGGCCGCCCACCTTTTTCAGTAAACGTCTTAATACGACTGACCTCCGGCTCTTCTTCATCGTCTTCGGAAACAACCTCCTCACTATGGACAGTTGTGGCTTGATTAGCAGAGGGATGGCACTTACAGATGTCCGCGGCGGATTTATCTGACATCTCCGCCGCCTGGGCCTCTTCCATGGCCATTTGAAGATCTAAGGTTTTTTTCGCTAACAAACGCCTCTGTAAGTTTATGTCGCGTACCCCACAAACCAACTGTTCGACCAAAGCGTCATCTAAATCCCGGAACTCGCAGTCGAGGGCGGCTGTACGCAGACGGGCGACATAACGGTTGACAGGCTCCCCTTCCTCTTGCAGTATTTGCCTTAAATTAAACCTACCGGCTATACGAGACGGAGTTGGGGCGTAGTGAGCCCTCAGTTTCTGCCTCAAAACTTCCCAGGAAGTAGTATGCACAGGCTGGGGAGTGAGTAACGCTCGGGCAGTAGCAAATACCTCAGGGCCACAAGCATTTAAAAAATGAGCCCTTTTCTTACTGCTTGAGAGGTCAGTAAAATCGTTGGCTTCTAAAAAACATTCAAACCACTCTTCGTACGCATCCCAGGTCTCAGAGGCAGCGTTGTATGGGGTGAAAGTTGGAGGAGCCATTTCGTGGATCGGCAGTTTGTGTATTGGGTGACTCACACTCTCTGTTGATTCTGCTTTCAATTCGCCTCAGGAATATCCCATCCTCGTCGCCAGTGTTAAATTGTTGCAATATATACTGAGGCGACTCATGATTGTAACTGTAACTCTTTATTGCTTCACAATGTAATGTAACTGTAACAGCTCAGCTAGAAACGGCAGTTGACAGCTCTTATATATGAACAGTTCAACCGCTCCAGCCAATGGCTAACAAAAGAATCTCCCGCGCGCATGACTTCATCGGTTTCATCCAATAACAACACTACAACTATAACTAAACCCTGCTAGACATAACAGAGCTAATACAAAACACTTAGAACAATGAAATGTAGAGCTACTAGATAGCAAAACACTACGTATCCTAACAAAATTTATCCCTAATGTGACTACTTAGGGTGTTCCCTCTGAATAATATGCAATGTACAGCATACAGGAACATCCTTATCTAGTTTGATAATACCTTTGATTTGGGGGATAGAGGACTCATGGCAACTCCTTCCTAACAGAAGTTTTAAAGATTCAAATTGAAAGTCCAACACAATAAATAAGCTATTTTTACACTCGATAAAATGTTTAGATTCAGAAATTCAATCATGGAATGGAATACAGAAATCCTGTGGTAACCTCAAATTACAGCTTGATCTGCCAGCCTTTTAACAGACAAGATCATTATTATCATTTCCTTCCAACATCAACCAAAATCAACTCTCTAGAGTGATGGATATGACAATAATAATAAACACATTTGAAGATTGAAATAAAGTAAGAAAATACTAGGAAAACACACAGGGTCACATTTAGGCTAGAACACAGACCACTAGTGGCTAGAACAGAGTTGGCTACTGTGTAACCTTAAAGATGAAATATATCTTGCACTTTCAGGAAAAATGCATTCCACAATACAACATTCACCTTTCTCTATTGAGAAGAGAAAAACTTTGATCTAACTGGGATATTTTATAGTAACTTTAAACATATAATCCACCTGATTTTAAGTTTCTCTTTTCTTAATAAATAAAAGTTGGTCAATTTGGTATAGTGATTAAGGCATCAAACTAGAAATCAAGTGACTGTGAGTTCTAATCCTGCCTCAGGCACAAAGCCAGCTGCGTAATCTTCAGCCAGTCCCTCTCTCTCAACCCAAGGAAAGAGACAATGGCAAAACACTTCCAGAAAAATCTTGCCCAGAAAACTTCAAGGACTTAAAATGTCCAGGCAGTTGCCAGTAGTCAATGCTAACTTGAAGCCAGGAAAATAAAAGGTGGTCAAACTTTTTATCATAATTTGCTTTAAGTACAATAGGATTCCACAAATAATGTGCCATTCCTTTCTTAGAAAACTGATGGGATCAAGCTTTAAACATGCTGAGCCACTATTCTCACCCCACCACCATCCACAGAAAACTGACAAAAGAATGAATTACTGAGGAATCTTCATGTAGATTTATTTAATGTTTTTGATATTAAAAGTACCTTAGAGAAGAATTATCTTGAATATTACGCTAGCATATTCAATATACAATACCAAACATAAATAGGTTTAGTCTTTTCATTAAAACAATGAACTATACCAAAGCAGAGCTAAAAATACAAAACATTACACAGAATACAAAGATTATAAGCAAATATTTAAAATTATACAAGTGTTTATTACAGACACACATACTATCTGCTGTAAGCTTGCACTGTTCTCACTTAATGTAAGCTTCCATTTTTCTTTCAGCTGCTGTGACATTTTGAATGTGTAAGCATAATATTGGGCTCATGTCTGAACATTATTTTGCATTTAACACTGTTATGGCAGTTGTTAATATTTCTTTCTGGATATTATTACTTCTTTTGGTTTCATTCCCCAAGAGAAATTATGAAACTAAAGTCCTATGTTTTGAAAGGTCTTTTATTTAATATTACATGACATTTCCTAGCATACAGATCTCAAAATATACGATATAAGTGCTTTAAAGAAAAAAAAATTATCTTGCGTGAAGAATACATTTTTAAAATATGATTTCTAATTGCTACTGATACAGTATATTTTATAATACTGACAAAATGCAGTTTATTAATACAAATAACAGTATGCAATATAGTTAAATACTAATAACTTAGAGGTTTCTTGTCCTGCTTCTCTTTGTCTCATTAGTCACTGCCTTCATACCGACAACACATAAGGCAATTTTCATTCCCCAAATGCAAAAATGCCAACGTACACAGTACATAAGACTTTTTCCTGCTTAAAAGCCTTTCCTTCTTAAAAGTCCTTTAACTGAAGACTACTTCATATATAAGGAGTGCAAGTATTAAATAATTGTTCTCTACATGGAATGTACCAGTTTTAAGCTGTACGTAGTCCAATATATTATGAGCTTCAATATATTTCTCCTACCGTGTTTCCCCGAAAATAAGACGTCTTATATTTTTTTGAACCCCGAAATAAGCAGTTGGCCTTATTTTCGGGCAGGTTTTATTATTTTGGGGTGCGTTGAGCAAGTCAGGGCTCCTCTTGCTGTCTTACCTGATTTCCAGCTCTGTCTCCCGAACTAGAGGAAATGGCGGGGACCGCTGCGCATGCGTTTAAATATTTTTGGGGAGGGCTTATTTTTTGGGAGGGGCTCATTTTCAGGTTAACAGGGTATATTTAATGGAAAGATTAAATAATTGAAATGAGCCTTTTTGGAGTCAAAACCATTACATTTCCAATTTCCACTCTGCTCATTTTAATTATGTTTATTATGTTTATTATTAATTTGTACTGTAGCTTTATTCTTTACAGGAGATGAAGGAAGTGTATTCAGTGTGCATACTCATGTCTTGACATAAATTATATGTTAACATGAGCATAACAGTAGGAAAATTGGAATTTTTCTGTATGTTTCCATTCCTCAATTTAAATTTTAGACCGTAGAGCAAATATCATATATGGAGAATCATCAGGAAATCTCTCTTTTTTTTCACAGTCCCATTAGATCTTTTCCAAAGCTGCTTCTGAGGTCATTAAGAACAGCTATCAACAATGGCAAACTCAATTATTATCTCTTTACGATAAAACCATTTCTTAAAATCTTTAAAGACTGATTTCATTGAATAATATGCTTTTATACAAATAAATGTGCTCTAAGATAGGGATATATATTACATTGTTGTTGTTTAAGCCTTGAAGAATCCTAGAACAATTGGCCATTAATGCTATAAATCAGAAGCTAAGGAAAACAATTTTAAATTTGCTCATAGTCTATTCTTATCATGAAATTTTATTTCTGCTAAAAAGACTTCTTTTAAGAAACAAAGTAGAAGAAATAAATGTACTAACTCCCTCAGTTCCAATGAAGTTAACGAAATAGTTGATAAATTATTTCAGAATCAGGATTATTTGTTTGGATAACTTTTAAAATCAAAACTGTCCTTGGTCTTAAAAGAATATGAAGATGTCTACGTTTTATATTTCTGCAGAATTCATGTATTAATAGGATTTGGATATATAATTTCAAAAGTGCTTAATTAGGAAGTCTGCAATTATAATAAAGATGCTTCTCAGCTGCTTATCCATAATTTCCACATTCATGCCCTTTGATTTCCAAATCCAAGAAATGTTCTGTTTTATTTCCTCCCAGTCCAAATACCAAAACATATTATTGAATTTGTATCACTTAAAGTTAAGAACAAAATATAAATGTACTGCTGGATCAGAGGAAAGAAATGAAGTATTACAAAAGAACAAAAACAAAATGTACTACTATGATATCCAAATAAAAGATTGGGGACTCAGTTCACAGATATTTTAAGGGTAAATCCAGATGGTTGATTTTTAACTGCTCTACATTCCAGCAAAGAACATCAAGTGGTACTTTGTGAATTCCAATTGTTTTTCTTCACATGACTGCAGACATGTACCAGGTTGGTTCAGGGCTTCAGATTAAAAGGCATAAAAGTACCATGGAATGGAGATGGCCCACAGCATGTATTGGCAACTCTTTGTGAAAAAGCAATTGTTCAATTAGGGAAACCTTATTCTATAGAATAAGGATGTGGTCAAACAAGAGATGACAAGACTGAACATCGACATCTTAGGAATCAGCGAACTAAAATGGACAGGAATGGGTGAATTTAATTCAGATGAACATCAGGTATACTACTGCAGGCAAGAATCCCTCAGAAGAAATGGAATAGCCTTCATAGTCAATAAAAGAATAGGAGAAACAGTACTGGGATATAATCCCCAAAATAACAGAAAGATCTCAATTCGAATCCAAGGCAAACCATTCAACATCACAGTAGTCCAAGTCTATGCCCCAACCACTGGTGCTGAAGAGGCTAAAGTTGACCGGTTCTATGAAGACCTACAACACCTTCTAGAATTAACACCAAAAAATGATGTCCTTATCAGAAGTGCGGGCAGGATTTCAAAGAGGCAGAGGAACTAGAGATCAAATTGCCAACATATGTTGGATCATGGAGAAAGCTAGAGTTCCAGAAAAACATTTACTTCTTTGACTATCCTAAAGCTTTTGATTGTGTGGATCACAACAAATTGTGGCAAGTTCTCAAAGAGATGGGAGTACCAATCATCTTATTTGTCTCTTGAGAAACCTATATGCGGGTGAAGAAGCCATAGTGAGAATTGGATACAGAACCACTGATTGGTTCAAAATTGGGAAAGGAGTCCGGCAAGGCTGTATACTGTCACCCTGCCTATTTAACTTATATGCAGAGCATATCATGAGAAAGGTGGGGCTAGATGAATCACAAGTTGGAATTAAGATTGCCGAGAGAAGTATCAACAACCTCAGATATTCAGATGATATCACTCTAATGGCAGAAAGTGAAGAGGAACTAAAGAGCCTTCTGATGTGGGTGAAGCAGGAGATGCAAAAGTTGGCTTGAAATTCAACATTAAGAAAACTAAAATCATGGCTCCTGGCCCTCTCAATTCCTGGCATATAGATGGGGAAGAAATGGAGGTAGTGACAGATTTTATTTTCCTGGGCTTCAAGATCACCGCAGACTGCAGCCAAGAAATTAAAAGGCACTTGCTCCTGGGGAGGAAAGCTATGGCAAATCTAGACAGCATACTAAAAAGCAGATACCTGCCACCCTGCCAACAAAAGTGTGTATACTCAAGGCTATGGTTTTCCCAGTTGCAATGTATGACTGTGAAAGTTGGACCATAAGAAAGGCTGAGCGCCAAAGAATTGAGGCCTTTGAACTATGGTGCTGGAGAAGACTCCTGCAAGTCCCTTGGACTGCAAGGCGATCAAACCGGTCAGTTCTAGAGAAGTTTAACCCTGATTGCTCTTTAGAAGGCCAGATCCTGAAGATGAAACTCAAATATTTTGGCCACCTAATGAGAAGGAAGGACTCACTGGAGAAGAGCCTAATGCTGGGAAAGATTGAGGGCAAAAGAAGAAGGCAGAGAATGAGATGGCTGGATGGAGTCACTGAAGCACTCAGCGTGAGCTTAAATGGTCTCCAGGGAATGGTAGAGGACAGGAAGACCTGGAGGAAAGTTGTCCATGGGGTCACCATGGGTCGGACACGACTTCGCAACTAACAAC
Source organism: Pantherophis guttatus (assembly GCF_059756535.1). Lineage (NCBI taxonomy): Eukaryota > Metazoa > Chordata > Lepidosauria > Squamata > Colubridae > Pantherophis > Pantherophis guttatus. Next base: position 188,340,338 of record NC_142063.1, on the reverse strand, counting down.
AACAAATTCTATTGAAAAATATAGCTTCCTTTTGAGAACAATCCCACAAGCAAGCTGTTGAAACACAAGTACAGGTAGTCCTACAACCATTCATTTAATGACCATTCAAAGTTACAATAGCATTGAAAAAAGAGACTTATGACCAGTTTTCTTCTTCTTCCTTACTTCCTCTTTTACCACTTTGGGTGTCAAGGGACAAACAAGTTCTGGTTGCTTACTTCTGGCGGCCTCAACCATCATTTTTTATGCTGTTGTAGTATGTCTTTGATGTTGTCTCTCCACCTTTTTCTGAGGTCTGCCTCATGTTCTTTGGTTTTTTTATTGGATTTATATACCACCCTTCTCCTTTCGGACTCAGGGCGGTGAACAGCCAAAATAAAAACATTTGTACACAAAAGTTAAAATAATTTTAAAAATAATTAAATGAAATTTGGCCCATAATTTAAAACATTTCAATTAAAAATCAGTATCAAACTTTAAAACCAACATAGAATCAGGCCAGTCCTCTTTTTTTAGAGAAGTTTAGTTTCTTCTCTAAATACTTGGTATGCTTGCAGGGGGGAAAATGACCAATTTCTCAACTTTGAGATCCTAGTAACTATAGTGGGTTTTTTTGTTTTTGTTTTTGTGGTCTCCTGTTCCCCATGGTCACATGATCAAAATTCAGGTGCTTCTCAACCGACATGTATTTATGACATTTGCACTGTCCCAGAATCAAGTGACCATCAGTCTGACCTTCCTAGCCAGCTTCTGACAAGCAAAATCAATGGGAGAAGCCAGATTTGATTAACAACTGCATAATTCAGTTAACAACTGCAGTGATTTACTTAATTGTGGCAAAAAAAAGTTGCTAAACTGGGGCAAAACTAACTTATCAAGTGCCGTGCTTGGCAACAGAAATTTTGGGCTCAATTGTGGTCAAGAAACACCTGTACTATATCTCTAATTCATGCAGCTAAATAAAAAATGTATCATTGTTCCTTCAAAATCTTAAAGTGGAATATATTTCTAATAAGACTCTTTCAAAGTTGCCATAAATTGTAATACTTATAGTTACTAGGATCTCAAAATTGAGAAATTGGCCATTTTTTTCCCTACAAGTACACCAAGTATTTAGGGAAGAAACTAAACTTTAAAGACAAGAATACATACCTCAGGATAGCAAATACCAAGCACTAAAAACCTTTCACATCAATCCAAACTATTTTCCATAGCCCAGTATTATCATAAACCATTCCAATTCACTATCTTACATCTTCTACTTCTGCTTTTCTTCATAAAAGAAAGCATAAAGTAACTACCAGGGACATACCAACTGGGAGAGGCCATGAAATATACAGAATAATCCATCTCAGTTACTCATTTTACATCTTAAAAATAAAAGTGTTCTTTGTCTATAAGAATGTTTTTGTCCTAGCTTAAAAAATCTGAAGTTATCTTTTGAGGGGTAGTCACAAGAATTCTTCTAAATATGTCATCTCATTGTTAAAACAAATTAAATCTACATAAAGGTTTAATACATAAAGCATAGTGCAATTTCAATTTGGATAGCAAATCTTTGCCGTTAAAAAATTAGGCACCATATTTATAATAATACTCCCTCTGGAGGTCTAATAGAAAGATATCACTTTTATCTTAAAATGTAAATAAATTGGTCAATAAATAAGAAGCAATGATCATAAATAACAATCTTACTTCCCTTACATCTATTCTGGATGTACATTAGAGAAAATGGCATGTGCTAAAATGTCTTTCTCTGATTAATAGGAGTCTTTCTTCTAAATCAAGATTTGTAATTTGGTCCATTGTAGAAGACAACTAATCACACTTTAAATATGGAATGAAATATGTAATCTATAGCTCTATAAAACCTACATATCATGGACCAATAAAAAAACAATAAAAGAAAATTAAAAACAATTTTGTGGTTTCATTGCAAAGGAGAACTGGATTAATTCACTGTAAATCATCATCCCTAACATTCTTATTGTCAGGAGGAAGAAAACAAAGTTCTAAATTATCTACATATGCTAAGTTTACTATAAATGCAATTATTTTATTGTTAAGCATAAACAAAAGTAGAAAATTGTAAAGCTATTATAAAATATACATAGCATTTTATATTTATTGCCTTATTTATCATTCAAGGGACCTCCTTACTACTTTATTCAATCTTGTAACACATTTTACTCTTTGCAACATCAGATCATAAATACATATTAATCAAACCTTTCCTTTACTATTGCCTAGCCATAAACATTGTGAGATGTAGAAACAGAATTATACTCACATCATACTTTGCAATTCTAGAATAAAGTTTGTTGATCTCCCAGTCCCTCTTCCACTGCTAGATGGAACAGCTGACATTGGGCTGGGTCCAGTACTGCTCATCTAAGTAAATAGCAAACAAGGACAACACATGAAATTTAGCAAATGAACCGCACAAACCTTCAAAGGTATTTGAACGTATCAAACCTAACTGCTCCAACCAAAAATTTGCAATACTTTCTTCAGCATGTAAAATTTTTTCAGGATGCATTTTTTTTTTTATTTGATTTATATGCCGCCCTTCTCCGGAGACTCAGGGCGGCTTACAATGCATTAAGCAATAGCCTTCATACTTTTGTATATTTATACAAAGTCATCTTATTGCCCCCACAAACTGGGTCCTCATTTAACCTACCTTAGAAAGGATGGAAGGCTGAGTCAACCTTGAGCCTTGGAGAGATTCAAACCAGCAGTAAATTGCAGGCAGCTGTGTTAATAACAGGGTGCATTAAACCACTGTACTACCAAGGCTCTTATCTTATTTTATCACACAGGTAGGCAAAAATAATACATACTAATAAATATTATTAATGTGACTTCAGTTCAGGCTTTATTTTGACCAACATCCTGCATAAACATCCAATATTTTTTCTAGTGCTAACCTAAAAGGATTTAATACTTAATATGTAAGTTGAATTATATTAGCTATACCATCATACAATAATTACTGTGATTGAGATATAATTCAACTGGCCTTAAATTTTGATCCCTTTTTGACATTCCTTAAGAGACTAACCACTGCACCATTCAAGTTAAAATGCTTGGTCTCTAACAGTCGTTTTTATGCAGATTGTTTACAGGTAGCATTGTTAACGTTTGATAAATTTAAATAAGGTAGGCAGGCAGGCAGGCTGACAGAGACAGATAGACAGATATAAAAATATCCTCTCCCCCCATATAAAATCAGAAAGGGTGATCCTGAAGTTTTTCTCTTAAAAACTGTCATCTTCAGGTGTCATGGCAATCGATTTCATACTCACTTTTCCCCCTCCATTTCTGCCTCCATTGTTTTTTAGAGAGGGGGTAAGGGAGGGGAGGAAGAAAGGTTCTAATTCCTATATCCCCCTTCTCAAACTGATGTCAGCACTCACAACATTTTTGTTCAGTTTTAAATGCCTGAAGAGGGTTTATGTGTGGCGTGGCACCATTAACTTATCCTCAGTGCATCCCTAACAAGTTTAAGCTCTTCCTTTGGGATAGATATTTTTCTTTTAACACAGAGGATGGGTAATAGTTTTAAAATGAACACCTTGGACTTTGGAGGCTTAACTGGCCATTCAAAGCAATCTATATTTCTACAAGGGTATAAGGCTACAAACACAAACTTCCATTAATAGCACCTCATAAATGCTATTTTCCAAGTCATTCTGCACTTTCCATGTTCAAATTGGGTAAGACAAACCATTATCAAAGAGTTATTCCAAATTAAGGGTAAAACTTGAAAATCTCCGGTCACTTTAAAGGTGCTGCTGGGTGTTCACTGATGTTCATGTAATATCAAGTGTATCACAAATTGCAAGGTTGGCAAGAACTTTGAAAATCATCTAATCCAAGTCCGTATTCCGTTTAGAAATATACTACTACAGTATATCTAATATCTCCAGAAAAGAATAGTCCAGCATCTTTTGACACAGTGTGTCATTGTTAAATTCTTACCATTAGTAAGATTAAACCTAACATTCAACTAAAATCAACTTCCTTGTAATTTACAACTATTGTTTCTTATCCCATCTTCTGGAACAACTTTTAAAAGCTCATTCAACACTTGAAGACCTCTATCATGTTTCTCCAGAGTCATCTTCTCTCCAGACTAAACACAGAAAACACCTCCAAGCATTCCTTCATGTTTTTCTTTTCAGCCCTCTTATCATCTTGTCTGCTTTTTCATGGTTATGTCCCAGTTAACTTGTCTTCCTAAAATGTGATGCCCAGAATAGGATGCAATATTTTAGATATGGTCAGACTACCAGAGGGGAAAAAAAAACATTTCTTGACAAAGACATTTTGTCAATCCAGAACCTGGGTCCTCAGCTGAGTGACAGAAGTGCTAAGCGACCGAACTGCCATAAAAAATGTTGTAAACTATTACAGTCATAACATAACAACTATCTGTATAGGAGTGCATTTCCCATTTTAGAACTTCATGCAAATTTATATTCACTTTTAAATTCAATGCAACAATTTTTTTTTTGCACATACATCTGTGTATGGATATTTCCCCACAGTACATTATCTACTCAAGCCTGTGATGTTTTTAATCCAGTATAGGCAGAGGTGGGTTTCAGTAGGTTCTGACCAGTTCTGGAGAACCGGTAGCGAAAATTTTGAGTAGTTCGGAGAACCGGTAAATACCACCTCTGACTGGCCCCACCCCCACCTATTCTCTGCCTCCCAAGTCCCAGCTGATATGGAGGAAATGGGAATTTTGCAGTATCCTTCCCCTGGAGTAGGGTGGGAATGGAGATTTTACAGTATCCTTCCCCTGCCACGCCCACCAAGCCACACCCACAGAACCAGTAGCAAAAAATTTTGAAACCCACCACTGAGTGTAGGACTTTCCATTCTCTCTACCCAAATTCATGTTGCTGATTTCTACCCTTTCTAACCACTTGCCATACAATTGAGTAACAGGAAAACAAATTTCCCATGCAACCTCTAATCTTGAACTACTTTAGTGTAGAGTACTACTGTGGCTGAAACAGTATTAAAGGAAAACTATTATAGTCCTTTACTCAATATAAGACCTGAACAAAGCAGCTGCACACTTCTTCAAATATGCAGGGATAGGATGGAGGGATGGCTGAGTCAGAAACTGCACAAGCCCCTTGTGAATGGGAGTAGAATTATGTCAATGCTTTGTTAAAAAAACAAAAACAAACAAAAAAAAACAGCTGGGTTATCTCGGAGATGTTGATCTTCTTGGTCATCAGGAGAGGATTGGCTTCACCTCTGTCTCGAGAAGGAAAGCCCTCCCTTTCAGTCTTTAGGTTTGCTTTTTGGAAATGCTGGTGTTTCTCAGCTCCATTTTGAGGGCCGAGAACAGAAAAACGAGCAGTTAAAAAACAGAAGCCACCGCTGCCGCAGTTGGAGGCTGTAAGCAAGAAGACACCTCCACCCATAAGCCCCACGTGGCCGCCGGACCCAGTGGCGCGGTGAAGCCGATGAGGACGGCGGGCGTCAGGACAGACACTCCCCACCACCACCACCACCACCACCACCACCACTCTATCCGAGCCAGCAAGCTGGCTAGCAAATTGGCAAAAATCCCCGGCCTGCACGTGACCTTTCCCGGCCTAGGAGAGCCACATGTTCGCTTGTCATGCATGCTTAGTCGGCATTTAATTCCACCTTTTGGTTCATAAACCAGAGACGCCGCTATCCCGGCGTTTCTCAATCTAAAGGGAGATCCGGGCAGAACGCGATTGGCTCGGTCCTGTTCCGAAAGGAAGCGCGGGCCCCTTCGGGACTTTCCCCGGGTCCTGGGAGGAAGGGGGGGGGGACTGCGTTCTATCCCCGCCTCCGCGCACGCGGCCGCCTGGGCGGGCAGAGGCTCCCCCAACAGTACCTGAGCAGCCCTTTCGGCAGCAGCGGCGTCTCAGCGATCGGGAAGAGCCATGGCGGCGCTTCCTGCGCGAGTCGCGGCGAAAGACGCGTCGCCTCTGATTCGCGGACCGGGCCGACAAGCTGGCCACGCCAGGAGGCGCGCTTTCGGTCGAGAAGGAGATTCGCTTCGGCTTTTCCCTGAACGTTTTTTTTTTTTTTTTTTGCACGATTCTATTTTATTTCGTGACCAGTAACTTCATTATTGCCTAAAAGCAAGGGGAGTTCATGTACTACAACAAAGCAGGGAAAATTTTGCTTCCGTTTTGGTCAAAGGTTTTCATTACTTGCCAAGATAACGTGGCCCGAGCGTGGGAAGTTTCATTCCCAAACTGCGAAGAATATGAAGTGTTTTATTGAGATGCGGAAAACATTTCATCAGACCACCCTGTACCGTTAAAAATAATTACTTCCCCCAGCCAAGATTTGTTAGACGGTTTAGATAATTAACTTGTTGCACATCAAAGTCACATCCTATGCATGTCTTATTTCCTTTCTTCCGTACATTAAAAAACTCTGGCAAAAGCAGAAGCACTCAAATCAATTTTCTCCAATAAATCCAACTAACATGAAACTCAAAACCTACTGTAATATTCAATGGGTCAATGTACCGCAGTTGCTCTTTCTTTGAATCTAAATGCAGCTGCATGCCATATCCTGCAAAGTGAATTCAGATGTTCAGATGGAATAAGAGATTATTTCAACATGCTTTAGTTTATGCTTGAACCGTTAGCTGAAGATAATATTTTATTAACACTATTTAAAACTAGTAATTATAAAGTTCTAGCTAAATCTTTGATATTTTGGGAATTCTTCTGAAGTCTGTTCATACTTTAAAAGGAAATAAAATATTGCATAAAAAGTTTTATTCGTAGTTCTCTATATGAAAGCTATCACACTCAGCAATTTAATATGTCATTTTGGACACCTCATGGAAGTTTCAACTCCAGTTCAAAATAGCATTTTGATACTGTAGAGTTAAACTAAATTTGACAGTTTCTAGAATTTAATCTTCTCTAACTATACTTAACAAAATCATATTTCTAAAAATAAACTTCTAAATGTTCATATGAATCCATACTAGTTGTGATACAGAACATAAGTACTACACTGCTTTTAACACTGCATTCCAGTCAGTCTTCATTCCTAATGACTTTGTAGACATATTTCTCTGCTGTAGTTTCTTTGGCAAAAATTTAAAACTGACTTTTCATTATTAACCAAGACCAAATCGTGTTTCTAGCCCAAACTGGTTTACAAATTTATGTTTACAGAGAATAATGTTAACATTATTATGTTTAAATAAAATGTTGTTTGGCAAAGGTACTTTAGATTATGTATCCACAATTTATGTGGTTGTAATAATGCCTTTGTTCAAAGTTGAGAATATTAATTTATATGAACTTTGTCAGCTTGGAAGTAACATCAAATAGACATATGATAGTAATAAAAGTCATCTTAGGAAAAAGTTGCATTTTTGTCCAATTCACTTTTTTTTAAAAAAAAATACCATATTAAAATTAAACCTTTTTTCCCCAAATCTCAAACTTAAGTTGTTTGGACTTAAATGCTTTGAAATTTTTTTATAAGAACTTAGACCTTGTGTCAGCAGATGATTTCTCTCTTTTTCATTAAAGTAGCGTCTTCTTTTTAGACATTTGTAAAAAAAAAAAAACTGAGAAAAAGTTGTGTCTGCTTTAAGAATTAATCTGATGAAAACCTGAAAAAAGCTACTTTAATCAATAGCAAAGAAATCCTCTCCTCACACAAGGTCTGAAGCACTTCAATAGAGAATCATTTTTGAACTGCAGAGTCATAAATAATATCCCAGCTACTTATATGCTACCCTTATCAATGGATAGTCAATAATTTTCTGCAATGATTCTGTTTCTTCTTAGTCCTTTATTAAGGGTTGGATTGCTATTCTAGGTTCCTGTTTTTCAAAGTCAGAGTAAAAGAAACCAAGCAAACTCAGTTTGCAAATAACAGTAGTAAAAACAAATAGTCATTGTTTGTTATGCAGTAATGCTTAAATATATATTGACACAATGCCTTTTATAGTATTACTGTATTCTTTTATTCTGCTTTTATATCAACAACTGATGGTGCAAAAATGTAACTACGCTAAAGAAATTATGTGATGTGGACTTAGAGACATTAATTGTCAATTGCAAACCATTTGATTCTCCATTAAGAGTTTTTCTCATTCATTCTATTTGCAACATATATTCCTCCACAAGTTTGCATAAACAATGCATTACAAACTCTAGCTGACCAGATTATGTGGGCTGAAGAGAGATACCCAGACTCCTCATTGTGTTAGGAGATTTCAACAGTGCTAATTTAAGCCAAGAGCTACCAAGATACTTTCAGCATGTCAACTGTCTTACTAGAGACAAGAATACTTTAGACACTGCTGCACAACATTAAAGGATACTTATCAGGCTTTACCATTGGCAGCTGTGGGACACTGTTCATTGTATGATTTACCTTGAACCTTTTCATAGACAAAGGCTTAAAACCAACAATGAAATCAGTGAAGTCTTGGACTGAGGAAGCAAAGTTAAAGCTACAGGCTTGCCTTGATTGCACCGATTGGAACGTTTTCGAAAATACCTCTGCAGACGTCTGCAGGTGCTGTGAGTTCACCTGCAGACGTCTGCAGAGGTATTTTCGAAAACGTTCCAATCGGTGCAATCAAGGCAAGCCTGTAGCTTTAACTTTGCTTCCTCAGTCCAAGACTTCACTGATTTCATTGTTGGTTTTAAGCCTTTGTCTATGAAAAGGTACAAGGTAAATCATACAATGAACAGTGTCCCACAGCTGCCAACATCATATGTAAGTTTTTGTGAAGACCTATGTGTGGCAACCAGAAACCTGCAAATACACAGTAACAACAAGCCTTGGTTCAACACAATAACAACAAGCTAAACTCAGGCAGCTACGTCATGCCAAAGAGGAAGCCTACAAGAAAGGAGATAGAATGCTGTACAATCAGGCCAGAAATGTATTAACAAGGGAGATCAGCAGCAAAAAGAAGCTACTCTGAAAAGCTGAGGAATCAGCTTTCAACAAATGAACCAGCAAATGTGTGGAAACTTCTTAAAAATATCACTGGTTACAGCAAACCACCTTTCCATGCTGAAGGGAATCGACAACTAGCAGATGACCTGAATGTGTTTTATTGTAGGTTTGAGAGGAAACCACTGTCACTATCACCACCATTTCCATCTCGGATACACAAACAACTGCCAAGCCCCCTACAACTGATCCCATCCCTTTGGGGCCCCCACGTCTGGTGATCACAGAAAAAGATGTGGGAAATCTATTTCATAAACAAAAGCCTGTAAAAGCACCAGACCCAGACAAGTTAACTCCTTGCTTGAAAGCTTGTGCTGACCATCTGGCCACCATCTTCACCCATATCTTTATGAATCACTAGAGGTGTGTTATGTTCCTTCTTGCTTCAAATGCTCTACTATCATCCCGGTGCTGAAGAAACCCTCCATTAAGGAGCTGAACAACTACCAACCAGTTGCTCTGACATCCGTAGTTATGAAGGTTAATGCTGGCCCACCTGAATACCATCATGGATCCACTGTTAGACCCCTTGCAATTTATCTACTGAGCAAACAGATCAGTAGACTTCAGCTCAGCATTCAGTACCATCATTCCAAATATTCTTTTAACTAAACAGATTCAGCTAGCTGTGCCTGACCACACTTGTTAAGTGGATCATAAGCTTTCTAACAGACAGGAAACAGCAGGTGAAGATAAGCAAAATCAAATCAGATACCTGTACAATTAGCACAAGCCCCCCCCCCTGTGCTCTCTCCACTTCTTTATACCAACTACTGCATCTTAAAGGATTTCTCTGTTAAAGTCCTCAAGTTTGCATATGATGCAACAGTCATTGGTCTCATTCAAGACAACGATGAATCTGCATATAGACGGGAAGTTGAACAACTAGCCTTGTGGTACAGCCAGAACAGTCTTGAATTGAACACACTTAAAGCTGTAGAAATGATAATAGATTTTAAGAGAAGCCCTCCTATTCTACCACCTCTTACAATACTAGATAACACAGTATCAACATTAGAGACCTTCAAGTTTCTAGGTACTATAATATCTCAAGACTTAAAATGAACACCTAACATCAAAAAATGTTATCAAAAAAGCACAACAAAGTATGTTCTTCCTGCGCCAACTCAGAAAGCTCAGACTGCCCAAGGAGCTACTGATACAGAGGAAATTATTGAAAATAATTTAAATTATCTATAAAGGAATTATTGAGACTGTCATTTGCTGCATATAACTGTCTGGTTTGGCACTGCAACCAAACAAGACAGACAGACTTCAATGGATAGTTAAAACTGCAGAAAAAACTATTGCTACCAGCGTGCCTTCCATTGAGAGCCTGTATACTGCACGAGCCAAAAAGAGGACTGTGAAAATAGCTACAGAGCCGTCACATCCTGGATATAAATTGTTTCAACTTCTTCCCTCAAGACAATACTTTAGAGCATTGCCCGCCAAAACAATTAGACACAAGGACAGTTTTTTCCCCCATGCCATCACTGCTAAACAACTAATTCCCACAACACTGTCGAACTACCGAGTAGGGCTGTATTACTATTATCCATCTCATCTTTTCTACTACTATTGCTTATCTTCTTATGACTATAACTTTTACTTGTATCTTACGATTTATATTAATTTTTTTATTTAGTACCCTAGTATGATTTCTGTTGATTGTTTATTTAGTATCCTATAACTATCAGAGTGTTCCATCTTATGATTTATGATGAATGTATTTATGATTATAATCATGATTTATCACTTGTATGAACACTGACAATTTATGCAGCAGAGAAAAATTCCTTGTGTGTCCAACCATACTTGGCCAATAAAGAATTCTACTCTACTCTACTCTACTCTACTCTACTCTACTCTACTCTACTCTACTCTACTCTACTCTACTCTACTCTACTCTACTCTACTCTAATACAGAATGTTTATAGTTTATCAAATCAGTACAGACTTTGTCATAACAGATCGATGAACGTGGTGGGAAAACACTGGTCTTTTATCCAGTAGTGGCTTAAACCCTGACTAAGAGATTCTTTCTGTGTTCATAAAGGTTGAACCTATTACTTTTGATACATTGAAGGGATAGCTTTCTTATCCCAGAATATACATAAAAGTAATAATTAGGACACCAAAAGTATTCTGCCTGGCAACTTGCTATTCTTTTGCTTTCTATTTTTTATGCAAATATTATGACTATGCTGCAGTTTAGTTTAAAGGCAAAAAAGGTGTATTTTAGCAAATAGGCGCAAATATACCATCTCTTTGCAGCCCCTTAAACCAAACATTTTTTTCCTCAAGATTTTTTTGCAAAGGACAGTCATGAAATCCCAGGAAAGGCATGGCTTCTTTAAGGAGCTACAAAAACTGCTATGTTTGAATCTCTGCATGCTCTGAAACACCTTGCTTATTGGGAGAGCCACAGATATGACCTTGGATAAACAATGCAGCCATATGTACAAAAACATGTTTTAAATATGGGAGAACAGAAATTCAGGTTAAGAAGGAAGAGAAAACATTGTTACACTTTCAAGATTCTATTACTTTAGTTTGACACCCAGCAGGGGTGTCAAACTTGATTTCATTGAAGGTCTCATCAGTGTTATGTTCGACCTGGGGCGGGGGGGCGGGGCCAGCTCGACATCACTGGCTCCATTTTCACTGGCAGAGGGCTGCAGGAGGCCATTGCAGCTGAAAACAAAGCCTGGGAGGGCCACGCATGGCCTTCCCCGGCTCCGTTTTCGCTGGCAGAGGGCTGCTGGTGCTGTCATAGCCAAAAATGGAGCCTGTGGGAGGGCTGTATGCAGCCCTCCCACGCTCCATTTCACTGGCAGAAGCACCGGGGGCCAGTTCTTCGCTGTTTCAAGGGCGGCCATTTGACACCCCTGGTCTACAGGTAGTCCTTGCATAATGGTAATTGGGACTGGAAGTCATAAAAGCTGAAGTCATATGACTGAGCCACTTAAGCAATGAACATTCTGTTCATCAGTATTTCTGGTTGCCATCATTAGGCAAATCACAATGAGTCATTAAGAGAGTTTATCATGTGGTTGCTATTTGTGAATTCCTGCCATTTTCCCCATTGACTTTGCCTATAGGAAGCCAATAAAGAAGGCCACAAATGGCAATAACTGAGGGATGCTGCAATGTTGTAATTGCGAGGCAGGCACTATGTGACACAGAGAGACTGCAATGGACATATTTACAGGACCAGTCATAAGTATTTACTCATAAGCTTGAACAGTTGCTGTACAAGTGCTTGTTAAAAGAGGACTGCCTGAATATCAGTAAAGTAGAATTCTAATATTCATGTCCTGCCTGGTCTACCTTGAAAGACTGTTAGCTTATCGGTCAGAAGTGTTACAAGCAATAGCCAGTAGTGCAGGCAGTCCCCAGATTAATGATGTCCACACGTACTACAAACACCATTACTAAAAATGATGGACGGCATTCTCCTAGCCAACAAACCAATTCAAGCCATGCAATATTTTTTATGACCTGCTAAAGCTGTGCGTTTTTTAAATACATCCTGTTTTCAGTAGTTCATTAGCTCAAGGAAAAACAATGGCCATTTGCCATTTTTAGTAATAGGCAGTCTGTTTGCAAGTACAAGTTCCGACTTACATAGAAAATTGACCTAAAGACAGACTTAGGAATGGATCTCAATCTTCACCATGGGGCCTGGCTGTATCCTCAGGATCTTTCCACTTTTCTCAAAATGTCAATGACAATATTGCAAGCTCTACCCTTTTCAGCCATGTATATGACATTGCAATGCACAAATAAAGAGGGCAAGACTTGTACCTCACTGCTGCTTTTTGTGGCTGATCTCCTTGCCCCCAGCAAATACAGCCTATTTTAATAAGTTCAATGAGTCATTTTTCTTCCAGTGTATCTGAAGTTAAAATCTGAACCGTCAAAATGCATGAAAAAAATAATGTACTAATTCTATTTCGCAAGAGATTTCATGCACACTTTTACATTGAGAATATGAAACATATGCATGAAAATTAATCTGTGCTGTATTTTAAAAAGTCATTAACCAAAATCAGGAAATGAACATTCCCTAAATTCCACAAATGCATTACCTTTTGAAATGTGTGCTCACAAAAGCTTTAAAAGGCTTATCAATACATATGTGTGTGGTCTTACCTTTTGCAATCAGTCTGATAAAATTTCTAAGTACTGATGCCTGTCACTGGAAATGTAATTTGTCCCAAGTGTTCTTCATTTCATGTTAATCCTAAAACATATTATTTTCAGTAATATTTTTACTAAAATCAAAAAATGGTAAACCTCTAATGTCACCCAGACAGTAAATTTAATACTATTCAGTATCAAAAGTTATTTTCTTGCTTCCTTTTCCAATCTTAGGGTTCACAGTATTTTGTCATACAATACAATGTTTATTATTAGAGGATAGGGAGAGAAGAGGAAAAACTTCTGCCTTGTCATCACTGGCAAAACTACAATATTTTAAGTTTCATTCTAAACGATGCTGGTGTTGCTCTTTTTGACCAACTGTCATCTTGACAACGCCCTTTAGGCCATCTCTTGGAACAGTAAACTGAAAATAGCTTCATTTCAGAATTCTTGATTTCTGTATTCCACAAATATGGCTGCTCCTTCATGAATTGACAAAAGATCTCCTTCTATCTCCTTTAAGCCTGAGACACCTGGGTAAAAACTGAAAATACCACTACCTTTGTGGACTATAGTCAGTTACCTATAGGGCAGTGTTGAATAATTTTATAGTTAATATAATTCAGAAAGCCCTGCTTCAGGGAAGATGATAAAATCTTTCCAAATACAAAAATAGTCTCCTAGGAAAATTAGGTGGTATTTGCAAAGTACAGGAGTATTTGTAACATGTGGCTGAACTACTGTGATGATTTTGAAAACTAAAGAAATGCAAATGTGGTCTTAAATAAACTGGTGAAGATAAAATGGCATTTAGATATGTAATTATAATTATAACTATATTAATATTATATATGATATCTACAAATTGTAAACTACATGCTTGTTTGTCTTTCGCCTTGGGTTTTGGTTATTGTACCAGTGGTGGGTTGCTCCCAGTTCGCCCTGATTCTTAAACCAGCATTACAAATGTTTAAAATAAAAAAAAACACGTAAACAACAACAAAAGGAGAAAGTTTTGTTACTACTGATACTTTTATTAGTGTATACATAGAAAGGACTAGTCAAAAAGCAAGAAAACTGACCGCAAAGAAAGATTATAAGAATTAGGTCCTTATGTTTAAAAAATGTAATAAATCCCAAAATGAGTTGCAACGGACCAAGAACACACACAAAAAAACCTCCTCTTCTATTTTTTTTCTGAAATACAGTTTGAAAACAGAAAGGTAGCACCATTGAATTGTGGGAGACTATTAAGTAAGGTACGGGTGGTGGGGAGGGTTGGATGGGGGTGGTGTTTGCCTAAATTAAGTCCTGCAGTTTATTCTATGTGTATTTCATGTACTATAATCATTGCCAAGTTCCATTAAATGCAATAGATAAACCTTCAAGTTAAGGTTCCAAAATTAAATAATTTTTCACAATGCATCTTTAATAGTTCAACATTTTGCATTAAAAACTTCACATATTCTTTCTTCTGGGATGATATGTAACATGACTTCAACTTTGATAAATTTTGTTTGCATAACTTCTGCATACTCCAAAATAGGTAAGTTATTGGCTGAAACCTAAAGAACAGGTTTAATTACTTAAAATTTCTCAAGTGTTTCCTGAATTACGCATGCAGGAGATTTGTATACTATCTCCCATATCAATAATAACCATATGCACCTATACGATATACACTTCTTCACAACATTTTTCATTCCTTCACATCTTTACTGCTTTCATTTTCATACATGAGAACCTATCCAAGGCCATACTCTAGCTAAAGCTGTGTTTTAAAAGAAGCAGAGATCAGGCTGCTGGTGAAGAAACTAAATCTGGGCATAGAGGATGAAAATAAGTTTTTGATTATTATAGAATGAGCTGTACAAGAAGCTGCCTTTGAAAATGATCTGGAAAGTTAGTTCAAAATAGAGCAGCTAGTTTGTTCACTGGACAAACCAATGCAAGCATATTATTCCAATTCTTTGCCATCTACAGTGGCTGCCAGTTTGTTTCTGGACCCAATTTAAAACGTTGATTTCAACCTTGAAAGCTCTAAATGGCTTATGACCAAATTACATGAAGGAGTACCTTCTCACATATGTATCTATCCAGATTTTAAGAGTCACCTCCATTCCCCTCACCAAAGGAGGTGGATCTCTACAAGGAAGAAAGTTTTTTCTGTGGTGGCACATAGATTGATGGACAGAAACTGAAAAGGCAACCCTCCAGGCTTTCTTTTGTTGAATTCAATATTTGAATGGGCCGTAGACCTCTGGATTTAAACAGAAATGCTACCAATTAAGCAATAATCTGATATATAAGGACCATTCTATATACTGTACATACTTAATAGTTTGTTCATGTTTTTCAGGATCTAAACTGAGAAAAAATATCCAGAGGTCATAGTCCAAATACCATTGGGGTGCATTTATTTGAATTTTGCTAACTGACATTATCTAGCTGACCTTAGCTGATTTCAAAGACTTAGGTATGGCCAAACCTGCAGTAATTAGTACTTGGATAAAAGATTATCAGGAAATTCAATTGTGTAGATTAAATTTGGAAGTTGAAATATGGGTTTGAGAAGAAGGCAGTCACTTCCATATTGCTGTCAAGAAAACATCAACCAATCTAGTAGTCATCAGAAGTCAAACTCAGACTGAGGCAGAAATTTGCAGGATAATCCTACAATAGGCTAAAGTGAGATTTCAGCAACATGAAACTGGAGATTAAGCTTTCAGCTTCCTTCCATCTGAGTGTCTAATGATCAAAGCATCTTTAGTTAAAGGGCCCTGGCTTTCTTCTTTATGGGGACTGGAATTCTGCTAAGGCTTCTGGGCTGGAGTCCAAAAATTGTGATGCAATCTCATAACCCAGAAAGATGCTGGCAAAATTTGTCTTGGAGCTTCCAGAGTAAGGGCAACATCTGAGACAGGCTATGCTCAGACTATGGCGTCTCCTCTTAAGACTAGTTTTCTTTCAGTCGTTTTTCTTCTGCAAAAGAAAGAAAAAGTTTTTATTAAAGCAGGCTTTGGTGCATAAATGGAACTGTAGTTGATGAAGATAGGGGTTTGTGCCGCTTCTTTAATATACTGTGTTTCTCATGTTTATATCATCTTTCATTTTTGAAATCATATTTAAATGATTGATGAACCAAGTGAGTGCTATTTACTTACTGAAATATTGGGTAGAAATTCAGTGCATTAAACCACTGTACTATCAAGGCACTTTTTGGTTTAAGAGCAAATCTCACTTTCGATGCACTCCCTAAGTGTATGAGCTTGTTCTATTGAGATGGAGAACTGAAACTCTAAGGTAATAGCAGATAATGAAATTGTCAAAATTAAGAATTTTAAGATTTAAAATTAAGTAAAACACTGAGTATTACAGTGTCTTCATAAGAATGTAAAGCAGGAACAAGGGAGCATATGCAGCCCCCAAGACCCCATTTGTTGCCACTGCAACTCTCTGAGGTGAAACTTCGAAAGTCATTGTTTTGTGATACTTGTGGCAAAATAGCGAAGCACCAATAGTACAGGCATCTTAAATGAAGGAGCAACAGAGTCAGCTAAAATGGTTTCAAACAAATGTTTCATCTGCACACTATAAGAACTACTTCATTATGTGAATAGCCAAAACCTCAGTAAAAGCCACAATAATATGAAGCCATTCACACTGGAATAACTTTTATTTCCTTCTACCAACAAATCCAAGCAAATGCTACATGTTGAAATAACTTTTAAATTGCAGGCCTAGGGGTTTATTCTGCTAACTATACTCTTTGGAATAGAAAATATTCATATGGTGTTGCAGTTGAATTCTTCAACTGAGTGGCAGTCCACTCTATCTCAGGTGCCTAATGCATATAGTAGCACTGGCAAAAAAAATTGGTGTGTATACCTTCAAATCTCTATTGATTCCTGATAAATGCCTGCACAAGTCCTTGTCATTTTATTGGCAAGATTTTATAAATGAAGCACTGCCTGCTTCTTCAGGAAAGAGGGTTTTTAATATATTCAGCACTCCACTTATGTTCAGGAGCTGAACATAGCCAGCTTTTTAGGGCCTTCCTTACCAAAAACTAACAGGGTTGGGGCCATTCTAACCTCCGAAGGAAAGATATTCTATAGATCAGGGGCCACTGCAGAAAATGTGTGTTTTCTAGTCCCTTCCAGCTGATACTCTTTGGCTGATGGGATCTATGTCATGCCTATTCTGCTAGATCAGGTTGTACTGGTAGAGACTCTTGGAAAAAGAGATAACCCGGTCCCAAGCCATGTAAGGCTTTAATGGTGACAGGGGGCACCTTGAATTGTACCCAGAAATGCACCAGGACTGCCAGATATGCAGCATATTCACAGCAACCCTTTAGATAAACGTCAGTATTACTCTCTCTGAGGAGGGACTGAGTCACCCAAAATAAAGCTTCTGGGGAACTATTGACAGATGCTATGGGATGGAGAAGCAGTTACATTTCACCATGAAGTAGATTATGTCTGATTGTTTTCATTCCTTGTCTTTCAACAGAGATGCCTTAAGTGTCTCTTAGACCGCTTAAGTTCCCTCAATTCCATCATATATTATAAAAAGCATCACAAACCCTGAGCACTGAGAGGCTGCTCAAGCATGACTCAATCTAAAGCCACTGCTGCTTTGCTATTCCATGCAGCCACCAAGGCTTCAGTTGGACCGAGTAGCAGGTTTTTTGGAATAACCCCTCTGGAACCCAATTGAGTCTATTAGTCGCCTGGCCTCCCTGTGAAGAAACTCACTAGTGAGTAATCTGTCCATGGTAGGGGAGAAATCAAAATCCAGAACACTGCTATTACTTTGACAGAAAAATAAAATTGGGTGTATTACCACTGCTATGAGTTGGGCCCTGGATAATTTGGACCAGGACCATGGTTGCCATGGTGACCAAAAACTTCCATGCTACCTCTGACCCTTCATCTAGGGATGGCAAGTTGAAATCTCCCAGCAGTCCAGGGAACTCCATAGCCAGCCCAGCCACAAATCAAGGTGGTCAGGCAGAGAGATTGCTAAATAGGAGGGAGCCTGGTAGCATAGCAACAGCCCCAGATGACTTCTCCTGGTGCCCAATTTAAGAAACAGTGTTTCATCTACAGCAATCTGTGGGGCAAGGCCTGTGGATGCCTCCCAAATATCTCAGACAATAACCGCCACTGCCCCAGCTCCCCTACCCTGGGGTCTAAGCTAGTGCCCAATCCGGAAACCAACTGGGCATATCTTAGTGAGTGGGACTCAGCCCCCTTGTCCCAACCAAGACTCAGTAATGTATGCTAGATCAGTCTTTTCCTAGACAATTAAGTCATAGATTAAGATGGCTTTATTATACTGACTGATCTAGCATTCACCACCAGTATAGCCGACAGCTGCTTTGAAAGGGCCTTTGAAAGCCTGCCATCCAGGCTAGTAAGTTTGAATCTGAGAAACTGGAATGTGTCATAGGCACAATATACCTGTGGCTCAGTCCCCATGAGGAGTCCGTTTCTCAACTCTCATCATATTTTGCCCATCACTATTGGAATCTTATAGCCTACTCCCATCCCTTCAGAGCTCTCCCCACTTCCCTATTCATAGCACTACATGTGCCAACCCTTGGCTCCCATCTCTCACACACACAATTCCTGAGAAGCTTTTGCTACCCAAAGCACTTCTGCCTAGCATTCAACACTTATGGGCAGTCAGAAAACTTACTCAGCCTTCCAATTATAATCCAACAGTACTAAGTACTCAGTCAATCTTTCACTGAACTGCTGAGCACCTAACTACACAAACTCTACCTTGCCTTTCACCCAAAATAAACCCCCACTCACCAAACCCTCCAACTAATATTAGTCCCAATCAATCTTCTTGCAGAGACCATTGATTTTCTTGACCAGTTTTTAATTCCTGCGTACATATTCGTTTTACTATCCTCCAGTTCAATTACAGAGTGGAGTCAAAATGGCTGGCAATTAGAAATGGCAAATTACAGAAAAACTTTGGCATGGGTGCTGCTTCCTCCGAAGTTGCAGAGAGTAGTTTCAAGAAGATTTCATGCATGAAATTTCTATGCTGGCATAATAGTGGGGAAGTGGAGTCTGCTGAGCATATCAATCTTCAATCTGTGCTGTACAGAAACAAGCATCATATTTTTATCTCCCTGAAACTATCAAGCCTGTCAGATATGCTCATCAGACATATTTGCAAATGTTCATTTTATGCTGCAGCTTTTAAAACTTGCCAGGAACTGATTAAGAATAAAAATTGATAAATGTCATACAGTCATATGGCATATAGTTTATAAATTAAAACTAAATTAATATTGATTTTCTGAATAGTGATAGACATATGGTTTATCCATTTTAATTTTCATTACATTTTATGGATTGTACAATATTAGCCTTATGGTATCTTATGCTGGTTTCTAGCCAAAGTAAAGATTGTTATACTATTACTTTTTATGCAATTATGGTTGCTGCAAATTCCTCTATGATGATGCTTCATCAACCACTTTACAAACTTTTTGTACGAGAATTTCTCTTTAATATCTAATACATTTATTTTGTTTGGTAGCTAATATTGCTGTTACCTATACTTTGTCCTCATCATAAAGAAAACTTGCAAGGACTATAGGAATTAGTTTTCTTGAACACCTTTATCATTGATGGTTTTGGCAAAGTATATTATAATTGTACCTGGAAATATTCATTTATGAAATACATCTTTTGCAAATGTTTGGTTTTATCCGGTAATATAGATTTCCTCTTCTACAGAGATTTAACAGTTTTACGTATCAGGCAGTCCTCTTAATGTATGCAATGTAGGAAACTTGCAATGTTATGAATTCATCTGTTCATAGTAGTTCTTCAATTCCTACTTTAGGTTTGTGTTGAACTTATTTCTGCAACAAAGGCTGTATTTCAACCAGGCAGAAAACAAAGCAAAGACGCCTTTCAGGTCTCAGAGGGGCCCCAAAACAAAGATTTAAAATACACGTCAGACGAAACGATCTCTTGACATCTTGATAAAAGCCCATCCACTTTTGTATCTTGCCAATCTAAGGAAAATGCATGTGATACCAGTCACCATTATTAAATCCAGTAGGTCTCTTTTTTAAAACGTTTATAGTGGATGACCATTTGAATTGTACAATGTAATGTTTTGCCTTTTCTTTGCTCATCACAGGGCTGTTAATTCATTCTCCATGATATCAGTAAGTGTTTTAAAGAAACTCTCATTCTATGAATGGGATTTTAGTGTTGGTTTTTTGGCTAGTTGATTTGTGTCATAAGATTAATTGCATGACCAGAAGGGAAAAGATAAGCCTCTCCTCTCCGTACACTGCAATATCACATCCACAGAATCTCATTTCTAGGACTATCTTTAGCATCACATCATGGTTTTAGGACTTGAATGTATTTTAGCTCTAATGTGTAATATTTATATATTGTAGTCAGTATTACAATTAGCAAACTTAATTCCTGGCATTCCAGGAAAGATTTGAGGAATATATGGGAAAGGAAGAATCAATTCCGCTGGCAGATTCTTTCCCATAACCAGATAAATGTTAGATGTTAAATCTAACTGGACAGCTATTAGACTTTCCTTGAGAATCTTGGTTTTGATTTCAAGGAAAGTCAGCTCTTTTTAATTATATTTGAGAATGTTCATTTTCAGCATGACTGAGAAGCAAATTTCAGATGAGGGGATAGAGTGAAATGGTAAGAGTATATAAATAGGTTTTTCTTTCTTCTTCTTCTTCTTCTTCTCCTCTTGGGGAAATGGTCTTGTCAAAAAGGAAGTTTACTTCTGCAGCCCAGTGGAAATTCTCTGTACGTACCTTAGTTTCCCATAACTATGCAATTAAAAGCAATACAGAGTAGAAAAAACACAGCAAAATGTACATTCCTTCTTTAGGGAATATATAAAAATACATCACTTTCATGAGGTACATAATATATAAATGGATGTATTATGGGTTCATTGGGGGGGGAAAGGATGCAGAGAGAACAAATGACTTTTAACAGAATTGGACAGAGATGGTAGGCTGAACAAAATAGTTTATTATTATGCAATCAGAAGCAGTACTACTACTATTCTTCTTTATTCAAGACTAACACCAATTACTAAGGCTGAAAATGTCAATGCTGAGAATACAAGTATTAGTAGTATTACATATGTAACATCTCCATGTTGGCAGCAGAACACAGCTGTTGCTATTATAGCAAAACTGGTGGTAGAACAGAAAGAGAAGCCTGACAAGGGTAAAGAAAAATCACTGATATCAAAGTGGACAGTGCTTCTCTCTCTTAAGCGAAGTACAAAAATAAATAACTATAATGAATACATTTATTTATGTATTTATTTATACATGCAATAAATACTTTGAGATGCTATAAGGTTTTATTTTGTTTTGACATTTGCATAGTGTTCTGCACCTATAAATTTTTCCCCTTCTATGTAATTATTTGATAAAGGGAGTCTCCCTTTAATCTCAGGCTGAAAAACAGTAAAAAAAACAAAACAGAAAAGCTGGGGTGTATATGAGAGTTCTTTAAAACAGGGGTCTCCAACCTTGGCAACTTTAAGACTTGTGGACTTCAACTCCCAGAGTTCCTCAGCCAGCAAAGCATAAGACTTAAAGTTGCCAAGGTTGGAGACCCCTGCTTTAAAACACCTTTTCCTGTCAGTTTTCATTGTACCTTTTTTTTGCCAGAACAATTAAACTGACAAATTAAGGAATTTTTAATTATTTTCTTTAAGGTTGATGTATAAAGCATTAAAGTATACATATTCCAATACTGAAACCTTTTCAGCTTCCCAAACGATCTATTAAAAAACTTTTTTTTACAAACACTTGTTTATATTTTTTTTTATACAAAATTTCCAGGTGTCCCTCCCATAAATAACCTTTCTTCTATTCCTTCCAACCTATCTGCAATATTTCTAGAAAGCTTTATATCTTTATAAGCTGCACAGTCCAAGGTGGGAGCTGTTACATTGTTTGCTGATATATATATAATTAAGGAATTTAGGAGCCACCAGCATACACCAATGATTCATGTCTGATAAAGCTCATTAGGAAATAAAGATTCATTAGGTTTATGTAACAGAGATTATAAAAATCTCAGTTTTGTCATGGCCAGCTTTGATGTGGGAAATAGCTGTTCTTATAATAAGATCCAATTATCTGGCAAATTCACATATTAGCCTTTTGGTATAGACATTATTTCTTCCATTAGAACATGAAGTAACACCCTGCTATAATGCAGCATCACATTGGATTCTGAAGCAGCATGCCATATTCTATCCAAGATACAGTTTTTGAACTTTTTCTTCTGCCAACATCACAATTAGAGCAGAAATGAGTATCTGTGAGTGAGATCAAACTTCACAAATCCAACCAATGTGGATTTGAATTCAGATTCTAATTGTATTTGACAACTTTGTTCATAGGTTCAGCAAAAGTTGTCAAATTTTATTTTTATCATTTGTGACTTATGTTCCATACTGTCCACATCATTTAAAGGTGAGTGCCATTCTTTTGAACTGAATCTATTTCTTTGGAGTTAAAAGAGGAAGTCATGCCCTGTTCATATACAAACCAAGGAAATTTAAAAATGTGGATTTAAGCTACTTTAGCTCCATCATTTCTGAGTGTGCAGGAGTTGGTGATCCCAGGAAAACATGCAGCAGCTGTACAGAATTGCAGACAGCTGCTGCATTTGTGCCCCTAACAATTGCAAAGCATCTTTTTGGAATCAAATACAAAACGCTACACTACTCTATATGAACAATCCATTCTTTGCTGGAGAGACATTTTTATGGTGTGTGCGTGTGTTGCATATGTGTGTGTGCACACACAGGCATATGAAAGATGAAGCAGTAATTTCTTCAATTCAGTTTTTTTTCGGGGGGGGGGGAATCTATAATATTCACACCAGTGATAAAGAAATTTTAAGCAAGCCAGAAAAAAATAATTATCTACTGGAGCTCCTGTGAAGGAGATAAGTGGTTTTAATCATTCGATAAATACTGTTTTCCCCAAAATAAGACATCCCCTGATAATAAGCCCAATCAGGCTTTTGAGAGCATGGCAATAAGGCCAAGCACTTATTTCAGGGTTCAAAAAAATATAAGACAGGGTCTTATTTTGGGGGAAACACGGTAAATAAATATATTTTATTTAGTTAAAGCTCCATGGTAACTCTCGGTATTGGGAGACTTCAAAATAGACCACGATAGACATGATTCATTGTTATAAAGTTACTTTTGTAGTAGAAATGTATGATTCCACTCTTGTTGCAACTGTTTTCCCATTAGTACCATACACGTTGCTGAAAGCTATTTAAGCACTGTCTTATTGACATTTTTCTGTGGCTAGGAAATGAAATTAATTCCCAGTTTTGGCTCTCCCTTATTCTTTCCTACTGAGTTGTTTCAAAGTGTATATTGTGTGCATAGCAGCTTGGTTACACTAGTGACTGCATTTTTGGGTTCTGTATATGATTTGGCTGATGGTTGGCACTGGAATGGTTTTTCATGCTTTTCTCTGACTCTTCCCTGGAAAAGAATCTCAGGACAATGTTGAATTCAATGAGATATGAATTCATTTTCTTTCATAACCAAGGAAAGATCCAAAACATTTGTGTGCTTTCAACAAGGGGAGGTACATACGAGATCTATGATATCTTGGGTTCAGGAAACAATAAGAGATTCATGCTGTTAGTGGGTTATCTCCTACTTGTTTAGAGGTCAGCAGAATTGTCAGAGATGTTGGTTATCCCATCCTGTTCCTGCTTGGGTGGTGATTTCCTTTTTACTTTGGCTGCATAGGATTGCTATGGTAGTCCTTGACTTAAAGACCACAGTTGAGCCCAAACTTTCTGTTGCTAAGCAAGACAGTTGTTAAATGAATTTTTCCCCATTTTACGACCTTTCTTGCCACAGTTATTAAGTGAATCACTGCAGTTGTTAAGTTAGTAACACGGTTGTAAAGTTAATTTGGCTTTCCCATTGATTTTGCTTGTAAGAAGGTCACAAAAGGTTAACATCTGATCCCGGGACACCGCAACTGTCATAAATATGAGTCAGTTGCCATGCATCTGAATTTTGATCACATGACCATGGGGATGTTGCAAGTGTTCACACAATTGCAAGTGTGAAAAACCATCACAAGTCACTTTTTTCAGTATCATTGTAATTTCAAACAGTCACTAAATGAACTGTTATAGGTTGAGGACTACCTGTATTTTTCTTGAGCACTTTGTCAAAATATAAAGAACATGGGATATGCTGCGCTAATTTTATTTTATAAGAGAATTTATTCATATTAAAAGAATTTTAAAAGGAAGTTCTTGTTTCAGGTCAGATGGTCATCTCTTAGATCAGAGGTCTTCAAACTTGGCAGCTTTAAGACTTGTGGACTTCAACTCCCAGAATTCTCCAGCCAGCATAGCTTGAGTTGAAGTCCACAAGTCTTAGATGAAAGTCATCTCAGGAAAAGACTGTTATTTTGTTACATTTGTGTACTAGGCCTTGAATTTTCTTTCTTTCCCTTTGTGTCTTTCTCTCCCTTTTGGTGAAGATTAATCAGCAGATCAGAAAATCATTTTGTAGTTTCCCAAAGATCCAATAGCTAATGATAAAGGAGTGGAAAAAAAATTAACTGGGTGCATTTTTGTACAAAAGATCTTACATTTGGAATGTAAAGAAAAGATCATTTCAGGCCTATGCATCTTTTCCAATTTTGAATAAACGCAATCATGTTTTCAGGGATGCTGTTGAATTTTGTCCATATTTAGAACAATGCTTAATATGATGTATCATTTGTCCATTTGTTAATGGAGTATTCAAAGAAATAGACTTCAACATTTTTTAAAAAAATGTATTTAGTATCATTTTTATTAGTAGCATCCACACATTAGCTAAACATGACAGTAGGATGCTTCCATGGCTCATCAGATTCTTTACAGAGAAACAATATAAAAATAAAGAGATCACCAGTAAGTCTCACAACTGACCCACTGCAGAATTCCCCATATGAACCCTTCTAAAACACAAATTGCTAACATTGTTTCAGTGAAAGCATATAAAGAAAGGAAAGGCAAATAGGACATCCTGTGCAGAATGCTGTAATAGGGGTTGAGGATCCAGTATCATCCAGTAAAAACAATGCCTGATTCAGGAAGATAGATGATTTTCCTGGAGTAGGGAGGGAAAGAAAGCAATTAGGGAAACAACAGGATATTTACAGAAAGCCAATGTATGATTTCTCCAGAACTCTATACCAGTGTTATAGTCCAATGACAAGTATAATACATTGGCCAATTTTTTCATCTTTGTTGCTCTTCTCTGTACTCTTTCTAAGGCAAAGGTGTCAAACTGGCGGCCCATGGGCCGGATGCATCACGTGCAGGCCACATCCACCCCAACTCCGCGAATGGGAAAAATGTCACGAAACGTCTCGTGATGGCAACATGACGTGATGAGTTTGACATCCGTGTTCTAAGGCCTCAGCATCTTTTTTGTATCATGGGAACCAGAATTGGACACAATATGCCATGTGTGCCCAATACTAATGCAGTTTAGGGCAATAATATTACTTCTCATGATCTTGATGCTATCCCTCCGTTAATTCAACCTAGGACTGCATTTATTTTTTTGGCAGCTGTGGCACACTGCTGAGTCATACTTAAGTGGTAATCCACCAGAAGACTTAGATCCCTCTCACAGACATTATTGTTAAGCCATGTACTGCCTATTCTGTACATGTGCATTTGATTTTTCATGCCTAAATGCAGGGCTTACTTTTCCTCCCACTGAACTACATCTTGTTGGGTAGGGTCCAATGCTCAAGTGTCAAGATCCTTCTGAATCCTGCGTCTATCTTCCAAAGTGTTAGTATTTTTCCTAAGCTTGGTGACATCTGCAAATGTGATGAACTCCCCTTCTACCCCCTCATCTAGATTATTTATGAAGATTTTGAAGGATATTGTCTCCAATACAAAACCTTGAGGTACCCCACTGCATGCTTCCCTCCAATGTAGTTCCATTGAGGATCACAAACAGAGTTATGGATGGTCAGCCAACCACAAATCCATCCGAAAGTGGTATTGTCTATTCCACTTTTTTTTAATCTCATTGATCTGTCCCCATCTACACACACACACAAACACAGCCAGCCGAGGGTTAAGAAAGTACTTGGCACGCACACAGGTCGTTATCTCAAACTTGGCAACAATATAAGCACCGTCTGCCAAGAGCTTTACTGCAACAGATAACATAAAATTACATACGCATTGCAAATAGTCCAGCAAAACAATATCCCTTCGGCAGCTTCAGACGTTGTTCAAGTGACTAGCCAGAGTTAGTTTTTGTTCGTCATGGAGTTTTACCAGCCACCACCCTCTCTTATATAGTCTCTGGGGTGTGGTCCAGTGACTCAGTTCTAATCCCTAGCACGCCTCCTTAACTGCTGCAACCGTTTATCACGCCTTCGTTGGCGTGCATCCAGGAACGACTGTTCTCCTTCCTCACTCTCATCAGAAACACCTGGCTCCTGGCTAATCTCCTCTCCCTCGGCCGGCACCTGAGACAGTGCCAGAGGGGAGGGGCCTGGAGAGGGAGGCCTGGTTGACTCCTCTCCCTCATGTTCGGAGCCTTCTTCCTCCGATGAGATAGGCTCAGAGGGTGGGGCCACAACACTTATCAAGGAGTAGGCTGTGGTCTACTTTATCAAAAGCCTTACTAAGGCTTCAGTATATTCTATCCGCAGCATTTCCTTGATCCACTAAAATAAAAGGCAATAAGATTTGTTTGGCATGATTTGCTTTTAACAAATCCATATTGGCTTCTAGTAATCACCTTGTTCATTTCCAGATGCTCACAAATCTGCTGCTTGATTATCTTTTCCAGGATTTTCCCAGGTATTGATGTCAAGCTGATTGGTCTGTAGTTTCCTGGTTCCACTTTTTCCCCTTTTTGAAGATTAGAACCACATCAGCTCTTTTCCAGGCCTCTGGCAGTTTCCCCATGCTCCAGGAGCTCTAAAAGATTTTATTCAGTGGTTCCGAGATCTCATCTGCCAGCTCCTTCAGTACCCTGGGATGCAAACCATCTGGTAATCATGTAATCATGATAGTCATGTAATATAATCATCATTACATTATCCTACAGCAGAAGTCCTTGGAGTGCAATAAAAGTGACAATAAAATAATAATGAATTAAAGGAACATGGCAATGGAAATGCAAAGAAAAAAAAAGATTTAGGAATTTTTTTTTAAAGTTAAACAAGAGGTGATTACTTAAAACAGTCAATAAGTCTTTGCCTAATCTCACATTGCCTGAGCACTTGGAGCAGGCCTTTCTTGATCTTCTCAATTTCTGTCAGCGTACAACACAGCAAGTAGCTGGCCTTCATATTCCCAACAGCTAAAGAAAGTTATACAGTATAGTCAATGCCAACAGGCTGAATTCATCATGGAAATAACTGAGAAATGATAAATCTGACGTTATATTGGTGCTATATGATAATATCCTAATATCCAGTTCTGGTCTCTATATTTTGTATGAACTGAACTAATCTAAATCATCCTCAAAGTCAATGCTTGGAAAATGAATTGTAATCATTTTAATGGGAGATTACTAAAATGTAGATCGCTAAAGATAAGTTCTCTTTTTAAACAGAGCTATACTTGCTGTACTATCCAAACTGGTAAAAGGCAACTCTTTGGCAGAGGGTACTAGTATGACTCTAGGGACAAAAAAGTATCTATCAACAATCCCAAGTTATGAATGTGATCCTTTAGGAGGAGGAGAACCCTCCCAGCATATGCCAAAGTCCTCATGCAGGCAGATGACTCACCAATGAGCACTTCTGTCTTGTCTGGTTTGAACTGCAGATTACTGACCTTCTTCCAGATGATTACAGCAACCAGACCTTGATTAAGCATTTCCACTACCTCACCTGGATGAGATAAAAACGAGAGACCAAATGTTAAAGACTTCAGTGGAGATATGCCCTGGGATTGAAAGAATAAAGAGACATAGCAGAGTAAGAAGTACAATACACTCTGTGGTACATTTGAATGCAAGGTAAACCTCTTGGAAACCTCCCAAGGAGGAACCAGCAGAAACATAAAGGGTCAGCAGCAGAAGTGATATTGTTTTGTAGGAATGATGGAGGATAAGACTGTATTAGATTCTACCTTTTTCCTACAGGTTCCCTCCCCCTTCCTCTACCCCCCCCCCATGTCTTCTTTTGGAGACAAGCTCTTATTGAGATAACTGGGGCAATGCTCCTCTGTCTCATTTAGTCCTAAGAAGCCAAACTGTGATATTGCAAGAAATAGGACACCATAAGCTACTCAATGTCACCCAAGCAGATGTCTGCTTGAACAATTAGGGTTTCTTTTTGCTGTCCTCCCCATCTCTTTTGCATAGTTCCATGTATCTTCCAAATCTTGGCTTTTCCAATCTTCAATAACAAATTAAGGAATGAAGAAAGAAAGAAAGAAAGAAAGAAAGAAAGAAAGAAAGAAAGAAAGAAAGAAAGAAAGAAAGAAAGAAAGAAAGAAAGGGAAGTCCATCCTGCTATCAATTAGCTTTCAATATTTGAGAAACAGAAGAAATGAATGCGGTTAAATGTCTGGAATCCCTTTGATAAATGCATTGATATCCGGAAAGTAACTACATTTGATGTTTATAGACAATTATTTCACCTTTACCAATACCTCCTGCTACATCTCAGTTTTCTCCTCCATGTAAGGAAGTACAGCATAGGGGAAAAAATCCATAAATCCTTATATCTTCTGCTGTTGGTCTTGGATAGAATAGTGGAGATCAGGATCGTCCTATCTGGTTCCAGAATTGTCTTTTTTTTCATTGTTAACTTTTCAGCAAAATTCCTGTAACCAGAATTTTCATTTATATGTTCAGTGGTATTTATTTGATTTATATCCCACCTTTTTTCCATGAACTCAAGGCAATACAGCTAAATCTCTTTCCTTCAAATGTCTCCCAAAATTAAACTACTACCAAATTCACCTAGTGAATTTCCATGCCTGAAAGTGGGCTAGAACCTGGATCTCCTACTCTAATTTTAACCATGACCATGTCTGCGCTCTAGATATTAGAGCAAACAGATTTTTCCTATCCTGAAAAGCCATTTGTCCTAATACCTGAATCTTTCATACCAGTCATACCATGTTATTACTAGTATGCTATGATTGACTATAGGTTGCCCACCTCTGCTATAAAGGATATTTTTAACTGTTTTTTAGAATTTTGATGAGATATTAGAGATAGCAATTATGCCAACTCCCAGCATTGTAAATGGTGCCCAAAAGACAAAGGGAACTTAGGCAGATGTAGGAATACTTGTGTAACTTGTTCTATAAAGTAATTCTTGAACATCTCCTTACTTACACTCATTCTATAATACATTGTTGGTCCAGAAAAATCAACACCTCATGTAAAGCAGTAGTTAAGATTTCTTTCCTGTATGAAGTAAAGTATAAGGAAAATTTGTAAGGCTTGTCTTTTGCCAATTTTGTACACATCATGAATAATCCCCAAGCATTACAGTAGTATAATCCTTTTTCAATAACATTCACCTTTTAACTCTTCTACAATTAATCAGAGGAAGAAAAAAGAGACAACTTATACTTTGATCTCATTATGAAAACTTAGTTTGAATGAAGTTGGCAGACTTAAGCATGCATATTTATACACAAAAAGAGATTGAATTTCTGCCTCAAGACACACGGAGGAGGATCCCACTGAAGAAAGGTGGGGGAGAGAGTATTTGTCAATATGCTTTAAACTTCTACATGAACTCCCAC
The DNA here is from genome assembly GCF_059756535.1 of Pantherophis guttatus. Taxonomy (NCBI): domain Eukaryota; kingdom Metazoa; phylum Chordata; class Lepidosauria; order Squamata; family Colubridae; genus Pantherophis; species Pantherophis guttatus. The sequence goes on along the minus strand of NC_142063.1, from coordinate 188,310,342 downwards.
ATTGTTTCAAGGACTCCCCCTAATCATAGAAGAATATGGTCACAAATGACTAGGCTCAAATTATTGTATTTTGAATAGATAATACAAAGACCCAGCTTCCTTGAAAACTCCATAGTTCTAAGCAAGGTGGAGTGAAAGTGAAGAAAAGGATATTCAGCAACAAAGTAAATGAACTCAGTTATAGCAATGATGGATACACCAATTCATGATACATGCATGACCAGGTGAGAAACAGATCATCCTGGAGACAATCTAACTATGGGATCACTAGGCATCGGCCTTGACTTGATGATATGTAATCACTCGATGAAGGAAAGGAAAGAAAGAATTAATGAAAATAATCTCTCTTACTTCCTCCAGCAGAAACATTGTCTGAAAAGGTTTAGCTCATACTAAGACAGAAAACATTATTTCTGGAAAGAAAATAATGTTTAAAACCTCTGACATTATGCTCCCAATTTATTTGAAATCAATAATTCAGTTTAACTCTAAAAATCTATTACATTTCAGAAAAAAGTTACACCACTGAAAAAAGTGAATTATGACAGTTTTTCACAATTATGACAGTTGCAGCATCTTCAAGGTGCTGCAATGTGATCAAAATTCAGATGCTTGGCAACTGGTTCATATTTATGACAGTTGCGGTGTTCCAGGGTCATGTGATCAACTTTTGCAAATTTCTGATAAGCAAAGTCAATGGGGAAGCCAGATTCACTTAACAACTGAGTTATTAACTTAACAACTACAATGATTCACTTAACAACAGTGACAAGAAAAGCTGTAAAATAGGGCAAAACTCACTTAACAAATGTCTTACCTAGCAACATAAATTTTGGGCTCAATTTTTGTCGTATGTCGGGGACTACCTGTAGTTTTCAGGAAATCAGATAATAATAAAAATTGTTCACTAACAATATGTTATACTGAAACCAGTGGTGGGATTCAAGTAATTTAACAACCGGTTCTGTGCCCTAATGATTTCTTCCAACAACCAGTTTGCCAAACTGCTCAGAAAGTTAACAACCGGTTCTCCCGAAGCGGTGCGAACTGGCTGAATCCCACCACTGACTGAAACCTAGTTATTTGCGCTGTCAGCTTCCTGGTTCAAATCCAACCACTTCTTATAATTTGCATCAGTGCCTCCATCCAATCATTTTATTAGATTTCTGTGGCAGCAATCTTGACACATTATCAAATACTGTATCCCTGATTATCATATATTTAATTATGTTTATATCCTTCCACATGTTAATGTGTACGGATCATTGATCACAATAAAGGACATTTGTATATAACATTTGAGTAGAAATGTTATAATGTTAGTAATACTGTTTGATAACTAGCCTTTTATTCTATTATGCTAAGAAAGTATGAACATATTGTAATCTAGCCAAAGCAAAGCAAGTTTAACATTTATTTATTTTGATGGCATAGATAAACTTCTGATTAATTTAACTTCCACTGAGACACCATATACACTAATCTTACATTTCAGAACAGTAGTCAAGGAATTATATATTGTACCCAAGTGATCCATCCACGTGAAAGATCAAAAAGCCTAAATCAAGCTGTAGGCAATGCTTGTAGCCTTATCCCAGGGCCTCATTACGCCTAGTATTCCAAGTGTCAGATGAAGGTAGAACAGCCCAGCTGAAATAATGACAAACCATCTTCATCAAAAACAGAATGTGCATAATAATTGTCATTACTTGAAAAATGGTAGGATCTGGACAAAGTCAGAAAACACCAGTTTGTGGCTTAGCTAGGAAACCATAAGGCAATGATCTGTCCCACTAAGGAAAAAATAAAATAAGACAATTTGATGATTTCCTCCAACTTCTCCCAAAGCAGAGTCAGCCTATGCATTTATGGGTATTGAATGGATTTAAAAATTGGAATTCATGTTTACTATTTAGACAGTGCTAGTGCACTAACTATTTATACTACTGTAATTATTAAATATTCCTACTTAGTTTTATTTGTATTAGATAGAAGTTGAATCAATTGAAAATGTGTAATATATGCTCAAGATACATTTGTCCCATTTTACAACCTTTCTTGCCACAGTTGTTAAGTGAATCACTGCAGTTGTTAAGTTAATAACACAATTGTTAAGTGAATCTGGTTACTCCATTGACTTTGCGTATAAGAAGGTCGCAAAAGGTGATCACGTGACCCCAGGACACTGCAACCATCATAAATAGGTACCAGTTCTAAGTGCCTGAAGTTTGATTACATGACCATGGGGTTGCTGCAATGGTTGTAAGTGTGAAAAATGGTTATAAGTCACTTTTTTCAGTGGCATTGTAATTTTGAACAGTCAACAAGTGAACCAGAGGTGGGTTTCAGCAGGTTCTGACCAGTTCTGGAGAACCGGTAGCGGAAATTTTGAGTAGTTCAGAGAACCGGTAAATACCACCTCTGTCCCCATCTATTTTCTGTCTCCCAAGTCCCAGCTGATGATGAGGAAATGGGGATTTTGCAGTACACTTCCCCTGCCACGCCCATCAAGCCATGCCACACCCACCAAGCCACACCCACAAAAACGGTAGTAAAAAATTTTGAAACCCACCATTGAAGTGAACTGTTGTAAGTTGAGGACCACTTGTATGTCTACCTTCCATGAACTCTACTTTTCCAAAATTCTGGCCACTAGAGATGATTTCTAAACAATCCATTCTCATAGGCTTATATATATTACACGTACACACACAAACAAATCTGGGATAAAACAGGGCACTTAAAATATCAAATTAAAAAATAAACCTTCATTAAGAAAGTTAAATATAGTTTAGAAATAATTTATTTTAAATGCTATATTTGGCCAACAAACCTTTCATTTCATTGAATGTCATCTATAAAAGCCCATGTAACTAAGTTAGTTCCATTATTTTCAAGACAATAATGATATATCTGTTTCTGAAAATCATTAAAATCACTAGTGTTTCAACTCAAATTTGATTGCAATTAATTTCCCATTGTATACATTCACTGTCAAATTTTTTTTATCTGCTCAGCATCTTTTCCATTCTGGCACTCTGATCTTTTTTTTTTAATGTGGAGGAAGAAAGGCAAAACATTTGTGCCTTTCTAGCTCACTCAGATAGTATAAACCAAATCATATCATATCTATGGAATTCTAAGCTTCATTTATCTTTATAAATATTATGGCTTCTATTAAACCATTTTATCATGAAAGTCAATTCCATTGGAATCAGTAAGATTTAGTTCCAGGTAAAAGCTAAGCCTCCGATGTATAATTCCTTGAATAAAAATGAGTATAACCTGAATGCTCTAAATTGTGGCCTTTTATAGGATCAAATGCTGTTTTCCTCTGCAAAGTATTCATCAAGGCTTTTTTCTTTCCAAAGAATGAGGATCATTTTTACTTACTAAAAGCCTAAACTGTGGAGGCATTTGGTAGGAAAATATTATTTCCACATTAGAAATGACTGCTGTCTATTTTAAGTATCTCTTTACACTAGTTGCCAGTAGCTTCCTTAAACATCTAAACATGTATTTTTAGTCAGCAGAGAAGAAAAAGTTTATATTCAATGAGATTTACAGAAAGCAAATAGAAATCTGACAAGCATATTATTAATTGCGCATGCAATTTTATAAATATTCAGTGGAGGTGTCCTAAAGACATTATAAATGACCAAATAGGTATCAACAACTCAATTATTCCAAATGCAGTAACAAGTAATATATTTAGCAACAGAACCTACATAAATCAACTGGATTCACATGTGAAGAATAAATGTTTAGGCTTGGAGTGGCAAATGTCAAGTGTTTAGGTAATTATAACTGGTGATGATAAAAAAGGTGCAAGAATAAAGTTCACTGTTGTAGATTTACAATTGGCTGCACTGAATTTGCCAGTACAATTCTACCAGACACTGATCCTTAAAAACCCCCTTATCAATGTGTCTTCCAAAGGATGGATAGATGTTAAGAGTTACTGGTGAGCAAAAGAATCGTCTCCTCAAAGAAACATGCCTATCTGAAAGCAGGGGTGTTTGTTGGATGTACTATAGAGGATAATTGTAATGGAAGAATGGACTGGTGTATTTAAAAACAGAAAAAATGCAGACCCCAAGATCTTGCCTTCTCTGGACAAAGTCGTTCCAAACGGAACCGTGACTTACTCTAAAGCAAGCGGGAAGTGTTGGGACTGGGTCGGTGGGGAAGAGGCCTAGCCCAGGGCTCACCCCGTCGTCCGTCATTCTGCAACGCGCGTTTTTTTGTTTTGTTTTTTTACGACAACAGACGAAAGGGAGAGAGATAAACGGGGCGCGTGGCTGGGGAGGAGGTCTGTTACCCTTGCGCTCCTCTTATCTCGAAAAGTACTCCGGGTGACAAATGGGATGAAAGAGAGAAGAGGGTGGGGTTTTTTTTGGACCTCGCTGTTCTTGCCTGTTGTTTTCAGGCATCCTCCTTCTCTTTCTTGGGTCAAAACTCGGGAGGAAAGGCAGGCAGGCAGACAGTAAGTTCACGATGCTAAATACACCCCAGCAACTCTCGTGAAACTGTATTAGGAAGACGGGTTGGTGGTCACGGGGGGCTACCCCACCGGCTTCCCAACTTTTTCTCGCGCCGAATCCCTTTGCCTTGAGCGCACGGACTGCCGGCAGCGGTTCTTGGCGGGGAGGCTGAAGGATCAAGCCCAACTCAGACCTTAGAAATTAGGGTCGATTTGATAGGTTGTTATCTACACTGGGCGGCGTTTACACTATTGGGTATGTGAAGGCTTTTCATAAGCTCTGCCTTTTGTTGTGCGCGTGCCGAGAGCGAAGCGAGCGCTCTTCCACCTTTTAGTACTCCCTCCGAAGACTGTAATTGATTCGAAAAGGTTTCCGACTACCAGATGTGGGGCTGGAGTGGGGACTATGTTGACAATGGGTCGTCGGGGGGGGGGTGTTTGGAAAGTAAGATACTGATCTTAAGGTTTATAATGGAAGGGTGAATAGGAAGACTCCCCCCCCCCGGGGTCTCGGATTCTCGCTGCTCCCGGAGTGGAACTTTTTCCAAGGGGCAGAGGGAAAGCGAGGACGCGCAAAGATTTGAGTTGCTTTGGAAAGCGCCGGAGCCGCAGGACCGCGCGAAGCCTCCGGCGCTACAGCCTCTCATCAGCCTAATGGTCGCGTTAGCATACCGGGCAGAGTTCCTTATACGTAAACCACAAACAGCTAATGGTTAGAAATCCCAGCCTCCAGCCTCCGCCCCCACGCGCACCCATTCTGGACCCGTCTGGACTCCCCAATTCGATCCCTTTCAATCGGTGGCTTTTTTGCTAGATCAGCCCCGCGGCTTTTCGAAGCGCTGGCCGAAGTCGAGAGTTGTTCGCTTTCCTCATATAAATCACCCCTAGCAGCAAACTTTGGAAACTCGTCCCGACAATCCGCCCCCTCCACGCGCAGAGATAGACAGACAGACGGACGGACGAACGGACACGCTTTCGTCCCACGCAGTTTGTTCCTCCAGTCGGAAGTTCGCCCTCTCTGACAGATTCTCGAGCTCAGGAGCCGCCTAAAGTTCCTGTCCTCTTCTTATTATTTTGACTACTTTTCCTTTCCTAAACCCCTCCCCAGAGAACTTGCCGCTTTTGCGGAAGAAGAACTCAAGCTCGCTTCTGAGCGAAGGGCAGACTTTTGCTAAAAAGCTCTCCTCCCAATTATCTTATCTTGCACTACCCCAAAGCGACAAAACTCGCTCGCACCTTCGTTTTATTCGACTCGGGTGGAAGTGTGTGTGGGGAGGGGGAAGGTTTGCTCAAAGACCCTCGTAGGAAAGCGAGCAACTCTACTTCCAGCCAATAAATCTTGCCCGGAAGAGCGACAGAAACGCTCGAGGAAGCTAGTTTTACCTCCTCGCCCTTCCAGCCCTTTAGGACACCTCCTAAAGGAAAGAAGAAAATAAAGACGCGGGGAGGGAGGGGGCACAAAGCAGCCCAAACACGTAGCAGTGGAAGGAAGACGCGCTGGTGCGAGGAAGGGAGAGAGACAGAGACACAGACACACACAGAGAGAGAGACGGAGCGCGCGAGTGAGCGAAGGCGGAACGGAGCGAAAAGGGAGGAAGAGACGCTCTTCGCAGCTCTGCCGCAGCCGGGACTTCGTCGCGGCGCTTGGCCAAGAAGCCGCGCGGCCGCCCAAGCGCCTCCCGCATTCAGCCGCACTTTTCCCTACCGCGATTTTCCCCCGCAACCCCTCTTGCTCTCCCCTGAATTGGAGCCGGTTTCCTTGGTCCTCCCCGCATCCCTCTCCCTCCCCTCCCGTCCTTTCTCTCTCTCCCCCCCCCCCCGTCTCTTTTTCGACTCCCCGGTCCTCCTCCAACGCCTCTTCGAGCGGCCCTTCTGAGTCCCCTGCAGACCTCGCTAACTTGTGGCTGTTGTGATGCGTATTCCCGTAGATCCCAGCACCAGCAGGAGGTTCAGCCCCCCTTCCAGCAGCCTGCAGCCCGGAAAGATGAGCGAAGTCAGCCCGGTGGTGGCGGCAGCCCAGCAGCAGCAGCAGCAGCAACAGCAGCAACAGCAACAGCAGCAGCACCAGGAGGCGGCGGCAGTGGCGGCGGTGCCCAGGCTTCGCCCGCACGATAACCGCACCATGGTGGAGATCATCGCCGACCACCCGGCCGAGCTGGTCCGCACCGACAGCCCGAACTTCTTGTGCTCCGTGCTGCCTTCACACTGGCGCTGCAACAAAACTCTCCCGGTGGCATTCAAGGTAAGGAGAGCTGGGCAAACCTTCATCAGTTCCCCCCACCCTCCGCCCTTCACGGTGGCCCAAGGCAATTTCCTCGCTTCCTCCTGGCCAGGGTAAGGGGCAAGGCGTCAGGGGGCAGTGTGATAAGTTAAGGCCTTGGCACCCACTGCGTGCAGTTTACGGGGATTTGTAAGTGTCGGCCACTATTCTCCAGGAGCACCTAAGTGCCATTGGGATAGTACTTTCCATCAGCTGGGAATTGCCCATCTTATAGGTACCTGGCCTTGTCTTCTTGGAAGTGGGGGAGATAGCCTTCACTATATGGCATCCTCCTGGCTGTTTTTAAAGCCTTGTTACTGGCACAAGTTGGCTTCTCACTTACCCTTAAATCCTTAGAAGAAGGAATCCTCTCCTCTTCCTCCCCTACCCTGGTTATTGCAGTGGCCAAAGGATCTTTCATTCTTAAAGAAAAGTGCAGCAAAGTTTGAACAGGCATTCATCTCATGCCTTTAGGAGAGGACTTGTGGTCCCCTTTAAAATAGGAGATTTGTGACTTTTGCCACATCAGAAAAGAAGGCACTGTATATTTGTGGAGGTAATCCTTAGCCTCAGTCCTTAGGCAGTTCCAGAGTCCTCTGTTGACTGTTAGTTTCTTTACTATCTAAGATGCCTGTTTATAATTCTCGATCAACATTTACCTCCTTCATATTAGCCCTAGACTGAAGTTCATTGGCTTATTATTAGCAAACTGTCTAGTAAGACTAATGCAAATTAGAGTGAGGTATTAATATATACAGAGGGCATTTTAAATAAAATGACCCCAGTTATTACAAAATGTTTTCCATAAATAATCATAAAGATAGGATTCATCTAATTTATCATCAGGGTCAGGTAGACGCTCCAAGATATCAGGCAAATCTCTGAGGGACACTGGAACTGTTCTTTCCAGAATCAAAGACTTTTGGGGGTAAGCTCTCTGCAGTGTTTCCATCCTTTGGTCCTAGGCACCTTCCTGACCCATCCTTCCAATGTCATTTTAAGTTTCCTGTGTTGTTGTTTTTTACATTTAATTTCTCAACCATAAAATGAGTGCCTGTTCTAGAAGAACTTTGAATTCATTGATGTTGATCTAAAAATGGAATTGAGAAGAAGTTTCATTGTGGGAGGTGCCTCTTTTGCATCTGGTCATTTGTTGTATCTCTCCAGGGCATTAAAGAAAAAGTTCTGCTGGACGCTCTTTAGACATACATCTTTAATGGAAGGTGTTTTGTTGATTTGTGGAGTAATGAGGATGAAAGAGTCTTTAAAACTAGTGACAGAAAGGAAAAGCTGTTGATTGGTCTGGGTGGGAAGATTTCTGTTGGGGAGGGGCAGATTGTGTTTGACTCCTGCTAGGCAAATTAGGAAGTGTTTACATAGAAGGTTGGGTTTGGGGTTGTTTTTCTTTTTTTGGCCAAGGCAAAGAGAGTCAATATTTTTAACTTGATCACAGATCAGTGAAATGCTATTCAGAACCGAATCAAGAATGGCTTTATTAATATTTTACAGTAAACTCACACTCAAATTTTAGAAAACAGAATGTTTTCTCCACTTTCCTTTCTCTTGTATCCATTTTTACAATCCTCAGCTGCATCTCCTAATCTGTACTAAAGATTTATGCCTCTACTTTTCCTCTTCAATGGGATGATTCTTGTTCAGTAGAAAAGGAATAATAGCTAATACATAAGAGAGCCAAACTTTCCATATGAACATTACCATTGTACATCTATCCTTTATTACATAGTTTATGTACATAGAAACAAAATGTGTATATATGTGCCCCTATTTTATGTATGTATGTATATATGTATGTATGTATATCACAGAAAAATACACAGATTATAAATTGATTCCATCATATCTAACCCGTATGAAGAAGCTTTCCTCTGCCCCCTAATATAACAACCAAAGCTATACTGAATTCTGAGTTTAAAATAATACATGGATTAAATGAATAAGAGGTCAGAATTCCCCAGAGAGTAGAATATTAGTACTGAAAGAGATATTTTGTGCATAAATAATAAACAAGAAATTATGCAGCTATTAGGGAAACAGTGAGTTTGGTTTGAGAATTTAGCTCAGGCTTGTATTTGTTCCAAACATGCAATGACCTCTCCAGTTGGAGATTCCTAGGAATAGTAGCTAAATAATGGAAGAATCTAATATGCCATGTGGTCTTGCCACAGCTTCAGTAAAATGAAATTCTGTACTTTAAAACTGGACAAAGTTTTAGGTACTTTCAGCTTAGTTCAATGGCCATCCGTTAAAGGATGAAAATGTTAATAAACTGAGTTTTTTATTGTGTGTTGGAAGGGTGATAGATCTTTCTTTATCTGAGTTTATCAACAGCTTGGATGCAATACCTAGAATCACTGAAAAAGAGACAGATCTTCTTTAAATCTGATTACTGTCATTATTCAGCATCGTAGTTTAGCATGGTAGAAGCTGCAACTGGCAAGTTTAAAATGACATTCAGAGCTCTTGCTGTGTTTATGTGTGTTCATGCATAGAAACTTGATTCCTGCTTGCATATTTGCCATATATGTTCGAGGTTTCTCATCTCAAATGAAAAGGTTATGGCAAGTACAGGGAAAGTTTCCTTTTTGTAATAATGTCGATGTGTGATAAATTACAATGGTATCAGAATTTTAAACCATGAGAAATAAATATGCTCTTTTCAAATTATTACTGCCACCTGCTGAGTTTTAAACATTAGGGATGTGATGTGAGAGTCCAATCTTAAAATGCTAATATGGAAGTAATAGTATCAGTGACATTTAATTAAGAAGCAGACCCGATATAATGTCTATACCATACACCAGTATCTATTTGTGGTGATTACAAAGACACTATACAAGTTAATCATATATGCCTATTTAGTCTGAACAGTAAAAAAAGTTGTGATACAAAATATAAAGATCTGCATTCTTAATCTTTAACTGGTTTACTGGTTAACATGCAAATAGAAAATAAAGCAGTACAATTTGTTTATAACATACTGCTGGAGATAAAGACCCTACTGGAAAGAATATTTGTAAAATAAAATACTGGTAAAAGTTTCCACTAAATAATTTTCATAAAAGGATTTGAAGTTATTTGGGAGGTAGATTATTCTGAAAAAAGCAAGGCATGATTGCAAATACATGTATTAATTACAGGATTTAAAGTGGTTGCTTGTATTAGCTATCATGTGATGAATCCACTTCAAAGGCACATAATATATAGAAACGTCTTGGAAGAAGCAGCCTTGTAAGCTACATTGGTTTTAATAGTAGTTACTGAACTGCATACAGCTGCATACAGCTTTGCTGAAGTATGATTCAAGTATCAGTTGAGGGAAATGGATTTACTTAAAAAAGTCTTTAATTGGAAAGTAATCCCACATAGTAATAATGAAATGAAATGTCAGTTGGAAATGCATGTTGGCATGATGGTCAAAGACATCATCCACCATGGGTAAATTTATCTGAAGCAGTGGTTTGACTGGAGGCAAATATGTTCATAAGATTTCCAAATGGTCTCTCACTTGTGGCAGAGAGAGAGAAGGAGAGGGGGATGGAGAGAGAGAGGGAGGGAGGGAGGGAGGGAGGGAGAGAGGGAGGGAGAGAGAGACTGGGCTCTTTTAGGCTATATTTTGTTGAAATTGCATTGGTGAAGCATTACTGAAGGGCATCTTTATATTTGGGGGCTGGTTGAAGAAAAGTCCTGATTTATTGAGAAATAAATCTTATTTATTTTCTTATTCTAAAATCTTCTTATTCTAAAAGAAATAAGAAATTTCTTTTAGAAATTTCATCTATATTTGATTTTTTTTAAAAAAAACTTTCTCCCAGTAAAACGTGAAAATTTTAATATACCTTTTATGTAGTAAATTAAGAGCTGCTGAAAAAACAGGTATTAAGTGAAAATTGTAACTGTTCCATAATATTCACGGTGGAAGCAATGTGATCATCTCCATCCATCCACTTTCCCATGAATCATTCTGTATAGTGGGGCTGGACTAGGAATCCAGCATTTGACCCACTGGTAATGTTTTAATGTTTCTTTTAGGGGCACTAATTATGTTTTCACAAAGACACTGCGTCCATTCATCATATCCCTTGCTCCAGAGAAGCCTTATTGGAGTCAGTGGGACTTTACCAAAGTAAGTGGCTGAAGGAATGTAGTCAGAATTATTAGTTATTCAGCTCTCTACATTTTTGCTGACCTAGATGATGCCAGTAGCAATAAAAAGCTTGTAAGTTAAAAATAACAGGAAAAATAATTACATTTAGTGTGAAGTAATAATGCTGTTGTAAGCATTGCAGCTATCCGGGATGTTTCTATTTCCACCAGACCCTCAGTTTTTCAGTTGATTTCAATAGCCTCAAGTTAAAGTTCAGAACATGAATGGCAAGCAGAGTGCTATTTTTGTAATTAAAAATACTGTAATTCAAATAAGTTACAGCAAAGACTTCATGTTTTTTTTAAAAAAAACTTTAGCTGTACTTTTTACTGTTCAGCTACATAAAATTATTTTAGTAATGAATATTTTATATTATTTAAATTCAAAGTGTATGTTGCATTTTATAAAAGATACCACAGTATACAATGTTACTGTTACTCCTTTAGAATACGTTTAAAACATTTGCTTAGGATACTTGCTCAAATAAGATTTTTAGATGATATAAACTATTGAAGGCAAACATTGAAACAGTTCAGTTTTTAGTTTCCACCTTGATCATTGGACTGAAAATGGCAAAAGTTAAAATAGCTGATAAAAATATAATTCTGCAGGCTTTTAGCAGATTGTTACTGTTATCACTGTTTTAAACTGTAATACAAAATTCCTTTAATTTCTAGTGTGGAAAATGCAAGTACTCAAAACATTGGAAATTATGTATATAGAAAAATATATGCAAGAGGCTAAGAACAATTCTTGTGGCTCAGTTGGAAGTGTGCTCTTACGATGTTGTAGTCATGCTGTATTTCTTAAAAACAGCTGTACAGATTGGATCACTAAATGGATTAATTTACACCATAGTACATTTTACAACATGAAGGAGATTATATGTCATGTAAATTCTAGATAGCTTTAGAAGCATTCGTTATGTGTACCCTAAAAATCTGATTTCCATTTTTATTTAAATAAAGTACTTTTTACAAAGTAGCTCTGTTTAAATTATTAGATCTCAGGTACATGGAACAGAACCAAATTTTGTATCTTGTTGAGATGTTCTTAAGTCATTTTGCTGTGTTTGTTAAGTTGTTCTGTATTCTAGATCATATCTGTTTAAGTAACTAAGTCACTTTATTTTCAAGAAGTTCATTTCTTCTGTAAAGACTGGGGCGGGAGAAATATAAAAAGTGGGATTTGAGACAATCAGAACATCCTGAGATTTGTGCTTAGTTACCACCTTGTGGAGGCTTTTTCCATGAAGGGTTTACCTCACTTCTTTTTTTTTTTTTTTTAATTTGATTTATATGCCGCCCTTCTCCGGAGACTCAGGGCGGCTTACAGTGCATTCAGCAATAGCCTTCATACTTTTGTATATTTATACAAAGTCAGCTTATTGCCCCCACAAACTGGGTCCTCATTTAACCTACCTTAGAAAGGATGGAAGGCTGAGTCAACCTTGAGCCTTGGAGAGATTCGAACCAGCAGTAAATTGCAGGACGTTCTTGCTTCTGTCAAGGAAGGATCCTGGTCTTCTACTTACATTTTTAAAATGCCTCACAGAGAAAGTTTTTCTTCCCAAAGTCTTTCCTTCCCAAATCCAGGGTTGGAGAGATGAACTGCATCACTGTCTATGCATTTAACAGGACTGTATCTTCTATGTTTGCCTCATTTTCTGTGACTGCTGCTCTGTTTCCATATTGCTGGTCAGCTCCTCCTTTTCATATCTGCCTACAATAGGAGTTAATGATGATTGTGGTATGTGCAAACATATTCCATATAATAAGCTAAGAGGCAGATCTTTCCAAAATACATACAGTAAGTCATTTTGGGTTTCTAGATAGAATAAAGTAATATATATTTTCAAAATGGCATACCATCATTGGGACTAGTTGTGGAAGCCTATGATTCACTTTCAAGTGGGCTATATTTTATAGCTTGATTCATTCACTTTTAGCATTAAATCTAAGCCGGGTGCCCAGTTTGCATGTTGGAACTTGACTTGACTTGACTTGATTTGACTTGATTTCACTTCACTTCACTTCACTTCACTTCACTTCACTTCACTTCATTTCCTTCAAATCAGTGTTGAGTCCTCTGACTGCCTGGAGAAATTCCTGAAGTTTATTTGGCAAGATTTTAGAAGTGGTTAGCCCTTGCCTTCTCCCTAGGCTTGAGAGAGACAAACTGGCTTAAGGTCACTGAGCTGGCTTTGTGCCTAAGGCAGGACTAGAACTCATGGTCTCATGATGGTCTCTAATCTGATGTCTTCACCACTACACCATACTGGGTCTCTGGATCTAAATGTAGAATGCTATTAACAACTATTTGTTATAATTTTCAGTTGTATATGTCATAATAATATTTGTATTGTTATCATCCAGAATTACAAAATAGCCCTGGGAATAGTTTGAGAAATTAGGAAAGGGAGAAGTTCAACTGGTTCATTTTCCATTATAATAACTAGTGCAGAAAATGTATCTCTGCGCTCAACTCTGGGCCTTCCCACATTTGACTGAAGAAAGCAGATACCATGGATACAAATCTGTAACCTACAGTATATGCACTTTACGTTATAATATACTGGTCCCATTTTGCAGCTAAGGAATATTGACAGATAAAGTGGGATCAGATAGAATGTACAAAAATAGTAGTGCTACTAAGTATGTACATCATTATTTTTTCTCATTACTCTGCAACTAAATTTCCTTTTTTGAAATAATTGAAACAGCAGAGCATACAAGGGCTGCCCCCCACATAAATTAAAATTGTAGCACATGTAGTGCTTGTCTTTCACATGGCAAGATAACAACAAAATTGTCTTTCTTTCATATGAGAATGTAGTCTCCCTTCTCATTGTTCTTCACAAAATCAAATCTTTTTTACTGTACAATTTCTGTACAATGAAATAGAAACTCACCTTCGAGAATTACAAGATATAAGAATAAGGGGAGGATTTGGACTGCTGAACTGGGAATTATACTATCAGGCAGCAAAACTGACTTGGACAAAAGAATGGATAGAATTAAGAAATACAAAATTATTAACTTTGGAAGGACATGATTTACAACTGGGATGGCATGCTTTTTTATGATACGGTAGAAGTAAGATTTGGAATCATGTAGGGGTGATTTAATTCCTCCTTTACAGAAGTTATAGTTATTTAGGTTCCTTGCTCCCATTGGTCGGAAACTCTTTGTGGCAAATGATGAAAAAGATAGACGTCTAATAATGTGGAACACTTCAAAGTCCTTCTGATTTCAGCAGGAAGTTATTTACGTGTCTATGACTGATTTATTCTTTTATCATCAGCTGAATTGATTCCTAGATGCTTAACCTTGAATTTTTACCCATTGGAGCCTTATGCTAAAATCATGAATTCTAAGTTGTTCATAGTATGGCTGAAATACATATAATGATGAAAAGTGCAGTTAGAAAGCAAAATTGAAAATAAAATCTGTCCAAGATATACTTAGTTTATTGTAATTTCTATGGTTATATTGGTTTCTTGGTTTACAAAGCTATTTGCAATATTGAAACAGAAATCCAAAATATACTTCACAAGTATTTTCACTGTTATTGTGTACTTTATTTCTGGCATCACAGAATTGAAAGTGTTATCTTATCACTGTGTGAAATCATAGGAATAGACAGTTCAACATATTGTGATAAATGCAGATTCCAGAATCCATAAAGTGTATTTCTATTGTCTAAAATACTTAATTTTAAATGTAATTGAGCATCAATTTCTACATTTAGAATAATGTGGTACTGTTTGGTTCTGTAGATAATGCCTTATAATAATAAACAGCCTAAGGAGAAATTATGTTGCAGAAACAAAATTGTCAGTTTAAACTGAGATTCTTAAACATTTAATATAGTTCTCATATTTTTCAATGTTTTTTCCATAATAATGAAAACTAGAAGACTTTTATCTTCTTTTGCTTTGTGTTATTTAAAACAAAATTAAACAGAGACTTATTCCATCAGTGAAACTTGGATGTGAAGACTATAGTGGAATACACAGATATAGGGATCCTAAGAATCAGCATATTGCCATGCAAACATCTTCTTTCCTTTAGAATTAAAGCATGGGAGGTCACCATTTTATCTATTCTATCCCATGTGGTTTCTGGAGGTATGCTGACTTAGCAGTCTTTGAAAGCCAAGATCCGCTCTTAACCATTTTGTGGGGATGGTGTAATGATATCATACATCTGGGAGGAGGGGTATTGGGGAAGTTAAGCAGTTTTTCATTGGTTGTTTGATATATTTATTTTAGGGCTTATACTACTGTTTTAATACAGCCATTAAAAGGCAGCCATTTGCACTGCTTGTTTTTTTTTTTTAAAAAAAGCATGATCAAGGTGAGTTCTGAGGGCTGCAAAACTGGGATTTTGCAAATTCATATCAATATGACATCACCTCCAGTGTCATGATTGCCAATGCTGTGACCTATTGCTGTAATATAGCAATTGAAGACTTGGTGTTTATAGCAATAGCAGTAGCACTTAGACTTATATACTGTTCCATAGTGCTTTACAGCCCTCTCTAAACTGTTTACAGAGTCAGCATATTGCCCCCAACAATCTGGACCCTATTTTACCAACCTCGGAAGAATGGAAGGATGAGTCAACCTTGAGCTGGTGAGACTCGAACTGCTGGCAGTTGGCAGAGTTAGCCTGCAATACTGCATTCTAACCATTGCGCCAGCCCTATTTGACTATGGAAGTTTCATGAGCAACAAACCTGTGAAATTATAGAGTGGCCTTAACCTACCAGTTCATCTTGTTCAACTCTTGCATGCATTGGATTCAAGTCTATTGCAGATAGCCTATGTGCATAATTTATGCTGTAGAGCAGAAACCAGAGCCCCATATCCAAGAGGCCACTGAATGGCTGCTTCCTGTTACAAATGTGCTCATATCTCAAGGAGTGGAATCATAATCATTTGGAAAATAATGGTCATGATTTGCCTGAACCTTCCCCTCTTCTGCTGATATAATTAAAGGGTGCAAGTAACACTAACTAACAAGTATTTAGTGGTTGATTTGAGAAATTAAGAAATTATTGTTATGTCTTTATTGTCTTAGGTGGTGGCTTTAGGAGAAGTCCCTGATGGGACAGTGGTCACAGTCATGGCTGGAAATGATGAAAATTATTCTGCAGAGCTGAGGAATGCCTCAGCTGTAATGAAGAATCAAGTGGCGCGGTTTAATGACCTGAGATTCGTTGGCAGAAGTGGAAGAGGTAAATAATTTCATTATAGATTTCTTAAATCAACAACTGAAATCACAGTCAAGATCTAAAAAGGAATCCATTATCTATTAATCCACTACTATTAAACTTTCATTTATAGGTTAAATGTAGGCTGCAACATTCTTAAACTAGGCTTGGTCACCTACTACAGGATTGTTTTCCTATGGAAGGATGGATGGATGGATATGTGTGTGTGTGTGTAATGTATATGAATGGAAGGAAGGAAGAAAAGGAGGAAAGAAGAGAGGGGGAGGGAGGAAGGAAAGAATCTGGATTTTGAGGGGAGATTGCTTTCTGATGTCAGCAAATGGGTTGAAAGGAAGCATGATGATGTTTCTCTTTTGGTACACAGTTCACTTTGCAATTTTTCACTTATGGAAATGTTGAGGAGGAAAAAAAATCTATTAAACGTGTTGCCAGATCCAAAAAACAGTTAGGTTGTCTTACTGGATTCAGGGAATTGTTTTCAAATAAACATGCATAGGATTACAGTCTTAATAATAAAAACATTTCCTGGTTCTAGTAGAAGAATTATCATATATTTTCCAATTTTAGTATTGGGTGCTGGTGTATTTATAAGCAGTTTCCTCTGGTTTTGATGTAATTGACTTTTTGTGAATCCATTCAAAGTACTTTCTAAATAGGTTTTGAGCAGAAAAGTTCTCCTGCTTTTCTCTATCAACTTTTCTTTCAATTTGATAAAAGAGAATTTAATTCAGACATTCTTTCAAGGGAGGTTAGGAAGTTGAATGTTCTCACGGAGGTGGTGTAATGCTTTTGCATTTATTTAATTACGAAGAGGCCAAGCAATGCATATCTGTGATTGTGTGAATATACTCTTCTTCCTAAGCAGTTTGCAGCTTCCATGGTTTCCCAGTCTTCAATTAAATTGTAAGGGAAAACTCCACAAGGTATCACAAGACTTCTATGGGTCTTTCTCAGAAAAGGTTGTCTCTGAAAACCACTAAGGGGATGTTAATTAGACCCATTTGTAAAGGTTTTATGCCTAGACTTGAGCAGCTATATAAATGGGTTAAATAAATACACAAAATTCTTCTCCATGTCATGTTCTCAGTTACTATAGCTGGAAATCCAGAAGGAAGCATAGAAGGAGGCAGAAACAAGATTGAGGATTCTGGTGGATAGCCAGAGAAAAAAAATATGTTTGCAGCTGTCACATAGGTGAGAATAAGGGGGAATGTTGACTACCTATCTTATTTTTCTACTAAATATACAAAACAAATTTATATAGCTGTCCATCTCAGTGACTACACCACTGATTTAATGAGTTAGTCATTGCTCTTACAGAAGACCATCATTAATCCCAATATTGCTTTTATACCAATAAGTCTCTATTTGGAATTCTGCTAGTTGCATGAGAAATGAAGGTAATAGCTAAGTGGATAACTCAAAATAAGCAAACAAAATCCCTAAAGGCAGCAATACTTGCTCACCACATTGCATTAGTTGTAAATAAAATTTTGGCTCAAGTTAAAATTTACTCCACAACACTTCCTGAAGCAAGGATAGCGGTGCAAAGCTCAAGGTAAGGTAAACCTTGCTAGATTTGGCATATGACTTATTTCTCTGAAATAGGAGGTAAAGGCTAGTTATAAATTTAAGTACAATAGACAAGTCTGAAGGCACCGTCCAAAAAGATACCATGGCCTAGTAACTTTATGCTTGTGAGGAAGGCTGCTTCAGCATAGTGTTTGCACTTGAACTCAGAGCACAGGTAACTCTGGGTCTAATCCTGTGTTCAAAACTAAAACAGATACTGGAAAATAGAAACCTCAGAATTTTCTGGATATGTCATTAACACAAATGCAAATCTGGGAACAAAGGCATCACTGTCCACAATCAGAATTTCAATCAGTATCTTAATTCTTTCACTCAGATTGCAGAGCATTGCTGTTCTTCTTACTCCTAGCTGAAAATTTTACTTTTAAGAATATGATCAACACTTTATGCATCCAGGCTGATTTCAATTGTGAATGATAAAATACAACTTTAAAGATAATACAACTTAATAATAATAATAAAAATCACTGTCTTTCTGGATAAGAAGGAAAGGCCTTACACTTTTTATAAGATTTTGTTCCCCTTTAATAACATTTTGATATTACATTTTGATTTGTCTTTATGTTGATTGATTGTACTTGAAAGATCTCTGGCTTGTAAAACATGATGGTTTGCAAAAGAAGTATAGTGGTTCCATCATATAATTATTGCTGAAAACAAACATAAATATGATGGAACATGTGTTTCAAAATTCAGTGGAGGAAAAGGTTTATCCCCCCCCCACTCTCTCTCCCTCCCTCCCTCCCTCCCTCTCTCTCTCTCTCTCTCCCCTTATCTTCTTTAACTGTCACAAAGGAAATGAAATGAGTAATTAGAGAATCATTGTGATTATTCCCCACATTTACATCCCATCAGCGAGAAGTTTACTCAGATCAATATGAGTAAAATCTAGAAAAAGTGATGATGTATTTTAGAAACTGTTTGACATATTTATTCAAAGAACTTCAAAGGCAAACAAAGGGTGTTTGCACAGTTTTCCTACATTAGCTTTCCATGTTTTGGCTACTTTCCCAAATAGCAATTTTTATATTAAAAAAAGAAAGAAAAATGATTGAAAAAGAAAGAGAGAGAGAGAGAAAGAAAGAAAGAAAAAGAAAAAGAAAGAAAGAAAGAAAGAAAGAAAAAAGAAAGAAAGAAAGAAAGAAAGAAAGGGGGAGGGAGACAGACTTAACTGCTTGCAGACTTTTCACGCATGGAAGATGAAGAAAGCTTCTTTTGATGAAGTATAATTATGTCCAAACAGAGCTGACCCCCTCCTCCTCTATTTCTTATGATCTTAACAGAAGAAAGTAGGGTATTTCCTTTGAAGCAGCTGGGATTTGGTAGAGAATCCGAAATGCTAGCTGCATTTGCTGCCAGAGGCAGGATGGAGAAATTGGTCCAGACTTGTCTCTCAGACACAGAGCAGAGAAAATGAAAGAAAAGAGTTATCATGAAGGATTTTTATGATACTGCTTAAAATAGCAGGAAAGGAAACAGTAGTAGCAAACAGGAGCTCGTATGATCTACACACAGCAAGAATGTTCTTGGCTAAGTCGACACCGTATCTGGTCTGTGGTAGCCTTGTAGCCAAGGTCCAGGTAACCGTACTGAAACATACATTCAGATAAAAATCAGACAAGGTCAAACATGCAAATTTACACCGACTGAAGAACTTTGTTCTGGCAATCACAGATCAGATTGCTTTGAAAAACCATCTCCTGTTTTAAGGACCAGGCCCATTGGCAAGACTCCAGGGGACTCTGCTGCTCTCACTTGACTCAAAGAGAAAGGCAAGAGGGCTTTAAGAAGAGTCAACTTCTAGGAAGGAACCACTGCAGGTTACATAAACTTTGAAAATAGAAACATTTTTTTCAGTTAGTGTTTTTGTTTTCCTATATGGTGGAAATAGAATGTCCATACTTATTTTATGTGTTTCTAATTTTATTTCTTTCTTTTTCATTGAAGTCACAGTCTAAATTACCAGTCGACTTGCTGGGCTGTCTCTGGTCTCCCATATGTTCCTTGTTTATCATGACTTCATCATTTCTCTAACCTCACATGAAATCCTCTTCTGCATTTTTATCTAATCTAGCTGTGCAAATACTTAGAAAGGCCTGCTCAGCTGTTTACCTACTACCCTATGCCATCACTAACTTCTCTAATCACTTTATCCGCTTTCAGTTGCCTGATCTGGTCTTTTGAAGCATATTAATAGTTGCAGAAGGAGAGAGGAAATAGGAAGGCAGCCAAAGGAGTTGGTAAATTCCATAAGACATTTCCAGTCATGTGTTATTTCCTGTCCTCAAAGGAATACATTTTCCCTATAGTTATTTATCAATGCACAGATATGCACTCCTCCCTTTATTCCAGTTATCTACTTCTTACATTGGCTTTTCATATTACTTTTAATTATGCTGTAATCCGATATTATTTACTATTCATACGTCAATTCAGGGAACATATCTACAGGGAATCTTAGATGTACAACCATTCATTTAGTGACTGAAGTTACAACAGCACTGAAAAAAGTGACTTACGACCATTTTTCACATGACTGCTGCAGAATCCCCATGGTCAAATGATCAAAAGTTGATGCTTGGCTAATGACAAGTATTTGTAGCACTTGCAGTGCCCCAGGGTCACATGATCACCTTTTGCAAACTTCTGACAAGCAAAGTCAATGGGGAAGCCAGATTCATTAAAAAAACCACGTTACTAACTTAACAACTGAAGTAATTCACTTAACAACTGTGGCAAGAAAGGTTGTACAATGGGGCAAATCTCACTTAACAATTGTCTTGCTTAGCAACACAAAATTTGGGCTTAATTGTGGTCGTATGTCAAGGACTATCTGTACAAATCTGGTCTAACTTCACTATAATCAGTTACTTTAGATAATTATATGCTCTTAAACAGAGGCTCCAGCCCCATTGACAGAAATTCTTTAGGTAACTTCCAAGTAATCCTTGAAGCAAATTGTAAGAGTTAAATTAGCCTGGTTAAACTTTTGGCTTGGGTAGCTGGCTATAATTACGTAACTGCCTAAGAGTCCAAATTGTATCTTTAGCACACTAGGGTAATGTTTTGGCCAGTGGGCACAGGAATTCTAAGAACGTGTCATGACTGTTCTAGCTCAATAGCTGCAGTGGAAGGCTCCCCCAGCCCAGGAGCCATGGCATGGCCAACCACAAAACATCTGTTTCCAAGCAAGTAAACCATTGTGGCCAAGAGAAAAGTAATTTACTCAAGAATCATATAGAAATAGAATTTGGTTAGATGTTTTAAAACACAGAACACAGATAAAACTATTCAACTATTCAAAAAATCAGAAGAAAATATTGCTCTGTAGACACACACATACAAAAGTACTAAAGTTTTCAACATCCCTTCTAACTAACCCTGAGCAGAATGTTCTCTACATCTTTCTACATGGTTTTGTTTGTTTGTTATGAAACGGAGCATTATTCAAAATGTTCTGAGTGAGAATATTTTGATTCTTAAACATTACAGCCATTCTCCATATTTATTTTCCATTAAGTCCCTCCCAAAGAATGAAAATAAAGATGGCACTCAAGGCCTCTCTAGGAGTCTCTGGAGGCTGGGGAAAGCAAAAAACGTCACTTCCTGTCCTGGGAAATGGGCCATTTCAGGCCACTGGAGGGCCTCCGAGGGGGTGGGGAAGGCTGTTTTCACCCTCCCCAGATGCATAGAGAGGATCTGGAGCCAGGTGAGAAAGAAAAACGAGCCTTCCCCACACCCCCAGGCCCTTTGGGGGGAGGAAACAGCCTGTTTCCCTACTCTGGTGGGCCCAGAAGGCCCGAAAATCAGCTAGCCAGCACGCACCTACGCGCCAGAACTGAGTTGGCATGCCCACTGATATGGCTACACATGCCACCTGTGGCACGCGTGCCATAGGTTCGCCATCACGATCCTAGACACTGAGTTCATATTAAATTTCTAAAAGGAATCATTTGCTTTCAGAAATAATGTTTAATGAGGAAGGCGAAAAGGTCTGGTGGTAAAAGAATATTGTCATGATCCACAATTTTTAAAATCCCAGTGATTTAAGAATTTTATGCTCTCAAAATGGTGCCATGCTTCTGTCTAGCTCACGCTTTTTATTTTGTAGGTGTTTTGTATAGCCTAAGAATCTTAAATTATGAGAAACTCGTTCTGCAAAGCTGGAGAAAGGTTGGCCCCTCTTTTTGCTTCCATTTTGGTTTTTAGTTTTTCTTCCCATAAACAAGGAATGGGAAGGAAAACAGGAAAGGCTAGTTAGATAATTGGTCTAAAATCCCTGTGGAATGATGGTTGGTTGGAGGGACTGTTTTCCAGCTTTGGCAAGTACCATTCCTGGTAGCTGGTATGAAAAAGGCCTGTATAATCAGATTACCCACTTGTTAGAAATCTATGCTTGAGACGGTCCCAAGGGCTATAGAATTGCTTTTTTTTTAAAAAAAAAGTATTTTGATGTGGCAGAATATAATAAAAGCACACCAAGTATCTTCCTCTTATAGCTTAATTAAACAGATTTTCTTGTAGTTCCCCACAGATCCTTAAATCTGAACACAGGCTTCTTTGACCTGTTCAGATATATTCTCAAAAAGCATCTGCATTATTTTAGTGCCTTATACTATGGGGGTTATTCATTTCTAGAATTGATTAGTACATTCCGTACTCCAAAAATATTTGAAGCGATGCCCAAAGGTACTGTTATAAAAAATAAGGTATGCTAAAATTAAGAAAGTCTAAAAAAAGGAAAACATTCAAATTAAAGTCAGTGATCAGGACTAGAAAGGCAAATCGGTTAAAATAAGAGTTTTCTGCCTTTTTCAAACGAAGGTAGTGACAGCTGACTTCTTTCAAGGAGCATTTATTTCTGTCTGCCATATTTCTGTCTACCATATTATGTATTTTTTAAAGATCTCAACAACCCTCCCTGCCCTCTGAGTAGATTTTACAGCATAAACTGTGCTGTGGTAGTCAGATGGATTGCCTGAGCAAGTCAGCTTGCACTGAGAACAAGCAGGCCTTCTCTTTGTGTGTGACTGTTACATTGGACGTTTACTATTACATTCTCTCTTTTTGGAGTAAGGTTTCTCCAAATGTTCTGAAACCACATGGGTGATAATAAATGATGTGACAGGAAGCCTTGAAAGCTGAATGAGACAGCAACAGACCTGTTCTGTATTATACATGCGTGTGCCTTTGCACACCCACACATGCCCCACTCAGTCACACTTCCTGTTTTGTATTAGACTTTGAAATAATGTATTACATTTAGTGCTGCTACATTTTCTTAACATTTTGTGTTTTCATTAATATTCTTGGAGTTCCATAAAGTGGGATAGAATAGGTAGAAATCCAAAGTCCCTAGATGGCTTGGGTATTTTATAAAATCTTTTAAAGATTCTGGTAAAGCAGGAGGCAAAGTGAGCCATAAGCCATGAGATAGCTGACTGTTGCATTGAGTCACTGTTGCACGCCCACCTCTTCCTGTCTTGAAACAGTTTGCAGTTTTGACTATCTGAAATGATTAACAGTTGCATATCTCACTGATTAGAACTGTCAGTGACTCGCAGAACAAAGGCCACAGACTTCCCTGGGTGAAGATCCTGTCTGTTCTCTGTAGGCTGTTTTCCGTTTCCTAACACTTGCAGAGTTGCAGGGCACCACATCCATCTTAACTGCAGAATTTCTATTATGGTAATTGGGATTTCCAGTGGAACATACATTTTATGCATTTAAAGCACAATCTTACCCTGGGCAGATAGTTTCTTTAAGATTTAATAGCTGGAATATGGTCCAGGGAAAGGGGAACCATCTCTCATTTTCTTTGTGAATTATATCATTAGCCTCCTGTTACCTCAGGCATATTGAACATAGGAAACTCTGTTATGGCTCCCAGAAGTAATATATATTAGTTCTATGTATTATGATAAAGTCAAATTAAATGATAAAACCATGTGAAGTCAAATGTAAAAACAGCACATTTCTTTCAGTTAAACAGCAGGAGAAAGAGAAATTCTCCTCAATTGAGCAAATCTCCCTTGCAGTAAGTGCTGGAGTAGAATTTGGCTTTCTTTGGAGGGCAAATTATATCAGTCCAATCCAGTCCATATGTCATGACTGAAGTAATAATAATAATACAGTTTGTTCCATATTGCCACAGGCATGCTGCAGATGTTCATGGCCACTGCAATTCACACTCTGTCTGTAGGAAGAGATCATTTTAGCTATGTTCATGAGACATTGCTTGCTTTTCTCAAAGCTGAACCCCTGATGCAATGGAAAGCTGCTGTGCTGTAGCGTAGCATCCTGTGTACCCACACATCTCCATACTTGCTTTGAATCCCAAAGATGTAAGAATGTGTTTGGAGTTTGAATCCAACCTTCTCTTCAGGAAACAGTTTCATCTTGTGGCTTTGCAAGCCGGTTTCTTTCAGCTAACAGCAATCCTGGGTCTTACTTCGCTAGGGAAAGTTTTTCTTCATTGTTACTCTTCTTCACTTTGAGTATCCACTTTATTATTTTGTTCCTCTAAGTGTGTGCAGATAAGCGTGAATGTAATTGACATCATATGTATTCACTTAGTTCATTGAATTCTATAGTTAAAATAACAGATTATTTGCATGTGAAATTTGTCCCTAATATACAATATATAGTTCTGTACACCTTACTTGTAATCTTCCCTAATGTTTCCTCAAGCCCTTGTATGCAGCATATACAAGTAGGCATTATTTGGGACTGAATTTTGGAGTTGAAAATGATGAATACTAATTAAGTATAATTTAATGCTGAATATTTCTCTTTAGAACCTGTCCTTTTTAGTTCTTTTATATTTTTTAAGATACTAATATTCTCTCTTTTTTTCTGAAACAAAACAAAATTGAACTGAATTCAGTTAAGTCTATATTTACTTTGTAAAGTGAAGACCGTGATTGATGTAGATCTTTTAACGTCAAGGAAGCTTTCTTCTTTTCTTGATGCATAGCTCTGGAGAACTGAACAGTTATTCATTATTTTAGGGGCCTTAGAAAGGTACTGATCTGCTGTGGATTTTGCTCTTCCATAGATTTAGCTATAAGGGTTACAAGGCCCTTAGCTCTTGTAGTTAGTTTGTATGCGTATTTATTTATAGCAATAGCAATAGCACTTAGACTTATATATTGCTTCACGGTGCTTTACAGCCCTCTCTAAGCGGTTTAGAGTCAGCCTCTTGCCTCCAACAATCTGGGTCCTCATTTTACCCACCTAGGAAGGATGGAAGGCTGAGTCAACCTTGAGTTGATGAGATTCAAACTGCCAAACTGTTGGCAGCTGGCAGTCAGCAGAAGTAGCCTGAAGTACTGTGTTGTAACCAGTGGTGGGGTTTTTTTTTTTTATTTGATTTATATGCCGCCCTTCTCCGGAGACTCAGGGCGGCTTACAATGCGTTAAGCAATAGCCTTCATACTTTTGTATATTTATACAAAGTCAGCTTATTGCCCCCACAAACTGGGTCCTCATTTAACCTACTTTAGAAAGGATGGAAGGCTGAGTCAACCTTGAGCCTGGTAAGATTCGAACCTGCAGAAATTGCAGGCAGCTGTGTTAATTACAGGGTGCATTAAACCACTGTACTACCAAGGCTCCTCCGGGTTCTTCCCGGTTTGGTCCGGTTTGGCCGAGCCGGTAGCGGTGACGATATGACATCACCGAACCGGTTCTCCCCCCCGCCCTCCCCCCCACCGCCCCACCCACGTTATTCTTACCTTTTATTTGGTCCCACCCCCAATCTATTGCTGCCTCCTGAGTCCCAGCTGATGACTAGAGGGAAAAAAACTGTTTAAACTCTAGCCGCAGGGCTTCAAAGGGCCATCCTACAGCTGATCAGTGTTAAAAGCAAACAAATGAGTCGGGTCGTAAGTGCGAGGACTGGTCGTAAGTGCGAGGACCTTCCAGAAATGACTGACCAGCTAGCCACGCCCACCTAGTCACATGACCTCTAAGCCACACCCACAAAATAAGCCACGCCCACAGAACCGGTAGTAAAAAAATTTAGAACCCACCCCTGGTTCTAACCACTGTGCCACCAAGGCTCTTATGATTTATATGTGGCAATACTATCCCAGCTTTTCTCTAAAAGGTCAAGGAAACATACATATTGTGTTCTTCTACAAGAAAATCAATCTAGATATCTAATGTATTTCCTTCCATGTTCCTTGCTTATCTTTCTTTGAGGCCCTGTGATGTGAGCCACAATGTTCTACAAATACATGCACTCAACCTATTGAAAGAATTTTACTCTGGTGACTTTTTCAGCATTCCTAGTTCTACAGGTTGAGCTGTGTTCCATCCTACCTGCCACAATGGACAGGGCCTGTGAAAAGACTAAGTTCTGTTCACACCTTAACTGACATGTTCCATTTAGTTTCTGTGACTGATTCACCTAGATGGTAGCTATACATTGCAGCATTAAAAATGGTGATCTGAACATGTCCTGAAAGAATCACTTACAAGCAGTTTGCTCTTCAAGCAAAAATGTCCTTTTTCTTGAAGAAGATATTACTTGTAATTATTGCCACTACCTCATGATCTGATATAAAAATCCTTTTTTTAACATTTGTGATACTTGGCTGAATTTCACAATTAGTGAAGAGGACATATTTCTTTTCTCCATTCCAAATATAAAATTAATATTTTATATTTTTTAGATTTCATGCAAACATTTCTATAGTAATTTCTATTTTTTCTTCCTTTTTTTTAACAGGGAAAAGTTTTACTCTAACAATAACTGTCCTTACAAATCCTCCTCAAGTTGCTACATATCACAGAGCTATAAAAGTGACAGTAGATGGACCAAGGGAACCACGGAGTAAGTACTATGTTCTCCATTTGTGATCTAGGATACAGTATAAATAATCTGTGAAATAACTAGTTATAGTTTGTTTTCAATATTTAGTTTCTTCACCTCACACATCCAGCCTTATTTCTCAAGTCTTGAGCTTTGAGGCAGATTGCTGTAGTATGCAAGTTTAGAGTGAGTGTAAGTAAGCAATCCAAGAATGAATTTTTTCATTTTTGATTATTTCTTTGGTATCTCATGAATTTTAGCTTGAAGTTGTAGGTTATTTTGTCTTTTAGTCTTCTGAAATCAAAATTACATGGATTACTTTCCTCACAGTTTGATACTTGAATGAAGTGGTACTCGTAGAGTTCAGATTAGTTTTTCTCTACTAGATCACCTTTCTAGGAGATTTCTCCACTGTGAATATAACTTGTCAAAATCATCTGGGCCTTTCATCACAATATAATTAATAATACAAATTATTACAAATAATCATTTTCTTGGCAACTTTTGTAAATCATCCTAAACAATCTAGAAGTAGTAACCTGATCTCCAGTTTTCTATTGAATTCAGTAAGATATGGAAATTGCGTTTTGTATCTCATATCTGAAGGTTCAGGTTAAATGTTCATAATATTGTATTCACATTGTCTCAAACTGCTAAGTGGGCTTTTGTTTCTGTATAAGATCCAAGTGTTAATATGTTTTTAGTTCTCTGTATAGTTGAAAATGCCAATTTTCAAGATCTGAGTGAGCATGCTCAAGATTTTGTAAGGAAGTAGTATTCAGTATACGGGGGGAAAAAGAACATCCTAATTTGTTACTTAAGAATTTTTGCTCTCTTTTTAAAGCATATTTTCACCCTAATCTTACCATCCTGAAAAATGAGATTTTTCTCAGCATCTCAAATTTCTCAGCAAAATTTGTGTTTGCCACCAAAATAATTACAAAGCACCTGTAGTAGATAGTACCAGTGGTGGGTTGCTACCGGTTCACCCCAGATTGGGCGAACTGGTAGTGGAGGTGGTATGCTCCGCCCACCCATCTGGACGTCTCTGCGCATGCACGATGATCTGTCCCCGTACCCACACACACACCAACACAGCCAGTCGAGGGTTAAGGAAACACTTTGGAACGCACCCAGGTCTTATCTCTCACTTGGCAGCGATAGACACACCGTCTGCCAAGTGACTTTATTTTCAAAGTAAAACAGAAAGATAAATACTCAAGAGTCCAAATGTCCGACACTTTAAATCTTTCTCTCAGCAGTTCCAGACGAGGCTTTAGTGACTATCCAAGATTTGCTTTGTTCGTCACAAGGATCCTTGACCACCACCCTCTATTATATAGTCTCTGGGGTGTGGTCCAGTGACTCAGTTCTAATCCCTAGCACGCCTCCTAAGCTGCTGCAAACGTTTATCACGCCTTCGGAGGCGTGCGTCCAGGAATGATGTTTCTTCATCACTCTGATCCGAACCAGCTGTCTCCTCTCCCTCGGCCGGCACTTGAGACAATGCCAGAGGGGAGGGGCCTGGAGAGGGAGGCCTGGCTGACTCCTCTTCCTCATGCTCGGAGCTTTCTTCCTCCGATGGGACAGGCTCAGAGGGTGGGGCCACAACACACAGAAACATCATGGGCACAAGTGTGTGCGCGCCCATGAACAAATCGGTAACAGCCAAAATTGAAACCCATTACTGGATAGTACACAATATATTACAAAAATCCCAAGAATATAAAATATAATTTATATTTTCTCCATATATTGGCTATTTGGGTTTAGATTTGATTTATACTTTATACAAAATATTAGGTTCAATATCTCTTCCTTGTCCCATCCCTTCACTCATTATGTACCAGGTTTGGTACTTCTTTCCTATTTGTCCTAATCCACAGATTTAGTTTCTGAACCAGAGACTTGACAAACTCATCAATTTTGAATATTTCTATTAAATTTAGAACTACAGCCACTCCCAAAAGTGAGTTACAAAAGATTCCCACAATAAAATATCATTTGTGTATAGTATCTAAGTAAAAAATGATATAGTGCCATGATCAATCAAAACACATTCTTGCCCTAATTCTTTCTATGGTCACTTCTGGGAAGCCTGTGTGCCCTCTGGGGGCAAGATAATTGTTACTTATTTCCAGTGTACATATCTTGTCCCAATCCTGTCAGATTATGAGCAGGCAACAGTAAGATTAAATATTTAATATAAACATGTATAATAAGAAAAAAGCATATTAACAAGGCACCTAAGAATAACTAAAAGCCAAAAATATGTTCAAACAAAGCAGCTTTAACAAGTTTGTTAAAGATAACAGTTGGGACCAATTATAAATATCAGTCTGTAATTGATGATGAACAATTGATTGAAATTGAAATAATCCACTACACTACTTTTGGACCAGTCAGTTGGGCCAATTATGTTTCTGGGGAGGGACTCTGTGAAAACCTGTTTCTTGTCCATACTCCATGAAGCCTATGAGAACTGGGGAAACTCAAAAGCTGATCATCATTCAGTCCAAGGTTTTTTCTTGCAGGCAGTTAAGGGGTTGAAAACATGGGTTATTTTTTAAACTCATTTTTACATTGCTTTCAATATCAATTATACATAAGTAATGAAAATGAGAAAGCATGAATAAAAAACAAGAATAGCAGAAAAACTATTAATCAAAGTAACACAAGCAAAGAGATAGGGATAGACAATAAAATCTCAATCTAGTAAATCTCAAATTTAGTGGATACATAAAACAAACCAATGAAATCTGAAAATAACAGAAGCATTAGCTTCCAGAACTTTTACTATTTTAAGGAAACCAGCGGTTGGAAGAAATAGAAATGTCCTTGTATCTGCAAGTTGGTGATACGTTAACATAAATCTCCAAATGAGATCCCCTAGTGATTTCACACACATTAATAACACGGGAGGCAAAATGAAATTTCCATGCCCAGCAACCATGGTGTAAATTTCAGAAGCACCATCTTCTCCCCTCCAGCTAAACAACTAGGATTGGAAATGCTTTAGCATTTTACAGATTGTACAGATGGATACCATGGTGGCTGTGACACTAAAAGCCAAAAAATTAGTTATCCATCAAGGCACATTCACCTAGCAAAGCTGAAATGGATCTACATGATTAGCAATTTGACCAACTCTATGGAGTTCAAAATCCATCAGATCTAAATTAAATCTTTTGTCAGAAATGGTTTCACTATTTCTATTATTAACACGAAGGGGATGATCTTTATTGCAGTATTCACCACCTCTGAAACCCTTTTTCAGTCCTCCTGGTTTATAGTGTTTATAATGTTTATAGTTTATAGTGTTTATAGTGTTCAAGGAAGTAAGGCCAGTTCCTTAATGTACTGCAATTTAAAGTATATTGGCCAACCAATGGTTAAGATAAACCCATAGAGTTGCTCAGTCACAGTCCTCATCTGGCAAGGTTTCTGAACCCAATATTTTGGTCTATTGCACACCTACATTTCACTTTCAGTAAAGAAGGGAACAGACCGCAAGCTGGTATCCTAGAATGAGAATGGATGAACTGGGGAAGTTGTGTATATTAATTGGCGTATACTAATTTCCAAGTCCAAAGTTCTGGAAAGACCTATGAGATCCACATATGATCAAAACCAACTATTATTAAGATCATTTGATTTTTTTTTTAAAGTACAACCAGGCAAAATAATATAAAGGGAAAAAGGCTTGACTAAACTGTTATGGTATTTATAACAGCTAGATCTCCTGTGTGACTCAATATTGTAGCTAGCAGCCTGTTTGGTGGGGTGGAAACTGGCTGTCTGGAAGAGAGTAGGACACAGAGAATGATTGTTCCTGTCTTTCCTTTGGATGGAGTTCCAGAAAAAACAGTAGAATATGAGGCCTTAAAAGTGACTTGCTCACAAGTTGGGTGCGTGCTAATCTTAACAATACTTTACTGATCTTGGAAGCTTCTTATAGCTAGTTAGTGCACTACTTGGATTGTTTATTGTAGTATAGGGTCGAGCAGGTAGCATGTTTCTGCTTCTGTTGTATATCATATGTACATTCCTTCAGGAATAAAAATGTACTTGCAAGACAATGAGATTTTCAATGACAGTGGTTTGGTCATGTTCCAGATTGTTGTACATTGTGTTTTTTGATGTGCACAGTCAGACCTGGTTAATCCATCCTGGTTTATCTGTCTGCCTTTGTCTTTGAAAAAATTCAATTAATAATCAGTGCCATTTATAAGGCAAATATCTTGATACGACAATCTTAAATCCTTCTTTTTGGTGCTAATTAAAAACTGAAGTTGTTTGATGAAGCATGCTTGTATTTAAGTTAGAGATTAACTATTATTTGAAGAATAACCACATTAATAAAAATGTGAATTCTTCTAAAAGGATCATTTCAGTCATTTGCTTGCCTTTGATGAATAAGATCAGTTCTATTTTCTGAAGTATTGCAGAAGAGCAATCCAGTTGCCACTTCTCCTTATTGTTCTCCTTATTTTTTCTGATTAACAATGGAGAATTATTAGAAACTCTTATTTTCTCAGTAAATATAAAGTTTGCTTGCCCATGTAAAGTCTGTTTTCATCATATAGCACAAGGCTTTCCTGTTTACTTCATTAATCTCTACTAAATTTACTGCTATTGAAAAAGGCTCTTCTCTCACATGCAACTGCTAGCATTTTATTGACTCTGAAAGAATGTTGTCCCTTGTGGAACACTAACAATTTTTGACATCTGGAATTAATTTATTTCTTCCCATTTGGAAGCCTGCATAGTTATTCTGATATACCTTTGAAATGGGAAATTTCTAAACAGGCAAGGCAATTTCTGAATGTGGGGAAAAGTTAATTTGGCCACCAGAGCAACATGTGTTAGCCCAGCATGGAGGAAATATTTCAACAAAAAGACTTCCACGTGTAAAATATTGCTAGGAATGTTATATGCCAAATAGTACATCCTTCCATATGAAGAAAAAATTTATAATGACCCTGGAACTCCTGGCATAAAGCATCTTTCCACCTAAAAAAGGCTACATTTTGATCTATAGAATTTATTTCTTGAAAGATATGCTTTGGGTAGCAAATCAAGTTCCCTAAGTTTCACAATTGTAAAGAACTGGCTAGTTCTCAAAATAGCTGGATATATGTTTTAAAATATGAAAAAAACACACCCAAAATATGACTATATTTAATAAGGCGCTGATTGATCTACTTGTTATTCTGTTTGGACCAAAAGAAGAAAACATAATGACTACAACAAACCTTTAGCATATCTAATTCATTTAATAAATAAGATTTATTAATGGGAACTTCTAGATCCTTTTCTCCAATGATTGAATATATCCAAGCTAGAGACATAGTATGGATGAAAAGGGGATCTCCATATTTTACCCAGATTCTTAAAATATCTAATTTCACTTTTTAATAAAGATCTGGGTTAGAGATCTGGGCAAATGTGGATATCCTGCAGGTGTGAGTTGGGCCAATAACTACCGCAGAACAAATCCAGTGAATTAAATATGAGAATTCAATTGCAATAAAAAGCATTATTATTATCTTCTGGATTCCTTTTTTCTAATTAGCATTTCTTGTTCTTATTCTTTCTTTCGTTTTTCATTCAGTCTGGTATGGCCTGAATAACCTAGCTGAATTTTTAGTTTTCTTTTAAACTTCCTTTTTAATGAAATATCTCAAGAATTGTTTGGGTTGATTCAGCTTGAATAAACTACTGTTTAAACCTCCATCTGGGATAACAATAATATATCAGAAAACCCAGTACACTGTGTCAACAAATGATAGTTTAAAGAACAGAAAAGAAAAATACAGAAACAATTTTAAAACATGATTCAACTTGGACAAGAATCATTTCATACCTCCACAGAACGTTTTAACTTCCCCATCTAAATAATTTGTGGAGAAATATGTTAAAATTTCATTTCCTCCTGAGAATTCCAAGACTAATTTGCATAGTAAATTGGTAATTAATCATAGCAATAAATTAGTTAAGCTGGCACCAACAAAACAAAACTAGGTGAATGAGGCTAATTATCAAGCCTCTTTAACTAGGAATTCAGATAACACACATGTATCAACAGTCCCCATTTCTGCCAGGACCTGCCTTTATTTTACTCCGATGTCTGAAGCGTGTTATCCTATTCCTCATTCTTGCTCTCTCTTTCCCTGGCAGCTGAGCCAGGGCTTGTCACATCACAAACAACTTCTTAATATACACATCTGGCGTTGGCAGTTGGACCAACTTCATAAGAGCACATGATCATCATTCATTACAAGATTAAAAAATACCCCATGGCATCATTGATGTTTTTAAACTTTGATCTTTTGCCGTTGTGATTCATCACAGTTATAAAACTCCTCTTTAAAGAAATACAGACGATGACTTATTAGAACCTTCATTCTAAGTAGCATAAACATAAAGTTGTGCACATCTTTACAGAATGTCAGTTCCTTGGGCTGCCAGCTTATCATTTTAAGACATGACATCATGCTGAACATCATGAATTTGTAAGACTTGTTTATAAGAAAGAAACTTTGACCTTCTCTTGGCAAGTACAGGGAAGAAAACAAATGTTCTGCGATTTTCACTGGTAAATGGGAGCAGCAGCTCTGAATGTTCACAGATTAGTTTCAGGTTCAGAGGTATGCATTACTTGAAATTGCAGTTGTTTATCTTGGAAAATTTTCCCTGAATTTTTACATTCTTTAAAATAATCATTTCACACAACTGCATGCTCCTTTAATTTCTGTGTTGTAGGGCTGCTAATGTGGGATACCAAGGACATTTTCTATATAACATTGATGTTAATATAAGCATCTAAAATGGTACATGTGTACACCTAACATGTAGTGAGTAAATTCAGTGGATATATGTTACAGAGAATTATTATTGCAACTTCCAACGGTCTGTGGGCTATAAAACTCAGCTGTCTGTATAATATGTGAAATGCTATTATGCAAGCTTACAAAGCTAAAAGACAGAATTGAAAACTCCTGTCCTTTGGTTGACAGTTATTTATATGAGCAAATTTCAGTTTCTACTTCTGAACAAGTAATTTGGAACTAAAAGATGACTTCTGTATCATCTACACATTTACGGTCTGCTTTATTTATTGCTTTGTAGCTTTATGTTCAGCAGTAGCATTCCAGGGATTTCCTTTGCTTCCTCAGATTTTCTGTGGAAAAGATGAGTGTCCTAAAAAGGAATGGAGAAGGCACTTTTCTGCAAATTTAAGATAATAAGGCAAAATTTAGATAATATGGTGGGTTTTCACCTCAGACAATAGTACATTTCTGGATTTCATGAATAACAGAATAACAGAGTTGGAAGGGACCTAAGAGGTCTTCTAGTCCAACCCCCCCTGCTTTTGTCCTTGCATGCCGAAAGCGTACACACCCATAATGTGTGCATGACACCATCACCCCCGTGCATGCGCACTCCCCCGTGCATGGGACCCCTCCCCGTGCCCCATTTTGGGCCTAGCAGGCCTCCCTGAAGACTCCTGGGACCAAAAACAGGATGTGGGGGGGCACACCACATTCCCCCCTGCACTCCCCCCGCCCCCCCCTGCATGCCTACACTGTTACAGGTGTTATGTCGGCCTTGTATTCAGCTTTATTCCTCTCTAGCATTCATCTCCATTGTTCAGTGATGCATTTCCTCCCTCTCTTTTTTACATCCAGACCAAAACTGGATGCAGTATTCCAAGTGTGGCCTTACCAAGGCATTATAAAGTGGTATTAACACTTCACATGCTTTTGTTTCAATCCCTCTGTTTATGCAGCCCAGAACTGTGTTGGCTTTTTTGGCAGCTGCAGCACACTGCTGGCTTATATTTAAGTGATTGTCCACTAGGACTCCAAAATCCATCATAGTTACTACTATTGAGCCAAGTATATGTAGAATGTAGAATGAATGAAAAAGAGTACAATAGAATGAATTTCAGAGGGGCAGAAAAAATTAATAATAGAATAGCAGCAGAAATAATATGTATGCCTATTTCCTTGTCTCTTTCCAACTGTCCACAATTAAGCAAGGTAATTCCCCCCTTCCAAAGTTCCTGCTAATCACACATTCGTTTTATTCTTCGCTCCGTTTCTGTCCTCTCCCATATACAGTTCAATAAACTGTTCAATGACTAGTTCAGTGGTGGATTGCTCCTGGTTCGGTCCGGTTCTTCCGAACCGGTAGTAACATAGGCGGGAGGCTCCGCCCACCCACCTGGACATTATCATGAACTTCTGCGCATGCGCAGGCACACTCCCATTGCAAACTGGTAGCAGAGGTAAGTAGAACCCACCCCTGGACTAGTTGTTTAGTTGGCCTGTGGAACGCTTTTGAAATAGGTGCTCATGATAACATATCCACCATCTCTTTTCAAACAGTTAATGCAGCAGGATTATTCCAAGACTTGTGTGAATGCTCCCATGCATATTCATAAGTGTGTGTATGCACTACCCCTTAGCCCTGCTTTTTTTTCTTCTTGGAGGTAGCTGTGAGTAACTTCCAAAGCAGCCATTCACTTCTAGCAAACGAGGTGGCTGCCTTCATATTTGAAAAAGAAGAGTTTAATGTGTGCTAGTGCACATTCTAAAATCCTTTTTTGAAGGCTTTGTGACTACCCTAATATGTAGCTAGCTTTGAGGACTATATTCAGTTACTCCTTTGTTTTTGTTTTGGTGCTTTCAAGTTATTATTGACTTCTGGTGACTGCCTAGGCAAGTCCCCATTATTTTCTTGCAGGTTTACAGAAGTGGTTTACCTTTGCTTTCTTTCTAGGGCTGAGAGAGAGTGACTGGCTCAAGATCACCCATCTAGCTTTGTGCCCAAATTGGGATTAGAACTCGCATTTTCTAGCCAAGTACCTTAACCACTATACTAATCTGGGTCCGTGCTTCATTTTACATGTAATTTTATCTCTTATAGGCAAAAATTGATGCAAATGGTGGGCTTCTAGGTAGTTGCTACTTACTGAGTACCTCATTTGCTAACTAAAGTGACAGCACTGAAAAAGTAAGTTTACAACAGCTCCTCAAACTTGCAGCTCTGTCTCTGCAGTCATGTGATCACAATTTGGGCACATTTATGACGGTTTCAGTGTCCTAGAGTCACATGATCACCTTTTGGGACTTTTACAGCTGGCTTCTAATCAAATAAGCAAAGTCATTGGGGAAGCTGGAAAGAAATAGCAAGTTGTGACTGTGTAACATTGCCCTTCAAGACCACAGTGGAACTGATGTTGAAATGTCATGGCTACACGACATTTCATTTAATGCTCACATTACTTAGCAATAGAGTTGTTGGTCCCACTTATACTCAGTAAATGAGGACTCCCTGTATTGATATTTACTAATAACTTTATTCACCATATCTATTTTAGGGTTGTTGCTGTGGGCCCCAGCATGGAGTCTATCCAAATTATATCTTAGTATTTGAGGTGATGAGATGGACTGATCTTTTTCACTTGAAATATTGAATGAAAGCTAATATTTTTAAATGTAATCCCAAAAGTTAGTTCAGTATTTGGAGGTTTTCCAACTAAATTTTAATGGACAAAGAAAAGTTTACACTGGCAAAGAACACTGCAAAAAAAAGAAAGAAAGAAAGAAAGAAAGAAAAGAAAAGGGAATGCTGTGAGTCACTCAAATGCGCATTCTGTTCAGAGTTGTACAACTACCTGGCCCTTCCCATTTTTTAGCTCTGCTGAATTCAACATGCTCTTTTATTGTTCCACAGATACATACATATACACACACAAACAGTGGAACAATTATTAATACTGTGATACAATACAACGTAGTGTGTAATAATATTATTAAAAACACCATGGATTACCTGCTATTTTAAAGAAAAGTTGTGTCATACAGCATTGTAAAGCTATACTGTAACTACTTTTCATAAGCAAAAGTCAAACTTATCTTTATGATCTTGCAGCATAAATTATGTCCTGTTTCTTCATGTTCCCAGCCTACTATTGCAGGGTATAGCAGAGGAGCTACAGAAACCACATATGTATATATTAGCTACTAAGCATTCTAAGACATTTTAAAAATATTATTGTTAAACTCAGTCCTAAATAAGACTTAATATTCAGAAAAGAAAATATTGATTCTTTCAAATGTGTGATAAAATCCAAATGTGTTATCCTGTAGTAAAGTTTTGAAAACAATCAGTTATGTCTCTTGATGGGCAAATCTCTGGTTATGATCTCAAACATTTAAATCCATCCATAAACTGATGATGGTGGTATATTTTTATTGAGCATTTTAAAGAAAAATGACAGAAAGGAAGCAAGAAAAAGGAAAGAGGCAAAAAAGGAAAAATAAAACACAAAGTGACTAAAGAGAGAATTCATTAGCATAATAGAATTTCATACATTACACAGTATTTATTACAGCAATTAAGATAAGAAACCCAAATTTTTTATGTGACACAAATCCATGTATATATAGAATTATAACTCTAAAATGCAGGATTTCCAAATTGAATTAAATTCTCCATCAGATTTACTGTTAAAATAAAAAAATATTTTGAACATTGAGGAATATTCCGAGAGCTTCGTTATAGGTTCTTCTGCAGAAGGAACTGTGTATACTTTCCAATAGAAAACTTAAATTATCCTTGTACAGTTATCATGCACCAAGCTAATTTAGTATATTTTGTGTGTAAAACAACACAAAATAGTGTTGTTGGTGTGTAAAATTTAGTAATATTTAATAAAAGTAATAAAAATAGGTTGGAAAGAAAATCCAGCTTCTAAAATGTATTTCATTATATTATAAATATTTTCCATAACTGTTGAGCTTTAACGACATTGAACCAAGCATGGAAAAATGATCTTATCTGAAAGTTATATTTCTATTCTATCCAAAGATCATTTTTAGAAAATGAATTGTCCATTTAGCAATCAATGAAGTAAAATACCAGCAGCAAAATATCTTATACTTTTAAGTATAATATTCAAAGTGAATATACTGTTTATCTTACATTTTCAACTGTTGCAAATCAAATTTTATATTCTGCATCCCTTTAATTTTACAGCCTTTAACTTGTTTGATTTCTGAGTCATATTATACATAAGGCTCAGCAAATGCTCTAAATGAAGTTGCAACTTCAAAAAGCTATTATCTTACAGATATTGACAAATGTTTGAATGAAGCACCTGGTATGATTCAGATATTGAATTTGATTTGTGTCATCATTGTAAATTGATCTGGAAAATAAGTCAGTTCAATACTTTGATGTGAAGCATTGAATCATGTTTTTTGATTGGGTTTTCCCAATTCATTTTGAGATATCTTTGAGTAAGACAGCTTTGATTCAAAAATTCAAATTAATTAGCTTTGAATAAACTTTCAGAAAGAAAATGTACAGCCATATGTGTTTCTTTCTCTATTTTTAGTTCTGCTCATAGCGCAGCATTTGTTAACTAAAATATAGTATAAATTTGACTGCAACCAGTAAATCATAAATCCCAATTTTAAATCTCACTCTATATAAATTGCCCTCTTTAAATCCCAGTCTTCCTATATGCAGAAGTATTTTATAGGATTGTTATACAGGATACATTACTGAATTGTTGTACACGCATTAGGCAATCTAAAGGTGTACTAGAAAGAGTATTAGTTCTATCTTCATTTTATCCATAACCAATGTTTAGATTTAAGCTTGAACACAAATGTGTATGTGTGTGTGTGTGTATAAGAACTAGGAGCAGGTCTGAAAAAAATTTAGAATTAATGACAAACTCACCCATGTTGCAGAATAGCTCTCAGCTTAAAACATGGGTTCTTTCATCCCAAATGGGCAGGATTCCAATATAGACATTTAAGAATCAGAGGATATTTGAATAGGCAAGAATCATGTTTATAGGAGCATAATTAGAGAAAGCTATGTCTGTGCTTCCATTCTACTTGATTGTCTTGAAATCAGTATTGTGGTCACCAGTGGTGTCCGTAGCAAACCACAATGATGCCGAAAGGAAGTCTGTAAAATGACAACATCATGCACAGGTCATTTGTCCCTACCCAGGAACATGTGCCTGCTGTCCTTCTTTTCCCAGGCCCCAAACTCTTGGGGATAGCAACGTGCAGAATGTTCATATCCAGAGGAAAGGGGCTTTTACTTAACTGCAACTGGCTTTATAGGATGTGGAATTACTATTCCATTTGATTTAGACATTCACATTAATTAGCTTTCAATAAAAATCTTGAAACAAAATGTTGTACAGCCATTCTGCAAAAATGGCATGCAGAGCCCCAGTTATTGGGGATTTTTAAAATTCCAGACCTCAATGGGAGAACATGTTTTGTTGGGTGTAGTTGGGACCTTTACATGCCTCGGTTTATTGTTTTCATAGCTGTGGGCAAGGAGGATAGCGAAGTTGTAGTGGCAGCTTTCCCAGAGGATTTCTAAGTTCTAACATTTCTTCAGTCATTTTTGGATGCACAATAACTTAAAAGATGTGCCTTTCTCACTACATTTCTTCAGAGAGGCAGATGAGAAGTATTGGCTTGTAGAATCACACACAGGCCTTAAATCCCTTTCTGTTCTTCCCTCAGTTTGAAATTTGGTTGGGAGCCAAAAAGGAAATGACACATCAAGAGGCATTTTTATTGTGCAACGCTTTGTGGCACTGATGTAAGGGAATCTCCTCTTCAGTTTAAACTTTACTTGCCTAGCAGTCTTCATAGCAGTAATGAAGATACATGAGATGACATGCTGAAGATCAAAATCTTAATATTTCATTTGCAAAAATTATCACAGCAGTTGAAAATAAGCACACTTCTCCTTGCTTTGCCTTC
Source organism: Pantherophis guttatus (assembly GCF_059756535.1). NCBI lineage: Eukaryota > Metazoa > Chordata > Lepidosauria > Squamata > Colubridae > Pantherophis > Pantherophis guttatus. The sequence continues at coordinate 188,270,973 of NC_142063.1, read as the reverse complement.
TATCCATTTTCACTTCCAACATATGTTTATTTAAATATATTTCCCATTGAGACAATATATTATCTTCTAAAACTATATATCATATATCACAAGACAATGTATTATCTTCTAAGATTAAAACTGCATGCATGAGTTGTCTCCAAACATTGTGATAGCATGAGTAACAGGATTTATACAGAAGAAACTGAACAAATACATATGGATTATGTACTGTATATTGTTAGTACTGGTAATTATTGATTTACAACTGTAATTGAGCCTGGTTATTGCAATCCTAAGGCGTGACAGTAGTTGAACAGTCTCTATGTGACTGGGCCCATTTTCATGATGTTTTTGTGGCAGTCAGAAAGTTCTCAGTGTGGCAATTTTTGCTGGAAATGGAAAGAAACGCCGGTTTCTTGCAAAAAGGTTGTAAACTGCAGTCAAATGACCACGAGATATTGCAAATGGCCCTAAACATGGGCCAGATGCCAAACACCCAAAAATGCAGTCATGGGACTAGGGAGGGGTGGCAATGTTGGAACTTCAAAACTAAATTTTAAATCCCTATTGGGGGTCGGTTACTAAGCAATCGGTTTTAAATCAAGAAGTATCTATATATACCTTGGTGGTAATTTGATGTATGTATAGAAAGCATTAAAACTGGAAGTAGTTTTATTCCAATTCATGTATTCACCTTGTCTGAACAGCTTGTGAGGGAAAGCTCTGGGTTGACTCTTCTTGGCAGGCTAGAGAGGGAAAGGTATGGAAGCAGGCCTTTCCTAAAACTTCCCCATTGCCTATGGAAATCCATAGTTCTCCAACTGCAGATCAGCTAAGACATGTCTCTTTAAGAGAGCTGTTGGGGATTAAGAGGAACATATAGGATTTTTTTTTCAGTTAAAGATATGTTTTTTAACTGTAGTTACAATTGATTTTAATGCTATTGTTTTTAATGACTGGATGATTACAGGAGGCAGGCTATTCCACTGCTCTCCACTATTCCACTATTCTCAGGATTGTCAAGAAAGTTTGGAAAAACTTCAATCCATTGGTTCTTGTACTATCTTTAGATTTTATAGAAAATAAATCAATTTCCTCTTTTCTATGATAGCCCTTTAAGACTGCTATAATCTCTGGCTATTTATATATTAATGTATAAAAGCAAAAAGTTGAGGTTGGAGTGTTTTTATCTTGTACTGTGCTAAGAAGAGTTGGAAGTTAATGCCTTTTTAAATTCTTTTTTCCCCCTTGTATCTCATACCCCCCCCTTTCCCACTCCTTTTCCTTCTCTTAATTTCCTATTTCCATTTTTTTAATATATTTTATATAATAAAACAAATAAAAATTTTAAAACAACAAAGGCTGCTATAATCGCTCCATAGTTTCCTCTTCTTCAGGCCAAACCTGCCCAATTCCTTCAAATGTTCTTCATAAAATTTAGCATTCAAATTGCATAATATCTTCTCTCCGTTCTTTTGATCTCCTTCCTGTATTATGGTGACCGGAATTAAATGGTAGAATTATAGGGTAGAATTATCATGTTCCATAATCTTGACTTTATACCTCTATTGAACCAAGATCTCATTGGTTCTTTTGGCAGCTGTAACAAACCGCTAATTTATATCTGGTCTGTCAGGATACCAGATCTTTCAGGCCATGTGCCACCTATTTTGTATCTATGAATCTGGTTTATCCTATTTAAGTGAAGGGCCTTATATTTCTTGCAACTAAACTGCATTTTGTTATTTAGGGCCCACTGTTTAAGTATATCAAGATTATTTTGACCTTTGATCATGAACTTTTAGCAATTTTCCCCAACCCAGTTTTGTGTTATCTGCAAATTTGATGAACATCCTTTTCATCCACACTTCTGAATCATTTATAAAAATATTGAAGAGCACTTGAGCCCAGAACAGAACTCTGGAGTACCCGGCTGCATATCTTCTTTTGTTTAGACACATGATTTTTCCAACAATAGTGAATCCATTTGGTACTGGGACTATACAAACCACATTTTCCTTTTTTTAGTAAAAAGGATGCCATGGTACACTTATGAAAAGCCTTACAAAAGTCCAGATACACTACATCCACAACATTCCCTTGGTCTACTAATCTAAATCACTTTGTAAAAAAAAAAAAAACAATTATATGAATCATGTGACAAGTTGTTTTCAGTGAACCAAAGGCAGCTACTAGTAATCACTTTGTTCCTTGCTAAGTATTTGCTAACCTGTATTTTCTAGATTTTTCCACTACTGATGCTAAGCTGACCAGTCTGTAGTTTCCTGCATTCATTTCCTTTTTTTTAACAAAAAAGATGGAACAACAAGGCTATTGTTATTATTGTCAGTTATGTTTTTATTATCTGAAGATAATCATTCAAAGATTATCTTTTGAGCATAATTGAATACAAATGCCAATAATTAAGCAAGCTAACAAATAAAGTGAATAAATAAAATAATGCAATTTGGATTCATGTACTCTCTTCCCCATTTGTTCTGCCACAGAGAAGCGATTTGAAGCATTAATTCCATAACTATTTGGAATGGACATAAATCAGGATCAGGCATTACAGTTTGATCTTGTCTTCTGCTGTGAAAACATGATTTATATTTACCACAATTTGTCTCATTCCAGGAAAAAGTATTTATTTTAAAAAAATAACTGTATATTTATATCTTTATGGTTGTATTGAAAGAAGAGTGTTCAGTAAACTTAAGGCTCCTACAACATTAAACAATTGCTTAGTCACCTTATTTTTTAACTAGCTTTTTACCTTCCACTTCATTTCCAAATGATGAAAAAGTTGGAGAGTCTTGGGCAACTTTATTGATAGCCTCAGTATCCTAATAAATTAAGGTGCTTCCTTTCACTCTATACATAAAGTTTGGTAAGGTAGTCTAATGCAGTGTTTCTCAACAACTTTAAGATATGTGGAGTTCAATCCCAGAATTCTCCCAGCCAGTATGCTGGCTGGGGGGATTCTGAGAATTAAACTCCACAATCCTCAAAGTTGCTGAGATTGAGAAACTCAGATCTAGCGGTTATAGATGAAATGGTAATTGTGTAGAATTAGTTTCCAGTTAGCCATAAAGGTGACTCTAACCAATCATGATCTCTTAATTATAGTAGAGATAAAATTAGGAGAAAAGATGCAATATAAATCATAAATAAATTGTAGCTGTTTGTGGGAATTTCCATTTTTTTAATGTTTGTAGTTCTCTCTTTTTTTTGGTGATGGAATGCAAGAAGAGCTACATGAAAACAACATAAATTTGACTTTTTTTTTCAGATCATGCAACTACAAAAGAGCACAATACAGACATGAAAAAATTTGAATTAGATAATCATGATTTTTTTGTAACTCTACATACCTAGTTAAAGAGTCCCCCTTCCCATCCTGCTATATGGGCTATGCAGGCTTCAAAAATTATTCAGAAGAAATGCAGCAGCTTTTGCATGAGTGCAAGCACAGTGCCTCTCTGCTATTCATTAAAGCAGCCCCCTTTTCAGATTTTGAGTGAGCCGAAAAAATGATGCTATAACAAATCACATAATTAAAGCAGTGTGTTTTTAACGTGACTTATAGAAGAGCATCAAATTTTTTCACGCTGTTGGGGAAACTTCAATGAATAATGCAGAACTTCTAAGCTCACACTTACATGCGATTTGTAATAATTCTCTTCAAATAATTTTTGAAGTAAACACAGACCTACTATTCATTAAAATTGAGATGGCTGCTTTTAGAATCACATTTATTTGAGGAGGTGAAAGAAGCTACATCTCTTTTTTTTTTAAGTACTCAGAGATCCTGAAGAAAGTTGGCTTGCTGTACATGAAATGTGCATGCTGTTATTACAGCTCTTCTTGGATTCTCTGTTTAAGTCTCACATAAAATAAAATATTCAATATTTAATGCAACATAGTTTCAAGGTTGGAATTCAAGGTTGGAATACATTCGTTCTGAGACAGATGCCCACACTAAACATACTAAGGACTTACTTCCTCATTGTTTTCCAGTTAATTAAGTTCTCGTTTGTACACTCAGCCTATTTCTCACTTCACTTTTGCTGCCTAATCTGAGTGGGACAAGAGGAATGCTTGTTCAGAGTGCCATATGTGATGTCAAGTACTTGATATGTTATCTTCTTACCAGCCAAAATAATAAGTTAGCAGTTGCTCCAGTTCTTGAATGCAAGTCACAACAGATAATTCCCAAAATAAATGAATATAATCCAACTATTCAACCAAGTTTGACTCTGAAGAATCTACTTTTTTAACCAAATCAAGAAACTGGATTTTGACCAATTCACTCAAGCAGGAGAAACCAAAAAGTCTAAGCAGACTGCATATACTGGCACCCAATTAATTAAGAGTGAGCCAGAATTCACAAGCAATCACAACTTTCTGTTATGGATGAATAAAGTCTAAGTAATCCTCATAATATGAATAATAGTGCCTGCACATTTAATTGCTATAATGTTAACCACATCACAAAATTATACATTAAGTTTCAAAAGCTACCAACATTTTAAGTTTAACATACTGTTATCCAGGGTTCTAAACATTTGTAAAAATGTTGAAAGCTCATATATTTATACTTCTATTGAACCATTCTTTCTCATGAAATTGGATTAGACTCAACTCAATCATGGCTAAATTATATTCAATGTCTACATTTCAGTTCTAATTAACTTGCTTGATTAGTTTTAATGGCAGAATCATAACCGAATTTAGCAGGATGGGAACCATTATAAAAATTATGGTTAATGTAAGAGTGGTGGTAATATTGTAATGAAGGCAATCAGAAGCAATACATAGTGTGCAGGTTTAAAAAATATTCATTCTGCATAGATTGAACTTGATAGGCAAACAAAAGGTAGGATTTTGTTTTTCAAAAAGTTAATGATAATCAGCCAGTATTAGTTTGCAGCTCAGAATCCAGATGCCCCTTTCTCTAACATATCATAGTTTCTCCAAATGTTAGTGTTTCATGGTTTGGAAAATCAGGGTTTTCCACTGAAGTAAAAGATGATGCAAAACTATTATTTCCAATTTTGGGATAGTGTGTATGCCAACATTAGAAATTTTATCATCATTCCCTCAATTAATATTTTAGCATCTTTACAGGCAAGACATTCTGTCCTCCTTCATGTAGCATGCTTGTATTGTTCATCTAAATCTATATTTAAAAAGAAGAAAGTTCAAAAAACCTAAGGCCACTTTCTCTCCCTTTTGCCACTTTATTTCTCAGACTAGGAATTTTTATGTAATTCTTTTTTTAAAAAAATCACCATCAATAGTGCTGTTCCCTGTAGCTCCGTACCTGTATTGGACAATATTAATCCCAGTTTATAATTTTGTGTGTTTATATGGATCTTATTGTTCATCTAAAACAAAGCTCTTTCCACTGTCAGCTACTTATAAATTGCTATGTGCATGCATATGTTGAGTACCTGAAATAATCAGAGTTTTCTTTCTACATATGGTATTTCCATAATTATAATATTTGTTAATAAGATTGGTTTTGCTTTGATTCCCCCCCTTTTACAATGGAATTAATAATGTTACAAAATTTCATGAGAGCCTTTGTTGCTGAATCAGATACAAAACATGTATATCTTGCAGTTTTGCTTAACTACCCAAAAAAGCATTGAGTGGCTTGAAAAATCAATTTCTGGGGTACTTGGTCTTTTCTATTTAATAACATATCTAAAAGCATTTTGTTCAATCTTTATGTTTTGGGTTAGCTTCAGCAGTGAGAAGCTTAGCCAGGGATTGTAGGAGATGCTTTTCTTGTGTTTTGCTCCTCCAAAAATACAAGTCTAGCTTTGAAAAGTATAAGCTGTTAAGGCTGGGAAAAGAGGCTGCTTGACTTGTTTTCTCTTGTAGATGAGTACATTGTTGCAGGAAACAAAGAAGCATGCTTTCTCATGCAGTTGTAAAAAGATGAGGGCATCCTTAAATAAATATTCACTACTTACAGTTACAGTTGAAGAACCAGCTTGACAAGATTCATCAGTCAGTCAACTTTTAGTAGGGATTGTAAATCTCTAGACAGTTTGGCTTCAATCCAGCTAAAGTTAAACATCTCTGAATTTCGTTTTGTAGAACTCAGAATGCACCCAATTGTAGTGATGGTTGTTGTTGTAGTTAGTTGAGAAATCGTGTCTGACCCATCGTGACCCCATGGACAATGTTTCTCCAGGCCTTCCTGTCCTCTACCATCCTCTGGAGGGAGCTATGGTAGTTAGACTTAATTTTATTAATGTCAGGAGGTGTAGACTTTTATTTATAACCATCATTTCCTGATTTACAGCACTGAAATAAGTTAAGTTAGAATAACAGTTTGAGATAACTAGTAACCAAGTTCTTATTGAGATAAGAATTTCTAACATATGCATACCATGGTGTTTTGAATACTACTCTAGTTACTTCTATAGTACTATATGTGGAGAGAGGTATGTAAAAATATTCTATTATATAAAACCCTGTCTTACAACTTAAATAATAGGGTCTAAACATGGATGTTTTGTCTTCAGTGTAATGAACAGAAATACAATAAATTGCTACTTAAAAATACACCATTAGTGATGCAATATCTAGTGAAGACTAGGTCTTAGCTATACTTAATTTTAGTTAGCTTGGGGCTAATTCTATTAGGCTACAAGAAAAAATTAATTAGTAATAATCACAACTTACAATTTAACTACTGAATAATTTGATATTGTTTCATTCTCTTTTAGATTATGCTTTAATGATGACTAACATCTTGAGAGTGAGCCAATTTGGTACAATGGTTAAAGGTACCAGGCTAGAAACTGGGAGACTGTGAATTTCAGTCTTGCCAAATCACAAAGTCAGCTGAGTGACTTGGACCAATCATTCAGTCTCAGCCCTGGGAAGAAAACAATAGCAAACTGCTTCCAAAAAATGCTGTCAAAAATTTCATTGACTTGTCCAAGTTGGCTTAGAGGCATCCGAAGCAAAAAACAATTTGATGACTACATGTCTCATTGATGTGCAATGTTCACAGTAAAGTTTCAATAGGTATTGGTTACTTTTGTAACTCCAGGTGCACAATTTGGGAAGTGGTTTTGCATTGTACTTAGATTCTGTGAAGATTTCCAAAGCTTTAAAAAAATTATCCATGAAATGAAGTGGATTTTAAGGAAGCGGATTAAAAAGCTAAGTGTATGATGCATTAGCTCTTTCCTTACTGAACATAACCAATTGTTAAAAGAATATTATCATGGCACTAACATGGCACTAACAATGGCAGATAGTTGATGACTTTATGAGACTGTTTTTAGATTATCCCATTCCTCCTACAAAACAAAAAAGAATTACATTTCAAAGTGCATTGAATATTAGAGGGGAATACATGAAGTGATATGATTGCTATAATTTTATATGTAATTTGCTAAAATCTATGGTTGCAAGTAAATGTTTAGTAACATGTTGGTTGGATTAAGGAGCTGATTCACCCAAACAAAAGCACAGAAAGTCTCAATAACATAAATAAAAGTTCCTAAGATTATCCTTATACAGGTAGCTTTCGAAAGCGACTGTCCTGTTTAGCTATCGTTCAAAATTATGACAATGCCAGTTTTTGAACTTAAGACCATTGCAGCATCTCACAATCCTAGTGATTAGTATTACCTAATACTAATATCTGAAAATTCTACTATCTAAAAAGCAATTTACAAACCATTTCAAATAAAAGTGATTACTTTTTTAAGTAAAAGGAAGTAAGCAAACCCAATGTCCCGTTGAAGACTTTGAACCATGGCTTGGGCAAAACTGATTTTCTCAGCTAACAGAGCTTTAAAACCTGCTGGGGACTGCAGTTTTATGGTCTCATCGTAGAGAACATCTGAATGAAGCACTAATCCAGGCCCTTTCCTTAATCTGGAGAGGAGTTTGGGGAACTGATTCATTCACTGCCTTCTCTTTCTGCCTTGGTCTTCAGATTTGTGGTCTTCAGTCTGGCATTGCTTCCTCATAAGTCCCCAAAACTCTGATGCTTTTGTAAGTGCAGTAATGTTGCACATATGTACAAAGGAGGTGGGGCTTGAAGCAGCATCTTCTGTCAACCCTATCAGGTAGACCAAACTAAGAAACAGACACTTTGTGTTCCCAAAACTATTGTTATTAGAACAGCTATAAGAAGAGAATCTTGCAAATCTGAATGTGTTTCCTGTTCTCCCTTTATCCTCAAGTGGAGGGGGTCAGGGGTCTAAGGTATTTCAAAAATCTCTTTCGGTATTGGCTTAAGAACTGCTTGTCTGATTGTTGCCTTGATAACAGATCTCACTGTTCTTCAGGGCAATCCTCTATGATCTTGACAACCTGCGTCTTTACAGATTCACACACACACTACTCCTGGCACAACTTCATGAAAAGAGGCAATGTCAAAGAATGAGAATTTTCTTTAAAGTATGCTATGCAGCTTTTTTATATTTTAAGGCCTCCACTTCTTTTTATGTACTTCTCATACTGGTATTTGCTCTGTCTCTTCTCCTTTGTTTTTTAATTTCCTTCACACTTTATGATTTTAGATTTGTATAAAACATTGATCAATGACCATAATAAGCTTGATCTTAACTTGATGCTTTTCAACTGCCTTAAACATGTTGGTTGGGTGACCTTGGGCCACTTGCTTTCTCTCAGCCCAACTCATCTCACAGGGTTGTTGTTGTTGGGAAAATAGGAGGAAGGAGTACTAGCTATATTCACCCATCTTGAGTTATTTATAAAAATAATAAAGGTGGATTTTTTTAAAAAAAGTGTAAAAGATGTTCCCTTTCCTAAAAGAATACCGTTAACCCAGTCAGCTACCTTAGGCAACTTCCATTTACAATCACAAAATTACCAAGGATAACAAATTGAAAAAACAACGAGGCAGAGCAAGGGTTAAAACTAAAGAGGTCTTTCTACTCTCTTTCAGATAGCTGATGGCAGTGTGATTATAAAGATACAATGATCTGAATGAAAACCTATTTGTTTAAATCCAACACACTCCATTCTCCTCTGTAATATAGCCTTTTCCATAAATTATAAAAAATACACTTTTTTTAGCCTGCACCATTTGCACAGTGCCAGAGCTCCTGAACAACAGACTGAAACTGGAATTTGAAAAGGGCTCAAATTCAAACTAAACTTGTTATAAACATCTTTGGGCCTTCAGTGAATGAAAATCTGTTCCAAAGCAATCTTGGAATTCTGCCTTCTATTGAGTCTGATGCACAATGTGCCTAGACTCAAATTAACATATTTTGATCTTTAATAATATAGTATGTTCTCCTATTTTAAGTCCTTCATTGTGTTCCTTTTACATTACTCCTGGTCAAAGTATAATATACCCCGGGTTTACTGTTATACATTCTAAAAAAATTCAGTCTATCTCTTATTCCTAAACCGTGTTCACAATATTTGCATTATTCACAAGAAAAAATCCTGTTGCATGGCTCAGTATTGGCAAGAAAAAATGTTTTTGGAGGATACTTTTTCTCAGAACTATGGTTTCTGATTATCTATTTTCTAGTTATTTTGTAAGAAAGAGATTTCCTTTACTTCTTCTAATAACTTCATACAGCAATATTTATTTTTTAAAAGACATTCCAATTTATCACACTGTTCATTATACATTGTACCATTCTCTTGTTACATGTTTTTCTTTACGAAGTCTGTAAAGATTTCTTGTTTTCCATTTTTAAAAAAAATTTCAGAACTCTGTAAGATATAGTATGGAAAATCTAATTGTTGACAAGCTTGAACAACTTCTTTTGAATCTTATCAAAATCTCAGTTTGGAAAACTTGTTAGTTCCAAACTGCTTTTTAAACTAAAGGAGCTTGGAAAAGATGCTTCTGATGCAGCACTGAATTCTGCCATTCATAACAATAAGACCACACAAGACCAAATGTAACAGGTGTCAAGAACATAATTAAGTTTTCATATTCTGCTACGTCATAATGAGGTTTGTTTGCTTTTTGCTTTTCATGTTTTGTGACCTCTGCTGTTGCTTGTAAAACCATGACTAGTGGCTTAGTGCATAAAATGAACCTAACAATTGTGGCTTATTTAAAACCATACTTTTAAAAAAATGGAATAATGTGAAGTTTCAACCCAGCCTATGACTTTATTGAAAGTTTTTTTCTCGTACTGATGGTTTTCCTTAGATGGGTTAAAAAAATCAGGACTTCAATTTAACTTATGTGGAACTTAACCAATAAAGTCAATTATTAAACATATTCTGAAGAGATGAAGGGCCAGCTTCTAAAGTACTTAGGCCAATACATCAGATTGATCTTCAGGGTTTCATTCTAAATGTGTCTATTTTCTATTGTAAAATTTGCATTTGTAGAGTTTTCTCTTTTTGCTTGGCTAAAGTCATACTTTAAACATTATGATATGTGCATTTTCTGAGAAATTCACCCAATAACAATCATTAATTTTATATAAAAACAGATGAATATTTCTACAAAAATATACACAAGCATGAGAGACCCATTCCAGTGAAAGGAATTATAAAATTGTCTATATAATTATTTTCATTGTATTGAGAAGCAATTGCTTCAGGAAAGCAATTAATGTTAATATTTATGGTATTTGCCTTAGAAAAATTACAGTTTACAAATAATCAATTTCCTTTTGTTATACTAATCATGATAAAACTGTAATTGTGTGTGAGATAACTTTTATAGCAGTTGGAAAATTATTTTGTCAATTAATAGCATTTTTAAAATATACCTATATAGATATCTAGAACGAAAGCATCCTAGTCACAGTGGATCCTCATTGTTTTCACTTGTATTAAGTCTCATAAACCACAACCATAAATGAGTCTAACCTTTTTCTTTTCTTTCCCACTCTATCAATATCCTTTCTTCCTTTCTTTTTAATTTCATCTCTGCCTTCTCTGTTGGATGGTAACCATCCAGTGAAATAAAAAGCAAAGATGAACCTGTTTTTACCACTGCTGTCAGTTAAGGGTTCTCATCAGATTGGAAATTCAGAACCATCTTCATTATTGTATATGTACTCTCTTTTTAATATCAAAATTTGCTTTTTAATTAATTAAGTTTAATTGTTTAATTGTTAAGCAATTTACAATTGCTTAACGCATTGTAAGTCGCCCTGAGTCTCCGGAGAAGGGCGGCATATAAATTAAAGCAAAAAAAAAAAAAGTCTATTGGAGGCTTTACATTTTTCTCATTTATGCCGTTATCATTTAGCAGTCAATCGTTTACAATTTTTCTGCCATCTGATACCAAGTTTCCGTGGCAAAAGTTTGATCTTAAAAATGTCATAAAGAAGAATGAAAGATCAGGCGAGCCATGAGTTGCCCCTCTCTGTTTTAATTGGATTGAAGCCAGAGTATCCTAAAGACTACACTTTGATGTAATAATTTTTCCCTCTATTATTAACATCTTCTGTGGGTCTTGGAAGATTATGAACAGAATTGATTTTATTTTGGATGAACTAATCTAACTGTTGCTTCAATTGACCATTCTTTTGGAATAATCCATTTTTTTTCACAGAGGATCAACATTACTCACGGATGTAATGCATTCTTTTAGGTGAACTTTTATAAAAGAGTGTGCAGCTTTCCAGTTTTCCAGCGCTCTTAACCAGGCTAGGTTGTATAAGCATAGCTCATATTCAGATTATTTCTATACTAGATTGTGGCCTTATATGGAGGATGGAATTAGGCTATAGACATGCAAATTGAAATCTATTAGGTGCCAAAAAAAATATGATAGGTTGCTCCAAGAATTGCTCTGTAATTTTCTGGGAAGGAGAAAGAAGCAAATAGTTTGTAGAAAATACACAATTTAGCTGTTAAAATTAGACTTATTCTACTCTCAAAGCATGTGTGTCTGTGTGTTTATAGGCACTCCTATTCCAACCGTAACTACCTGTAGATCCGTTCAACCATTTTATGTTCCCTACCAAATTAGAGGCTAGCATATATTTAATTTGTAGAATTTATTCTTAGTACAGAATTATTCTTTTAATGATAAATTATTGTAGATATTCAAAATAGAATGGTCACATCCTTATATATAAATGAACAAGTACTAGCAATTAATTGCTAAAGTTTCAATCACATCTCTTATCTCCTCCTGAAAAAATAATTCAAATGCAGCCAAAATATGATCTTCTCTTAATTGTATAGTTTATTATTGTTAAAAGCTTTGAATTTGGTATCTTTTACAAATCAAAATGGCAAAATGGAATCAAGTGATCTGGAAGAAGCAAAAAAGCTGCAGGAGTAGATCTCCGTTCAGCAGGAGAAACCCTATTTCACCTTAAGAAGTAACAGAATAAAACCAATCAGAGCAATTTGTAACATTCTTGCTAAGCCTTAAAATTATTTCATATAATGATGCTACAGCCCAAGAAGTCAGAGTCAGAAAAGAAGATATTTATAAGGGAGGAAGATCTGAAATAACAATTGGCCTCAGAGAGTATAGAATCTCAGAAGTGATATAATAGGCCAAAGGACGTTCACTGACATACCGGTATGTCTTTATTACACCAACCAATGACTAAATTCTGTATCCAAAATCCAGGAATACTAGGAATAGCTTTTAGCATATTTTAGTTTCTTAACCAGGCTTTGGGAAATGCAAATGTATTAAGAATAAAATTTACTGAGGAAATCACTAATTTTTACATTATTAAAAAAATTATATAATCTAAAGAATATTGTAATATTCTACAATTTTTCTATAAAGAAAGGCATCCATCAAACTGACTAGACAGTATAGTCTGAACCCTGTGGAGCTGTCACCTAACATTTAAAATTTATGCTATTTAAACCAAAGTGCCAGCCTTTAAAATACACATTTTAAGGTAATGTTAATAGGCCAATGGCTTTTTTAAAAAAAGCTTAATTCTTCTAATTAACTAAAGGTCTGCCTGAGAACAAATAATACTCTGTTTGATTTATGCTGCAGTTTATAAAAATGAAATAAAGAAAATCCTTCCTTCCTTCCTTCCTTCCTTTCCTTCCTTCCTCTTTCTGTCTTTCTCTCCCGTATATACTTAAGGAATTGTTTGAGACCCTTTGAACTCATATGCCATCTGTTGGTTTCAGGTGTCACAATATCACAATAATTTTAGACTTTTCATATTAGTTGGCATTCATATCTCTGGGCTGGAATGTCATTGGAATGTATGGGCTTTTCAGCTCTGTGACTCAGTAACCAAACTCCATGGAAAGGAAGGAAGGGTTCTTAGGCCATGAGTCTCTCCCTCATTTGGTATTTACAAACAATAGGAATGCAGGGATTAACATAGTAGACTCCATTTATTACACTCGGGTGGATATGGCAATTATGTGTCTATAAAACCTGTAGTAGATTGTGCAAGAGTATTAACCTACATGATTATATGGATGAACTGCTCTTCTGCTCTAGAGACCCTGATTACCGAAGGAACCTTCAGATGTATCTCTATGAAAAAGGACAGGATTTTTTCCCCCACAAGAGAGTATTATTTCAATGCACAGCAAAGTACATAGAAAGGGCATCTTTTTGTTTCCAACTTTATTTAGCCAGATGAATTTTATTAGTGACTAGTGTATTCTTTAAACCTTGTTTAAGAGAGCTTAAGTAATCTTCTTAAAACCTGTTTCATGGGTACAAGCACAATGGTCTTTTAATTCAAGAAAGCTGCTTGTTGAAAGATGCAGTACATAAACACATATCTATCTATTCCTTATTGCTTAACTGTTGTTTCTTCTATGCCTGAGCTCCATTTTAACCACAGTGTTCAGCCTTGGTTCTGGAAATAAATTAAAAAGCACCTTATTGATGTTTGACAAGCAAAATAGTTCCAAAGCACCATACAATTGGAGGGATCTCAGACTAGATTAAAAATAAGCACTTTAAAGCTATTATAATGGTTCTGTTTATATTTCTCTCTCTCTTCATTCCTTCAAAGTTATCAGGTTTCGCAAGCGTTAAGAAAAACGTCTTGTTCTGCCAGGATTTGGAAGCATTCCAGTTCAAGCAAGAGCTTTTTCTCCCCTTGCCTATATCTCTCCCTCCCTCTTCTAGATAGGGACACTTCCCCTCCCCCTGCCAGGTCTTTAATGGAGTTGGGCCAGGATGCAGCAGTGTCTTTTTGAGAGGAAGTCTCTCATTCTCTAACTTTGTGAACCTGATAGGTTTATCAAGTCAGAATATGTCTGCTTAGACATATGCAAGTCAAAGGCATTATGCCAGAGACATGGGATTACAGGACAGATTACTTAAAAGGATTATTTGCCTTCTAACAATGGTCATCACCATGGTAATCTGGCATTTTCTCATGTGGGCTGAAGCAGCCCTATCAATGTGAAAAGAAATCATGGCTCTGAACTTTTTCCCCTCAGGTGTTGAGATCTTGTTGATCCTCCCCTTCATAAATGTCTGCTTTAATTAAAAAGATAGATTGAAAACTCACAAGTGAAAAAAGTCCTGTCGCTTACAACCAACCACTTAAACTTTCTCCTTTGAGAGGAAGGACATTCATAGGGGGCCTGCACTTCTATAGGTTCTCATTTACAGCACAATATGTGTAGATCATTTTTTTATTTTATTTTATTTTATTTCGAATTTATATACCGCACCTTCTCCCGAGGGACTCAGGGTGGTGTACAGCCAGCTAAAAACATACAATACAAACATTAAAAACAATTAAAAGGATATAAGATCATGGCTTCACTTTGCTCTATATGTGGATATGTATGTGAAAAACAAATCAAGATGCTTGGGAAACTCTGAAAAATGAGATTACTCAAACTCAAACACAATATCACAGAGAAAAAAAACAAGAGACTCCAGAGGAGACCAATATGGTTACATAAAGGGCTCTCTGACAAACTGAGGGAGAAAAAGCACAAGTATAAAAAATGGAAAGAGAGACATGTAACCAAAACAGAATACCACAAATAACCTGAATTGGCAAGAATGGAGTCAGGAAAACTAAGGCTCAGAATGAACAAAGACTTGCAACGAATGCCAAAAATAACAAAAATAATTCTTTCAATATGTAAGGAATAAGAAGAAAGTCAAAGAAATAATAGATCCACTAATGGGAAAAGATGGTAAGAAGGTGAAGAGCAGCAGGGAGAAAGTGGAATTGTTTAATTCCTTCTTTGTATCTGTTTTTACGCAAAAGGAAAAAATAATCCAACTTCTCAAAAACTGCACTGTGGGAGACAGAATAGGAAAGCAGGTTGAAATAGGCAAAAAATTAGTAAGAAAGCACCTTTTCACTTTAGATGAGTTCAAATCAACAGGGACCAGACGGTTTACCTCCCAGGATACTGAAGGAGTTGGCATATGTGATCTTGGAATCACTGAACAGAATCTTTCAAAGTCCTGGAGCATAGGGGAATTGCCAGAGGACTGGAAAAGAGCTGATGTGGTTCCAATGCTCAAAAAAGGGAAAAAGTAGAACCGTAACCTGTAGTAGTAGAACCTGAAGTAAAATTACAGACCAATCAGCCTGATATCAAAATCCTAGAAAAAATAATAAAGCAGTGGATTTGTGAGCACCTAGAAATGAACAAGAACAGGATGTGTTTGTTAAAAACAGAACATGCCAGATAAACCTTTTTGTCCTTTTTGATGAAATGTCTAAATTAGTGGATTAAGGAAATGCTGTGGATATAGTTTACTTGGACTTCAGTAAACCATTTGACAGAGTAGACCATAGCCTACTTCTTGGTGCAATGTTGGATAAACACTACCAACACAAGATGGATTCATAATTGGCTGACCAATTGCACTCAGCATGTAGTCCTTAATGGAACTACATCTACATGGAAAGATGCATGCACTGAGATACTCAAGATTGTCTTGGGCCCAGTACTCTTCAAAATCTTCACAATAATAACTATGAGAGGAATCTAGGTATCCTAAATATGAGCCATCAGTGTGTTGCAGCTGGCAGAAAAAGCCAACACAGTCTAGGCTGCCTCAATAAAGGGATAGCATGAAGATTACAAGAAGCGATGGCACTGCTTTACACTGCACTAGTAAGGCCACACTTGGAATACTGCATCCAGTTATGGTCATCATGACACAAAAAAGAGACCTAGAAAGAGCAACAAATGTGATAAGGGGCTCTTCGTATCATGAACAGTTAGGGAAAGTAGGTATATCTAGCCTCATGAAGAGAAAGGATTAGGAGTGACATGATGCCTATCTTCCAATTCTTGAGGGGTTTATAGAGAGGAGGGGGTTGAGTTACTCTCCAAAGCACCTGAGGGAAGGATAAGAAGCAATGGATGGAAGCTTGTTAAAGAGAGATCCAACCTGGAACTAAGAAGAAATTTCCTGACAGTAAGAACAATTAACCATTGGAACAGCTTGCCTCTTAGAGTTGTGGAATCTTCATCGCTGGAGGTTTTCAGGAAAAGATTGGACATGATTAAATAAGTGACAGATAGTAATACACTTACACATGTTAAATCTGTTCCCTTCTTCCATTGTTCCATCTCAAAGGCCTTATTAGGTGGCTGTTTGTAGCCTTTCAGAAGCAGCAGAAAAAATATTGCATACAGGTCTACCATAAACTGAGGATAGCACAGTAAAGGTCAACTGGCTCCCAGCACCATCAGAACTACCTGCCTTTAGTAAGCCTCCAACTCTTGAACATTGTGGAAAATGTTTTACAAAGGACACTGAATTAAGGAAGGAAGGGTTGGTCCAGGAATACATCAACACAGAAGGGGAGTAACTTACCTAAAGATTGCCCAAACAAAAAAAGCAAAATAGTTACCGTAAAGAAAGAGGATGAGACTTTGGCATCTAACGGTGAAAGATTTTCACCAAACGATATTTCCTTTATCTTTCCATTGCTGCTTCTCCTTAGATACTTTTTCACCTGTCAGATTTAATTACTAGGCCCTTTAGGCTTGCAACATGCCAAACTCGACATAGATTGATTTAATGGGTTGGAAGTAAAAGTACTAAACAGCATATTCAGTGTATCTAACCTACAGGTTAACAGCGTTATTTTAGCAACTTCACAGGTGCAAATAATTATGAGTGCTATTTCTACCATCTGCCTCTAATATCTGACAATGTGAACAGTAGGAAGCATTGCTAACTGTAAAACTGTAGTTCTAGCTAGATTGAAAGTCATGACACAGTTATTATTTTATATATATATATATATATATACTGCTTTTGCTCTATGCAGAGGGATGAAAACAGCTATGATATAAATCAATACAAAAGGAAAGAGGAAAAAAAATGTACAGAAACTCTAGTTAAAGAGGTAAAACTTCTTTCAAAATGAGGAGAAAGTAGTTCCAAACAGAATGTGTTCATGGGAACAATGCAGGAGAAAGCAACTTCCCACGTAATTAAGTTGGCTTCTATAATAGACATATTTAAGTAGACCTTTCCAGCTGATTTTATTGCCATGGCAAGTTCAACATGAGAAATATGGTCCTTCAAACAATTAGGCCTGAAGGCATTTTGTGTTTTGAATACTGTATTAGATTGTGCCTAGAAAACAGTTGGCAACCATTGAGCATTTTTCTGCACGGTCCAATATGATGCACTTGCTAGCAGCTAGCAGTTGCTCTATTTTGCACCACTGAAGCTTCCAGTGTCTCTTCAGGGCAACTTCACAGGGAGTTCATTGTGGCAGTCAATCAATCTTCCATTATTTCAACAAGGCATGGGTAATTGGCAAATCCAACTGGATCAGGAACAGACATAGTTTATGTAATAGGCATGATTGTGCAACGCAGCTCTGTGCTGTTCCTCGAGGAGTAAGAGACAGATTGAAATTCAAGGAAACTTTCAGACTTATTTGCTTGTTGTTTTAGGAGAATACAACCGCATCTAGAACAGGCTGAATTCTAATCTGTTCTTCTGCTAATTAAGAACCCTTCCGTGTCATTCCAGTTTGTTCACCCTGTTAAAATCCAACTGGACAACTGAGACCAAGAACACCGCAGAAGCAATGCTTATAAAGACTGGGCCTGTCATGTGATCCAGGAAACTACTATGGGCAATGTTATAAAAAGCTATCATCATAGGAAAGAGAAAACTGTGAAGTTTGGAAATTAGGAAATTAGCTAGCTTGTGCTGGAAGGCTTAAAGTGGTGACAGGCAATGGGGCAAAAAATTGAGGTTCCTGAACTAGAAATAGCTGCTTTGTTTTTCTTGCGTTCCCACTTTTCTTTACCTGTGTTTTTTAAAAAATAAAAACAAAGGTCTCTTACCTCTGCTACTAGAATGATTCCATTTCTTATTCAAAAAAATGCCTAAAGCTATTTAAAAAAATAAGCAGACTTGCTCTCATTTCAGCATGTGAGTAACAGTTATGAAGTCTGTATAGCACCTTGTTTGGAGAATTATAAGAACTTTTCTTGTGTAGAGCCTAGGGCTTAATTATGTAATTATGTCTCTTGGGTAGATTATATATTTCTTCTCATAATTATGTCTACCCAACAGACTGGAAGGACTCCAAGATTTCCGTTTTCTGGGATAAAAATGGTTTGGCTAAGTTTTGTTGCTTTTAAAATAAAAACAACCTTGAATTGTACAACTCAGCTGGAGGGTTGAATATGAAAGCCAACCAAGAGAGCAGCACTTATTTTCACAATTAAACATTTATATTAATATAGAAATTTTTAGTGCGGAGTTGGGTTTTTTCCTGACTTCTTTCTGAAATCCTGTTGTAGAAGCACTAATTTACTCTTTGTAGATGATTTATGACACTCTTATTTTTCCTTTTAGAATAAAGCTAGATGGTTGTTTTGGAGCTGAATCCTATCAACATATTGCCTGAAATTTAAATTAAAAGATAAATTGCCCTGCAGTGATGCAACAAAAATAACTTCACTCCATTGAAACAGAGCCACTGTTGCAAAGAATCCAGGCTTAATTCTTACTTACTGACTTTACACAGTGGGCAGAATCTTTAAAAAATAAGCTATAATCAGTAGTTTAATCTTGTGACTTACACAGAAATAAGTTCATTGTAGATTATTCTTAATATATGTTATTAGACATTAGAATATGTGTTATGACATTAATATGTCTTAATATGTGTTATAAATGCATGACTTGTCCTACTCTCTTTCTCTCTCTCTCTCTCTCTGTATGTATGTATATATATGTGTCTGTGTGTATATCTGTGTGTCTGTGTCTGTGTCTCTGTGTGAGTAGGACAAGTCATGCATTTATAAGAGACACACAGACACACACACATATATTCTAAAATATCACCCAAATCTAATGGGGCATGTGTATAAGATTGCTGTTCCTTTTTCATCAGTTACACAAAGTAATTTTTTTCTTAATCTGTGCAGAAGACCATTTTGTATGGACATTTTATTTTGATCAGAAAACAGAATCAGGCTTGCCTTCCCCTCATAACCCAATAGATCAGAGTGTGAAACTCAAGGCCCATGGGCCGGATTCGGACCACAAGTTGCTTAGATCTGGCCCACGGGCCTGCCCTGGAAACAGTGAAGGACCGGTCCATGGTCACTCTGCCAGTGAAAACAGAGCTTGTGAGGGCCGCACATGGTGCTCCTGAGCTCCGTTTTTCACTGGCAGAGGGTTGCAGGAGGCCGTTGCAGCCAAAATGTAGCTCAGAAAGCCCGTTTTCACCGACAGAGCTCTCAGGCCACCACAGGCGCCCCCCACATGTGTGACATTGAGCTGGCCACACCCACCGTGCCTCCACCCACCCACCCGAGGTCAAACACAGCCCTGATGCAGCCCTTAATGAAATCAAGTTTGACACCCCTGCAATAGATCATGCAAATTGGAGGGAGGGAGGGAGGGAGGGAGGGAGGAAGGAAGGAAGGAAGGAAGGAAGGAAGGAAGGAAGGAAGGAAGGATTTTTTTCCCTCACTGCTTGATTACATTGCAGTTGAGTGACAAGAACTGATTGCAAATTTTTTGAGGAGGCAGTGGAAGTCAGAAGCAGAAATGATCAGCCAATAGGATCAACTATCTGGTCCTTTTCTAGAAATTCTTCTGGCAAATAAGAACACTAATCTTTGGAACATTTATTTATTGTTCTGTATAAATAATTTACTAATCCAGTGTTCTTGCATTGCTTTTCCTTACATTTGTGTGATTTCCTTGCAATTACATGTAATTCCTCATTTGAGAAGCACAGATAGAAATAGGTTTCTGTAATTAAGCAAACTGCCTATGTCTTAGTCTTGCATCTTGAAGTTCTTCACTCTTGCAAAATCTAAAAGAGCCCGCACCACAGGATTTTCAGTTACATATTGCAATGCTGGACACATTTAAGTTTTAAAGAATTTACAACTGCAAAAAACAACTGCAAAAAAAAAAAACCAACAGACTTCACTATGTGTAATAAATGGAATGAGGGATATGCTATAGTTGTCCATAAAAACATTTGAGATTTCTGCAAAATGTTATGTGGAAAAGCTTGAATCCTATATCTAACGTAATAATCCTAATATAATAATATATAACATCCTAATATGCTGATGGGGCATTCTATGCTGGGGCTGGAGCAGGACAGACTAGAGCATGGATGTCAACCTCCGGTGTCACGTTGCTGTCATGTGAGGATTCACAACATTTCCCCCATTCATGGAGATGGGGTGGGTGTGGCCTGCGTGTGATACATCCGGCCCACAGGCCGCCAGTTTGACACCCCTGGTAGAGCAAAGATCCTCACCCCTGCCTCCTGCTCTCTTGGTTTTTAGTCTTTGTTATACTTAATTTTTCCTAATTCTAATCATTTTGCATTAACTTTTCTATCATTTTGTAAGTTGCTCAGTGACTGCCATAATGAAATGGGTGATGTATAAATGTAATAAATAATAAAATAAACAAATACTGAAGACATAGAACTATGGGAACATTTCTAGCCATGTAAATCCCAAACAATGGGTGAAGCATTCTGTAGACACCTGAAAGAATCCATATGATTTATGATAAATTCCTATTTTCTAGAAGTGCAGGCTACTCTGTCTCCTGCTGGCAAAATTGTGAGGAATCCATAAAGCTTTTTGAAATAAAACATTTGTATCTTCTGATGTAAATTCTAGCTGCTTACCCCGTTATGAATCTATCACCTCCAAAGTTTCCTTAATAAAATTTATTCTAAGTCTTGTCTTCATTACACTGTGCAGCTTTTTACACTTAGTAAAATAGTAGCTCAGCAAGCTTACTCTGCCATTGCATCTTTTGGTCTGTTCCTTTAACTGTTGCCAAATTAGATTTGAACCATGTGTTTAGCATGTGTATTATACAGGAAGACATTATCCCATGCAAAAAAAACAAAAACAAAAAACCCCTCCCCTCTAGCTTTGTGGGTGTCATTGTCCTAATATAATCCTAGTTTAATTGTGTTTTCCTCCTTGCCTGCCATTTTACAGGCTATCTTTTAAAAACATTTTTTTAAAAAATATCATCTGTCTGTTTGAGAAAAATTTACAATTCTACATTCTTAACATTGCTTTACTATGGATTTATTCTGTTATACAAGAGAGAGACAGATAAATAATAGAATGTAACTTTATAATATAAATTATATTAATGCATTTAATATTAATTAACATTTTATTAAATCACATCTTTAAATTGAAGATATTATAATTGCAAATAAAAGTTAGTATTTATTTTAGCCCCATTTTAATCGTTTTTGTAAATAACTGAAGGCAACAAACAGCTAATACTCCTTCCTCCTTTTATTTTCCCCATAACAACAACTCTGTGAGGAGAGTTGGACTGAGAGAGACTGGCCCAGCTATATAGCAAAAGAGCAATAATCATTGAATTGATATAAGATATGTAACATAATTAAATTAGGTTTCAGTTTAAATTAATCAAATTAATCAAACTTCTATTATTTCATTAAAACTCCACTAACTATATAA
Source organism: Pantherophis guttatus (assembly GCF_059756535.1). Lineage (NCBI taxonomy): Eukaryota > Metazoa > Chordata > Lepidosauria > Squamata > Colubridae > Pantherophis > Pantherophis guttatus. The sequence continues at coordinate 188,249,094 of NC_142063.1, read as the reverse complement.
TTCTACCTTTTCACCATTTGCTCTACTTAGTTTTTACAATATCATTATAAATCATTATATATAGGTAGTCCTTGACTTAACGACCAGAACCGAGCCTGGAGTTTAGTCCTATGCATGACTGGGCTTGATTTAAAGACAATTTTTGCGATACTCATTAAGAAATCACATGATCATAAGCAGTGGTGGGATTCAGCCAGTTCGCACCACTTCGGGAGAACCGGTTGTTAACTTTCTGAGCAGTTTCGCAAACTGGTTGTTGGAAGAAACCATTAGGGCAGAGAACCAGTTGTTAAATTACTTGAATCCCACCACTGATCATAAGTCAGAATGCAACTTTTTTTCCTGGAAAAAGGCAAAATAATAATAATAATAATCACAAAATGCAATCATGTAACTCTGGGTGGCTTGAATTGGTTGTAAATGAAAGCCAATTGCCAAATGCCTGAAATGCAATCTCATAGCTATGAGGGTGATGTGAAGAACTTCAAGGATAGTTCTTAAGTAACATTTTTTTTAAAAATCTGACATAATTTCAAACAGTTAAATGACAGGTCGGAAGTTGAGGACTCTATGCATTTCAGGGGGAAATAAGTTATTTTTATTTATTTGGAAGGGCTCTTCTAATACCAACCTGTATTAATTGCTTAACTTAATTTTCCTGCATGAAAACGTTTCCTAAAACCATTTGATTTGATACTATCTCTTAATATAAGCAACTGATACTCTGAAACTATATTATCTCATATAGAATAAACTGTAAACAATAGTTTTAATATTAAAAACTCCCAGTGTTGGAGGATTTACAACTTCTGGAGGCAAGTTGTGCCACTGATTAATTGTTCTGTCAGGAAATTTCTCCATAGTTCTAGATTGCTTCTCTCCTTGATTAGTTTCCATTCATTGCTTCTCGTCCTGCCCTCAGGTGCTTTAGAGCAGTGGTCCCCAACCCCCGGTCCGCGGACCGGTGCCGGGCTGTGGAGTACCTGGCACCGGGCCGCGCAGCGGCCGGGGGACATGAACGCTGCAGCGCAAAGGCTCCTGGGCCGTGCGCAATGGGCCGTGCGCAAAAGCTCCTGGGCCGTGCCCCCACCCCTGCGCGCGCTCAGCGGGCCGCGGCGATAAAAAGGTTGGGGACCACTGCTTTAGAGAATAGCTTGACACCCTCTTCTTTGTGGCAACCCCTGAGATATCAGAACACTGCTATCATGTAACCCCTAGTCCTTCTTTTCATTAATAGACATACCCAATTCCATCAACCATTCTTTATATGTTTTAGCCTCCAGTCCCCTAATCATCTTGGTTGCTCTTCTCTGCACTCTTTCTAGAGTCTCAACAACTTTTTTACATTGTGGTGACCAAAACTGGATACAATATTCCAAGTGTGGCCTTACCAAGGCATTATAAAGTGGTATTAACACTTTTGTATAGGATAGACATTTGTATTGAACAATGTTTAATTAATTAAATTCCAGGCAGTATATTCTAGGGCTATTCAACAGTTGCAAAAAAGTTTTGGGGTTAGTATCCAGGTGAGATGTTTGTTGAACTAGACGTTCTCCGTCTTTGGTGCTTATTACATTGTTATCTTGTTTCTTAGCAAGGTATCACCTAACAGAAGTGCTTGCAGTCGCAGAAAATTATACTTAGCGTTACTCGTGCTTGATTATATTCGTAAATTGATTTATAGTAGTTTTCCTATTGGTAATGCATTTTAAAAAGTATTTTAAAATTAGTAATTTTTCATACAAGTAGCACTAGCAGTCTTGTTAGAAACTGTTGCTAATATTGTAGTACAGGTAGTCCTCACTTACTGACGATAATTGTGACTATCAATTCATTTGCTAAGCAATGCAATTGCTTATCTGGACTTACAATATCAATACTGACTGTGGTCATGAAACAAATCACTCACAGCCATTAAGCACAATGTTATATGACCGCAACTTGTGACTTCTTACCAGTTTCCTCATTGACTGCTGGCTGTGAAGGTCTCAAATGCTGATTATGTGACGTCAGAATGTTGTGTCCATCATAAATGTGTGCTGGTTGCCAAGCGCCCAAATTGCAGTCATGTGATTGTGGGGATGCTGCAATGGCCACAAATTCAAGGACTAGTCGTCAGTCTCTTTTTTTCACAATTGTCATAACTTGAACAATTGCTGAACAAGCAGTCGTTAATCAAGGACTAGCTGTTTTTGCAGGATTGCTTAATTGATGATTCAGGAAATAAAATTAAAGGCTCTATAGTAAAATCATTCTTCGTTCAGGTACATGTGGGGAGAATCAAGGCCATTGAGAACCTGGTAGACCTTTGGTTCAGTGAAGTCTTTTGCTAAAAGTGATTTCAAGTAGCAAGTGCAAACAAAAATGCAGCAAAATAAGTTTTTTTTTTAACTGAGGAGCACAAAGAACAACCTGATGTTTGCCAAAATACAATTTAAAAACAAACTGAAGAGGCAAACTTCCTCATTCCCACCCCAAAACCCAGTTACAATTAAATATGATGAATATTTACAAACGGTTGGATTTTTGTCAGAAAGAAAAAATGGTCTGGAAGGGAAGAGGGGCAACTCAGAGTAGAGTAAGAATGTTACAATACTGGTTCCTAATTGGCAGTAATCCTTAATAGAAGAATACCTGCACCAGGTATTGAGGGTAAATGATAACATGCTGTTGAACATCTGATTTGACACTTCTTAAACCTAATATATTACTATGGTGTTTAACAACTATTCCAAAACAAAAATAAAAGCTAAAATGTTATTTTAACACATCCAGGGGAGAATAGAAAATAGCCTGGTTGACATGAATCAACTGCATTTGCTCAGCTCAGTTTACCATATGGGAAGCCTCAGCACAGGTGATGAGGCCAATGAATTCTAAGAGGGAAATATTAAATGTATCTCGCTATGTAGTAATGGATAAAAGAGATAAACCTGGAGTCTTACACACAGTAATTTGGAAGAAGTCTCCCATTAACTTAATTTTGAACTGTCAGTGACTGATTTATTTACGTGAACATAGAAACAGAAAAAATGAGAATCAACAGCAGCAAACTAAAAGTCGAAATGAGACTGAGAGGTCATATGGAGACTAAGAGCTCTATTGAGGACAATCCACAGATGAGATTTTAAAAAGTCAAGATGGCAACCGTAACTATCCAGTCAAAGCCTTGTCCTTTTCTTATGTCTGTGCAATGTAATATGCAAATATCTTGATATTTTGACCCCCCAGTACTCCCCCCCCCCAGATGCCTCTGACTATAATGACAGATATTTTCCCGAGGCCTCATTATTAGCCTGTGCTTTCTATAGATGCTCCACAGTCAGGACATAATCATTGAAGAAAAGCTTTATATATTATAAAATTCCTGCTTTTAAACAATCAATTGCATTTCTCTGATATAAATTGCTATAAAGACTGCAGTGATTTGTTCTATGCCTGGATAGCAATACAAGTGCCTTCCTTGTACCAATGCTATAGTGAGTGAAATTGTCCATACTTTGATCTCTGCACCAGCTGCAGATTGAATCTAAATTTTCTTTGGTCTCACAATAATAAATAAAGCACTTTAATAGTATTTGTCATGCTAACCACCCTTTTATTTTATGATTTGCTGTTTCCAGGGCACAGACAGAAGCTTGATGACTCTAAACCTAGTTTGTTCTCAGAGCGTCTCAGTGATTTAGGGCGCATTCCTCATTCCAGTATGAGAGTAGGGGTCCCGACTCAGAGCCCACGGCCCCCCTTGAACTCTGCACCAAGCCCTTTTAATCCACAAGGACAGAGTCAGATTACAGGTAAGAGACAGAGCCATGGGCTTTTACAGACCATGGTAATCACTGATTGTAGGTCTTCTGTTGCTTCAAACTGGAGAAGGATGTTGCCAGATAAAAGCATAAACAAATGTAAATTACCTGGGGATAGTTTTTATTTTTGTAATATTGATTACTGGGACCTTTTAGATTATTCTTTCTGATTTGAAATCAAAATTAAAAGACATGATAATAAAATCTAAAAAACAAGTTCCTCCTTGGGATAACGTTCATGTATTCATAAAATATATTTGACTATTCGAGTGGGGTATATTTATTTAGGATGTCTTGCATAGCATAGTAATTTCCCTCAAATATTATTTTAACACATGTATCCGATGTACAGTGCCAAGAGTCACTTTGGCTAGTAAGATAGGTGGCATATAAATTTAATAAATAAATAAAATTATTCCAATGTCCAATTATAAACCACAATTATGAATTAAAGCACTTAAAGTTATAGATATTTCATCAGTTTGCAAACCAAAATGGATTTCATTGTCTAAAATATTATGTATAGAAGTAAGGAAATTCTAAAAAATTTGATGGTTCATTAAAAAAAGGAGATAAATTTAATAAGTAGTTGATTAAAATTCACATGCAAATAAATAATAATTTTCACTGTCTTCCATTTAATTATAAGCAGCTTATTGAATAGAGCCAAACTATATTATTTCCACTGTACAGCTTGCTTATGAAAAAATAGGTTTTAGAACTATCTAAAAGTTACCTTTTGTGTAACTTGCATCTGTTTGCAGATCTAATCAATTGAAGTTCTGAAAACACATTTTCTTTGAAGAATTTTGAAGGCTGTTTGGACCCCAGGCAATCAACTTTCACTGTAGCCTATTCATATATTCATATATTACTTATTTGTAGGGCACTCATTTAGAATGTCGGGTGGAATCTGCATTCCTGGTTTTCCCAACATTATTCTCCTACAACTCTACATCATGGCATTCTGTAGTGAGCACAAAAGTTTTAACTAGGGTTGCCATAACCTGGACGTCTGGTTTTTAAAAACGTGTGTCTCTGTATGTGCATAGATAGAGATGATAGAGATATAGCTTTATATGGTGCAGTTCCAATATTTATACATTCTCCTGTAGTAAACAACTCAATAATAAAATACATTACAATATAAAAAGGCAAAAGGAGTTATTAAAAAGATGTAAATTTATCTTCTCAGGATAACATTTTCCACTGTGAAGGTAAGGTCACCTGGAAAGTCTTTTCTCATACACTCATCAACCACTCTTGAAATGAGGAGAAGTGCTTCTCCATCAGATTTTGATCTTCAAAGAATTCTAAGCCTTTGCGTCACTAATGCCTTGAATTCTGATTAGAATTCAAAATGAAAAATGATGTAGCCCTTGCAAATATACAGTGTGATCTGTAAGTGTGTACCCAACGTCATTGTGGCATCTTTAAATCATGAATTTGATTCTTCCCATCGCCTCCCCATTTAAAGCAGATTGAAGTCCTTCTAGAATCTGTACATCTCTGGACCAAAAACATTCCAGTATCATCTAGAGTAAGTTTCAGTTTAACCAGCTTCCAGAGTTGTAGTATTAAAAAGTTGTTTGCATTCTACTGCTACATACCTGTTCTGTGTATTTCTTCTATGTTTAAGAATGTTAGTTTTACTGGATAAGGCCAATAACTCTTTTACTCCACTATTGTGTGTCACCTAGTAACTAACCAGATACAGGTATAAGAGGGTAGTTGTCCTCTTCCACTTTTGCAACTGAAACTGATATTTAGAAACTGATATTTAAACAGTATGCTCTAAAAGGTAATTTACAATCATCCAAACTGGTGATCATTAAAAGACCGGTTCTCCATATATTCATCAGTCCCCTTGTAAAACTCTCTAAATTGCTGTTCCTTAACACATTTCATACCATCAATCCACAATATAGCGTGGTTTTGAGGAAAGAAGTATATCTGTTTATATCCTTTTATCTAATCACAGAGGATATCTCTGAGGTTTAACAGTGAGAAAGGAAGAAAAAATCTCTCTATCCCTATTTTCTATACTATATTCATATCCTTCTATCAAGTCTTCCCTTACCTATTTTCACATAAACTTTAAAAAAAAATTCCAAGAAACTACTCTAGAGCCTTAGCTGCTTTGGCAGTCTTTTTTCCAGCAATTCCCATCCTAAGGACTCTAGACATTTAATATACCTTTTTAGCAGAGTCACAAATCAGGCTAATGTGTCATGGAGCTTTTCATTTTAAGATTCCCTTCCTGACAAGCCAGCTTCTATACTACTAATGTATGTGTGAAGTTTGAATTTTTAGAATTCATATACATTATTTTCCATTTGCTTACATTAAATAATACTTAGTTTGCAGTTTACCATTGACAATCTTGACCATGCTATTGATTCATTTACAATCTTGGCCATTGATGTAGATCATTTTTTAAGGAATCTCTCCAATGTTGATTAATGTTGAACCCACTTTACATATCACTTCAAGGTGAAAATTGCTCATTAATTCTTAGTCTTGTTTTCCTATCTTATAGCCAACTCATAAACCATGACAACGCACATCTCCAGTGGTTTCGATGGGGGATTTTGTAAAAGGTTTTATGAATTATTTAAATGCAAAAAGATGCAACTTTTAGTAAATACCTCCACATGCTTAGCTATGAATATATAGTTTATTCTTAGTAGGTTTTATTTTTACTAGGCTTATTTTTTTTAATAACACTATATTAAAAATGAGAACAAGTTTTTTGACTTCAAGTGATGATTGTTTCATTTCATCACAAAGTTAATGTCTTACAAGTTTTGCAATGTACTAATATATCATTCTTTTTTTTCTTTTTTCTTTTGTAGAAAATCTGCTAGGCTGGGGTTAGCAGCATACTACATTTTATTTTATTCTAGACCAACAGCAGTACATTAAAATCTTGTAAACAATAGCTGTTTATCTGAATGGTATTAAAAACATAACTCTAGGAATTTGCTATCAATTCAGGCTAGCTGAACAGTAGCAGTAAATAAATCCCATCCAGATTAGATGACAGAGGTCATGCTACTTGGCAAAAGAGAGCAATTTGTATTGCAAAGAATTCTTATTCTCTGTTGAAATACACATTGGCTTTCTGGGATAGTGATGATTTCCACTATACTCCAAAGTTTTTATTTTAGTTCTGACTGTGGTTTTTTTTTTTTTTTTTTTTTGTGAGATTTTAAAATGTTCAGTGCTGAAAATTCAGTGGAAGAGGCAATCAGAAAGGAAGAACATGAGCAGACTGAATACAATGCACTATTAGGCACTGAATATGATTTACTTGTAGAAAAGAAAAGAAATACCTCACTTTATAGTATAATAGAAGTACTACTTTCAATAAAATTATCTGCAGTCAGGTTAAAACATTCCACCGCACCCAGGCTAGTTTTACAGTATTTCTCTGTAATGATAGGGCAAATCGTACCAAAATCAAACCTTTCTTATCTTTATAATAAGTTCTCAACTGTTTAGTTTAGTAGAGGGCTGGGGGTGGGGGTGGGGACTTGCTTTCTTATTAGTATAGGGATGATTCAGTGCAATTTTTAAAGGTGGTACAATGCTCATGCATGATATAGATGGAAACTATGGTTTACAACCATTTTCTGTAGATCTGGAATTCCCTGACAGTCTCCTCAATGGGAATATGTGTCATTAGGCAATCTTTTCTGAATGACGACTTGACCTACTTCTACTGATCTTCTTCTTCTACAAAGCTTTAAGTCACAGCTTAGTGGAATGAAGGAAATAGTAATACTTGAATATTACATCCCCAAAACATATCTCAGAATCATCTGGATTTTGAAATTATTTCGGCAAATTTGCTAAAATGTTTATTTGAAAGTATACAGTTTTGAAAACTACTTATCCAAGCTAATCAATCCAAATTATCAAAATACATTTTTTAAGCATTTAATGGCTCCCTAGGGTTTTTTTTTTTTAACCCCTCCCATTTAGTCGTCAGATTCTTGGAGACTGCCTGGACAATTCTCTGCAGTTTTCTTGACAAAGCTTTTCAGAAGTGGTTCGCTATTGCTTTCTTTCTAGGGCTGAGAGAAAATGACTACCCCAAGGTCACCCAGTGGTTTTTGCCTAAGGCAGGACTAGAATTCTGGGTCTCTCAAGTTTCTAAACTGACATTAAAGTTCCACTATTAACCCTGAAACCTGGCATCTTATGTTGTGAATGAAAGCTAGGTATTTACAAGATACCTTAAAACCTGGAAGAAGGCCAACTGAAAACAAAGAGACTTAATTCTATGTATAGTATTGCTAAAATTATGATGCATGTTATTACACAACAGATATACCTGCATATTTATATTTGACATACCTTCAAAACTTGAATGCAGCCCAGCAGACAACTATTGTGGCTTGAAAAGTGCCTGGCAAATCCCAAATTTTTGCATTCTCAGACAGGAAGCAAAACCAAGAGGCTTTTTCAAAATCCTAGTAGTCAACCAATCACCGCTAATGGGTCACAGGTTGATCTTGTTATGAAATGCATTGTTGGCATGTTAGGAAAATTGATCATTGGTTCATTATAAGCCTAAGCATAGCTACTATTTAATCCCAAATCAAACTGCATATTTTTATCAGAGAAGTAGATGTCGATCCAAGTATTACATTTAATTTTCTTTTCAGGATTCATATATTATGTTCTCTGAGAATACTGTATACATTTTATATTTTCTATATAAGATATATATACTCTTGTGGAGTATATATATGGGTGGGTGTCAAATTCACTTCGTCACGGTGGCGTCACATGACGTATCAGGACTTTTCTCCCCTTCGCTAAACCGGGCGGGGCAGCGCCAGCACGTGACGCATCCAGGCCAAGGGCTGTGAGTTTGACACCCCTGCTCTAGTGGGTGCTGACTGCCTCTTCCTTGCATTCATGTACATGTAAAAATAATTTATTTATATCTGTTGATTTAAATCTAAGGCATAATAAGAAAATGTAAAGTATGCAGCATGTGCATAAATTACCAGAATTAATTAAATACATAATAAATTGTCATTCAGATATAAAACATTCAAAAAGAATATATTTTTTCTCAGAAAAACATAGAGCCAAATAAAATTTAAAACATATATAAAAGATTTGTCAGTTCAAAATATGTGGGTTTGCTGCATTCCCTCCCCAATAACTATACGTTTCTATACTATTATATTTGAACAAATAATTTTTGCAATATTTTAGAATCTGTTTTTAATCTGATACTTTTCTAAAATATAATTGCAAATTTTTGAGATAGGAGAAAGTTAAAAGTTTAATAGCGTAAAATTTTGGTCAGTGGAAATGATGCAATCTCAGTGAAGAAGTTGTAGATAATATAATTGAAAGTTTATTGTCATTATGGTAATAATCTGGTTGTATTAACTTTTTAAATTTGGATTAGAACAAGTTGGATTTTGTTTTTTGGAGTTGATCTTTACATTTATTTTCAGCAAATAAATGCTGATGGATTTGTTTTCTCTTGTCAGGCTCCTTGAGGTGGAAACTATGCTTATTATCAGTTCAGATTGTTTCATGGTCCTAGAAGTCCATTTTTAACATGCAATTGCATGATCACATTATGCTGGTTTCAAGAATAGTGTCATGTCATGCAGATGTACTTCAGTAATGCATACTCATTATTATATTTCTGTGGTATCTCTTATTTCCTAATAGCATATTTACCTGAACACTTAGCTTGTCAATCAGCACGTGGAAAATATGCCGATTAGAAAAAATATGTCACTTGTACATATACTAACTTTATATTTTAGTGTCTGAAAGAAATAATATATGAACAAACATAATTGTGAATCCAATAGGTGTCATTATGAATTTGCAATATGAGTTTGCTAAAAGTAGCATATAAATGTATACTTGCTGTTGGACTATTCTACTGTTGGATGATTCTAATTATATCTATTAATAGATATAATTATTTTTTGGAATATATACAGGATCTTCATGCTACTTAGTTTATAGCCACAGAGTCGAATGAATAAAAATAAGCACATCAAATCTATTAAGTATGCATTTTTGAATCAGTCAAAATTTATGAGTACTTAATAGACTTGATGTTTGTCATATTCAAGATTGTTGATTGTTAGATATCTGCGTGACTTATATGCTAAGTAAACCACTGCTCTATTTTGCTGACCCAGGAGCAAATCCTTAACAGTGTCACCTAGGCAGGTTCCTGTTGAAAAAGGTGCTTTTCCTATGGATAGCTATGACACTCCCTCTGCTGTCCAATCTAGATCTTAGTTTTATAGGCTAAGTAAGCTCCTTCCCCCAGTTCTGCCTGACTTTTTGGCCACTCCTATCATTTTTAACTTATTTCCCAAAGTTCAACTTCTTAATGGGTTTTAACATTTTGTATTATGTCATAATTGTCCTTTCCTGCTGCAAGGTAGAGATGCTCCTTATAACTTTTTAGATGTGAGAATGGCTAGAGAAGGAAGTGTAAAAGATAAGACCATGCTATGGCATCTGGAAAAGGAACAAAACTTTATAACAATACTTTAAAATGGAAATAACATTTTAGTTTGTTAACTATTTTCCATTGTAACGCTGGGGTTCAGTAAAAGCTGCTCTTATTTCTTTTATTTTTAGGTTTAGTGGTCTACCAGTGAGGTTTTTATAAAGAAATAATCTTTGTAAAATATGATTTTGTCATGTTAACTATCCATAGGAAATATATGAAACCTCCTTCTTTTAATATCTCCACTTCATTCACTGGTGGTATTTTTTTTCTGTGCTGCATTTTGCAATATAATGTGCTTTATATCTGCTTCTGATTGAATATATTTTAAAATACATCTTTTTATATTTGTGTTTTTTGTTTATTGGGCCTATCTGTACCTCCTCATTATCATTAAAGCAGCTATGTTCCTTCCTTCCTTCCTTCCTTCTCTCCCTCCCTCCCTCCCTCCCTTAGAGATCTCGCTTAGAGATTAAAGTGCTACTTTTTCTGTTAATTAACTGAAAGAGAGAGATGTAGATGACATGGATTTGTCCATTTGTATTTAATTCTAATATGAATATTATTTGTTTTAATTCTAAAGAGTTATATATGATCTGGAATCTTCGCATACAAAATATATTTTCATTTTTTTCTTGGCATAATAGAAAGTTTAATTCACAACCATAGTTCATTGTTCACAACAAACTAAAAAAATAGCTTTATTTGCTATTGACATGTGTTTAAAACAATTGGTTACATTTCACAAAATGATGTGAAATGGGTTACCATTTTGCTCAAAATGTTTTCTAATAGGCTGGGAAGCACAGTTCAATGTAAGAAATAGCTAAAAATGCTATGTGCATAACTGAGAGTAAGAACTTTACACTAAGAAACTGAGATAAGAATAATTAAATCTTAGGTTTGACTTGAAACTATTTCATCTCCCTAATTTCAGGCCAGCTCAGGAGATATTTATCACTGCAAGGCCTAGTTTTCTGAAGCAAATGCTTTTGCTTTTCCTAGACCTCTATTGCTATCACTGCCCCTCTTCCTTCTTCTGAATCACTCATACATAATTATTTGTATAATTCAGTCTAAATATGCACCTTGGTTGCTAAGAGCATTTGCTTCTTGTCTTACCTGTTGTAGCTTGTATCGTTTTCTTTCTAAGATCTTTTAAATGTTTAAATATACACTTAAAACTGCCTAGAGAGAGCTATAAAGCACTATAAAGTGGTATATAAGTTTAAGCGCTATTGCTATATACAGGGAGGTTTCAGAAATCATCAAATGTCATCTCTAAAGCTGAACATAGTTTTGGAATTCCACACGTAAGTTTTTAGCTGGACCTGAGCTTGGCAACCTTTACTGGAATCTTGATTTAGAAAAGTTTTGGATTTTAAGCTCTTGTCTGTCTATGTTATTTTATTTGTTATTAGCATTTGTATGCTACCTACTCTGCTTTGGAATTTGAATGTAAAAGAAAAAAAATCAGATTGCATCTTTCTTTAGATATCTACTCTAACCTATTGCTAATAATCAGGTTGCTTTTGTTAAGCAAAACTTTTCTCAGCCAAATTCAATCTGAAATCTTTTATAATATGCGCTAAGTTTTAGTTAGTTTTAGTTTTAGTAATATTTTATTAAATTTAATTAGCAGCTCCTTAGCATTGAAGTAAAGTTAGGACATTCATCCCTAAAATTGCAAACAAAATAAAATTTTTGCATTTAGGAAATGCCTCCTTTACTTTCAGAGTAATGCTTTTAGGTTCCTAAACAATGCTTTCTGAAAAAATGTACTCATAATGTATGTTGTAGAATGAAGAATAATCCTTTCCAAAGAATAATAAAACTATCTATCTATCTATCTATCTATCTATCTATCTATCTATCTATCTATCTATCTATCTATCTATCTATCATCTAAAATTCGTCAAGCAATGTCTGAATAGTGGAAGGGAAAAAGCTGAATCTAAACGATGTTAGATAGAGAGGGAGAGAAAAATGGTTTTCATATGATTATATAAATTTCCCGAATAGTACCCTGTTTTCCCCAAAATAAGACATCCGCTGATAATAAGCCCAATCGGGCTTTTGAGCGCATGGCAATAGGGCCAAGCACTTATTTCAGGGTTCAAAAAAATAGAAAACATTTTCTTCTGCCAGCTAATTATTATAAATGGATCTCTATTTACAAAACAGTGGTAAAATTACATTAACATATAGTTATTTTATAAATAGAAATACTCCAGGAATGATAATAGTCAAATATCCCCCCAGAAGGATCAGAAAGCAATTTCTCTTGCATGGATGAACAAATTCTTGTTTTCAGTCCTACATTGCTTGATACTGTTAATAAGGAACTTCTTTTCCAGCCTATTTCTCCAGTCAGGAAATGAAAGTTGGGTATTATTTGGTTCAGATCAAAATATTCTGTGAAGTGGGATTGAGAAGCAAAGTAACTGTCAGAAACCAACGAGCAATTTATCATTTTTAATATGAATTGGCAAGTAATTGTACTAACCTCCTGATGTGCCTAATCCTGTGCAAATACGAAAAGAATTTACAGGACTTTTCTCACTGTATCACTTTCACATGACAAACATAGCACTTGGATAAAAGTTTCCAAACATGGTTTCTAGCATCTTTTGGTAAGTCCAGAAAAGGCTTCAATCTAAACCTATCAAGCTTTGGGTTTGGTACATGGTTATAGCCTAGATCAGTGGTTCTTAAATTATTTGATGCAATTATTCTTTTTCCCAGTCTCAGATAATGTAATAACCCACCCCAAACATATTCTTGTTTTACATAAGCATCTGTCCCCAATTACATTCTCAATTATAAACAAGCAAATACAAATTGCTCCATTACCCCAGGATATATCCAAGTTGCCCCCAGTTTAAGAACCATTGGGTCTAGATGGATCAAATGTTTCCATTGGATAAATTAACTTCCTGTATTTTTTGTATAGGAATACTTTTTTACTTTGCAAATGCATTCAAATCTGGTAAATGGGTATACCTCTGATTTTCTGCCTATTTCTAAAGCTGGCATTTCTCTTTTGAAATTTCCCATCTCTTCCAAACCACATACATACAGAAGGAAATAGGAAATATGACATCATCACTAACACACTGTAAAGTTAGTAGCAGGAACTAGCAATATAATAATGGCTGGAATCATTGAATCAGAGAGTTGGAACAGCCCCCAAACACCTGATAGTTGGCCAATATTTGTTGTGAATCCCTCCAATAATGGAGAACCCAACACCTCTCTCTAGGTATTGGTTCCACGGTCACATTGCTCCTATAATTAGGAAGTTCTTCCAATCAGATCTGACTTTCTGTAGTTTACATCCCTCATTCTGTGGTTTCCATTCTGGGTGATAGAGAAGAGGCAAAGTTATATATAAATTTCTAGCATGACATGAATTTTGTTTTAATGTTCTTCATATAATCACATTTTCAATGGAAAGTCATTTCATCCTCCAGCAGTAAGAAAGTCTGTCAAGGAATTTTCAAAAAATGTAAGTTAGTGGAGAGGGAGAAAGAGATTTCACACCCTTGGTTGAATAAGGAACATTGTAAATTACATTAAACTATTGCTAGTTCTAGTTTTTAAAGATACATAAAATGAATTTTTATAGGAACCTTTTCTTCTTTTTTAATATATTATCTTGCCCCATAACAGGTTTGTGTCATAAAAGCAAATTGAAATTTTTTCACTGAGTGTCTATTACAAATACAATCCTTATTACAGAATGGTTATGCTATTCCGTTCCTCAGAATTTTTTTCAGGGCACTATTTTGATATTACCTAATATGTGTGATTATTTGTGTGTGTATGTGTTCCACTCTGGCTCATCTCCAACATCTAGGATTCTAATATGTGTTTCACAAGTAATAAATTCTTCCAGATAAAGCTTGGAATAATAAAAGTCTAAAGAACTGAAAACTGTAACCATAGTTCTGAAATGAAATCATCCAGCATCCTGAAGTCCCTTTTTTCATTTTAGATTTATTTCTGCTGTGCCTCTTCCATTTCCCATGTCCTTGGATATTCTTAACATCAGATTTTCTAACTTCTGGACCTTCATCACTGACAATTGTTTTAACATCAGCTATTTACTTCCTTTATCCCCATCATCAAATTCTAATCTGGAAGTTATTCTTCCTATTGGAAAGCATTTGATCAGTCTTTCATAGGACATATCTTTCAGCTTCAGTCCTCAAAAGCCTCTCTGAAATCAAACTGGGCTGCATTTTACATGAATGCTGTTAGTTTCAAGTTTCAGGAGTCAGCCTGATGTTGTCAGTTCTGAATAGTAAAAAGGGAAGAAAAAGACCCAGTGCTTGAAGTTCTTCTCATATGTTCCCATCTTACATATCGTACTTAGACTTTCTGTCTCCACCAACTGTTCCTGTCTTTCGTTTTAAATTATTTTCTCTTTTGTTTTGTTTTTAGACCCCAGACAAGCACAGTCATCCCCTCCATGGTCCTATGACCAGTCTTACCCATCATATTTGAGCCAGATGACTTCACCATCCATTCATTCCACAACTCCCTTGTCCTCCACACGAGGTACAGGGCTTCCTGCCATCACCGATGTGCCCAGGCGGCTCTCAGGTAAAGACTGTGTTTGAATTAAACTAGTTATCTCAGAGGGAAGCTAGGAAAGCCAAGAACAGCTTAGTACATTTGTACTTAGTAGATACAATATTTATTTTTAGGTGCATTTTATTAAAAAGAATTGGGGTTCCTCTGTGAGGTAACCACCTCACTTTGCAGTGATTTGAATGCTGAAAATTCCGTGATGTCTCAGGATCTCATTGCTTTACTATGCTCTGTTCCATGCTATTTTTAAAAGCAGGAATACTTTACCTCATTTATATGAACAGCTGCTCTTCTCCTTCTCCTTCTCCTTCTCCTTCTCCTTCTCTTCCTTCTCCGCCTCCTCTCCTTCCTTCCTTCCTTCCTTCCTTCCTTCCTTCCTTCCTTCCTTCCTTCCTTCCTAAATTTGCCCACCCATTATTGTTAAAAACTCCATAGCTGTAATATTTTGATCACACTCTATTCTTCTAGAGTTAATAGGCAGAGAAAATGACTTTATTATGTAATCAAGATCCCTCTCAGAAGCTAGGAAATTAAAGAATAGAATGCCATCTTGGAATAGGTTGAGGATGGTAGCAATGAAAAAGGAATGAAAATCTTCACAGAAATAATGCTAAGTATCAGCAATACTAAGTCTAAACAAATTATCACTTGTTAAAAAAAGTATGTTCTCTTGGAAAATAATCTTATTGTTATATTGCAACCCAGCCCTTCATTGTCATCCTCTGTAGTTTGTTATTAGTGTCCTGTTTGCCTGAAGTATGATTTATGATTAACCTGTAAAAAACTCTATATGATCTGCTTTCCTCATCTTTTTGTCAAGTTGGCAAGACACAGTTTTTATCATTCCGTGCACCTGTTTGACTCTCAGCCAGGTGAATGTCTATAGAATATATAGTATCATTGACAGGCTAAACTGCAGCCAGGAGTCATACAGGATTTGATTTGTCTGGTTTCTTTCTTTTCTTTTATCTTAGGGATGGGAATTTGTTATATTTCAAAAGAAAGAGCAATACGAATCAACATCTTTATTCTCAGCTATTCAGTCTGTCTTCAGATGTTTATCTTCATATCCATATCGGGTAGATTCGAATGTATGACTTCTGGAAATGCCAGCCAGCTTGTTGTTGTTATTTTTTCCTTTTAATTGAAATAGAACCCATACAACTGACTTTAAATTTAGGCCATCTTCACTTACTTCAAGTCTCTGTAGTGTCAAGTCAGTGATTTTTTTTTTTTTTGCAATTTTTGCTACTGGCAAATACCTGCGGGAAGCAGTAGGTTGGGATCCAGAGCCCCTGCTTGTCAGTATTCATTCCAGCTTAAGTGTCTCACATGGGGAAGAGCCAAAGAACTTGGACATCTCATCTCATCCCATTAGAAAAAGAAAAAAAACAGCACTTCCTTTGTTCATAGTTTCTAAGAAAAGGTAAATTCTTTCACTAAACTTAACATGGTGTTTCCCTCCCTTTTTTCAAAGAAAGAGAACAAGCCTTTTAGTTAGAGAATTATGGCTTTGAGGTGACTGAACAAGTTATAATTTAACTAAAAGTACAGCAAAAAAAAAGGATCATTATTGATGTTTTTAAACTGAGACTATAATAAATTATCTTGAAATTTGAAATAATAGTACACATATTGCCAATTTGTATTTTATAACATATAACAATTTTCAATTATTATTGATAGAATTCCAAAGAAGTAGTGGGGACAGGGGAAGTATTTAAATGGAATACCCTGCCGTGACTAAAAAATAGAAATTGGAAAGGAAGAAAATTAAAGAATTTCATTATCAGAATTGGAAAAACACAGAAAGCCAAATGTTAAATCAAGAAAGATAATCCTGATCTAAGGATCAGCAAAGAAGAAAGGCATGAAGACAAGATTTAAATAGGAGATTAGTGTTGAAGATATTAGGAAGATCGGGAAGAGACTGCTAACTTCAAGCTTTAATGAAAAAAAAGGAAGCTATTCAGATGGCATTTTCTTATTCAGAGAGTTAAAGGATCCTTTTATAAAGTATAGTCATAGGGTGTTCTATATCAACTTCCTTACTACTATATTTAAATCAGCGTTGGTATTTGAACAAAATATAAAGGCTTTATGCTTCCAGTAGCTAATAACATAATGCTTAGAAAAGCAGCAGGAATCTTTAATTCTGATATATTGCACAACCATATTTCCATTTTAAACAGTGTTTACAGTGATTATTGGTTAAATAGAGTTAAATATATTAATGTCAACATCTGGCTTTTCTTTATTAGTGTCAAGCAAAATAAGGAATCTAGCCACATTTATGGTTAAGGAATTTAAAGAAGTCCTCCCACCATTTACCATCACACATTTATCATGCTGATGTTCTTGGCATCTTTAACAGTCTATAGCTGTCTAGATATATTAGGGTTATATTAGTGTTTCAGACAGCAAACAGAAAGTTTGAAAGGGCAATAGATGTCATAAATACTTGGGTTCTCCTATCCGGGAATTGCCAATATATGAAAGTACTCTCTTTGAGTTTTGGCAATTATTTCTCATGAATACTCGGCATGTTACACTCAGTTCATTTCCTTACAATCAATCCTAGATTCTGAATTGAACTCCACTACCTGACCATCTTTGCTCCAGTTGCAGTTATTTGTGTTGGTAGCTTGATTTCTGTTGTTCGTGCCACCTCTGTCACCCTTGAAAAAAAATAAAAATTTCAAAACTATAATGGTGGAAGGAAAATTATTTGTGTTTTGAGGGTATATTTTATGAATACAGAATAATAGAGTTGGAAGGAACTTGGAGGTCTTCTAGGCCAACACCCTGCTCAAGCAGGAGACTCTATACCATTTCATACAAATGGCTGTCCAATCTCTTCTTAAAAACCTCCAGTGATGAAGAACCCACAACTTCTGAAGCCAAACGATTCCACTGGTTAATTATTATTGCTGTCAGGAAATTTCTCCATAGTTCTAGATTGCTTCTCTCTGATTAGTTTCCATCCATTGCTTCTTGTTCTGTCTTCAGATGCTTTGGAGAATACGTTGACTTCCTGTTCTTTGTGGCAGCCATTTAGATATTGGAAGACTACTATCATGTCACCTGTAGTTCTTCTTTTCATTAAACTAGAAATACCCAATTCCTGCAATCCATTTTTCATATGTTTTTACCTTCACTTTTCTAATCATCTTTGTTGCTCTTCTCTGCACCCTTTCTAGAGCCTTTACATCTTTTTTATATGGTGGCAACCAAATCTGGATGCAATATGTGGTCTTATCAAGACATTATAAAGTAGGACTAATACTTCACATGATCTTGAATCTATTTCTCTATTAATGCAGCATAGAACTGTGTTAGCTTTTTTGGCAGCTGCAGCATACTGCTGGCTCATATTGAAATACTTACCCATTAGGACTCCTAGATCTCTCATAGTTATTGCTTTTGAGCCAGGTACCACCTACAATATTCTATACCTGTGCATTTGGTTTTTCTTAGCATAAAACCTTACTTTTCTCATTGAATTTCATTTTGTTGGATAGGGTTCAGTTCACATCTATCAAGATCCTTCTGGATCTTGAGCGTATCTTCTGGTGTCTTGACTATCCCGCCAGCTTGATGACGACTGCAATTTGATGAGTTCACTTTTTACCCTCTCACCTAAATCATTTATGAAGATACTGAAGAGTACTGGGCCTGAGACAGAACTTTGAGATACTCTACTGCATACTTCTCTCCATATAGATGTAGTTCCACTGAAGACTACTTGCTGAGTGTGCTTGGTCAGCCAGTTACAAATCCATCTGGTGATTATGCTGTGTAACCCACATTTTTCTATCTTAGGTTGTAGTCTACTTTATCAAATGCCTTACTAAAGTCCAAGTACAGTATATTGTGTTTGTAGCATTTCTCTGGTCTACTAATTTAGTCACTTTGTCAAAAAATGCAACAAGATTTGTTTGGCATGATCTGTTTTTGATAAATCTATGTTGGATTCTGGTTTTAACTTTGTTTCCCTGTAGGTGTTCGCAGATTTGTTGTTTAACTTTATTTATTATCTTCATTTATTTATTAGGAAAGAAAATGAGGGTTTTGATCGTATATATTTTGCTTACCGTTGACTTGATAATCCTAATGGCTCTGCTAGACAAAAGTAGGATGTGGGGACATGGATAGTAAGATGTATTTAACAAGTGAGTTAGCAAATGTGTTAAGGCATTTATAATAAAACTCTACATTATGTGCCATATCTGGACATTGACTGGCACAATAAAAAGCTGTAAAGTGCTTTTGCATTTGGAGATTAGGCTTTCTTTTTTCCTTTTAGGAAACATAATGATCAGGTTAGGATTACATTTTTTTTCTGGGAATGGCAAGCCATGTCTCAATTCCATATTCCATTAGCTCATGTAACCTAGAGGAAAAGTGTCAAAGAAGTGTTGATTTGCTATCCTATTTACTCCAAGTAATGTATTATTTTAATGTTGAACAATACATGATTCTTAAGTGTTTGCTTTTAGATTGCAAAAGGTTCAGCTAATTCAACACTATTGTTTGCCCACTTTTTAACCCTCTGTACATAGAAACCTGTGCATAATCTCTCTTTCTCTCCTTTTTGCAATTAATATTCAAAGTTATTCATGCTTATACTAAATTATTATAAAAGTAATAATTCTAAAACTACAATGTTGTATTTTGCTTGTTCAACTTTGAAAGGTGTAGTAACTGCAGTGGTTACTGTCTGAGTTTTAGAGTTTGGTCAGCTCTGGTTCGGGAGCAATTAATGTATAAAATCCCATAGTTTGCATGCATGCAGTCTGGAATTATCTGTTAGTATAAGTGGTGACTCCTTAGCTTTAATACCACCGAGATAATGTTGTATTTAGCTTAATCTTTTTCTTCAGTTGAAGGCTTGTATATATTGAACAGCTATTATCTTCTGTCCAACCTCAAGGTTGGGGAAAATGGTAAAGAAAGTGGAGGGTTCTGGAAGAACTGGATTATTATTTTGACCCTTAATACAATTCAGGCTGTGATGCTGGATGGAGGCCACATTGGCCGCTTTTAGAGATGTGTGGTAAGCTATGAATGGTGAGCATGCAACCATTCTTGTCTTGCTAGGCTTTGTAGGCGCCTTTGATCCTAGACCACTTACAGGGTTGGAAGTGGGAAGCACTTTTTTACAGTGGTTCTGCTCCTTCCTAAGTGAATATAGTCAGTGTTTGCAGGTTGAGCTCTTGGGCATGCCAATGTGAGGTATTCCAAGGCTTGTTTCTCCCTTGTACCATTTAACATGTACATTAACTGCTAGAAAAGGTCATCTGCCAACAGAACGGACATCATTAATGTACCAATAATATCTAGCCATACATCTGTATACCAGACCAAATGGGAGATATGATGGAAATCTTGATCCAGTGTCAAGAATTTAAAGAATCAGAATCTAAAAGGAGAGAAATTGGTTCTGATTCAGCCCAAACATCTGATTCTGGGGTGCAGCCCACCAAGATCTAAGCAACCTTAGATCTTGATGGGGCTGCATCTCCCTGAAAGAGCAAGCTCACAATCTGAGGGCACTCCTAGATTTGGGGTTCCTGCTAATCAAGCAGAAGGGCATTTGCCCTGTTTTGCCGGCTGTAACAGTTACAGCCTTACCAAGAACAGGGCACTCTGAAGACAGTTACTCATCCTCTGTGATCTTGCACCTGGATTTCTACAATTCACTATACATGAGTTACCTTTGAAAATCACCTGGAAATGCAACTCCCCCTGCACAATTTCCATATAATACAGCTACTATGATTGGTTATCGATCTGTTTCCAGGTGTAGTTTAAGGAGATAGTTAATACCTATATATTTTGGGGATTCAATATCTTAGAGACTACCTATTCCAACTAAATTCTGCTTACCCAGCCAAGAGGTATAGGGAGCACCT
Source organism: Pantherophis guttatus (assembly GCF_059756535.1). NCBI lineage: Eukaryota > Metazoa > Chordata > Lepidosauria > Squamata > Colubridae > Pantherophis > Pantherophis guttatus. The sequence continues at coordinate 188,228,263 of NC_142063.1, read as the reverse complement.
GCTGAAGATTTTCTCCTATCAGAAGGTACATGAAAGGAAGAGAACTGAAGTACATAAACCCAGTGACTGATTGTTTACCCCACTGGACAAAACAAGAATGACCACACTGGAGTTAAAACTGGCTTTTTTATGATTAAGCAGCTAGAGGAAAATCTGTACCATTACTGTTATTATTCACATTTTATTGTTTACTTATTTAATTAAAGTCTTCTTTGTATTCTGACTGATTTTGTACACATCTTGTTTAGCCTCTGGGGTGAAATGGTTTATAAATCTTATAAATAAAAAGTAAAATGCACACATACACATATGCACACATATATAAAGAGAAAGTTTCACCTTGTAAAGATGGAGATTTGCCAAAAGATGAGTTATTTAAACTAAAAAGATCTGTGGAATAATCCATTTCATTAGGTTGATTTGTGATGTTCCTAAATGAAGCTGCAGGCTTAAAAATGTCATCTGGCAACCATAGAGTGTATTTCACATAATTTTTATTTTTGCTGCATTCTCTCTCTTCCCTCCCCCCTCTCTCATATGTGGGGGGTGGGGGAGAAAGAACAAATTATGAATTTATAGATGCATGTGGACAATTAGAGCCCTTGTATATGTGTCAAGGAGGAAGTTTATGGAAGATAATGGAATCCATTCCAGTAAACATTAAAACAGAAATAATGTCCCCAGCAAAATCAATGGAAGTTCTGCAGTTGATTTTACTGGAGCCAGAATGTCACCCAAAGTTAGTCATTACTAACAGTAAGTATGTGCTAGTTGTACAATGACTGTTAAATTTAACTGAATTTAATTTTGTCTAAGGCAAATGAGCAGCCAAAAATCCTTATGATAATGGCCCTGTAAGAAGACCAGCTAAAATGTTTTGAAAGTGATTTTTTTTTCAGTAGGGGATCATAATGAAACAGAGCTTTTTAGCATTCTTTAAACTATGCTTACTAATTTGATGGACTTATAATAGGGATTTTAATTAATATTCCAATTTTTCCCCCATGGTGAATGTTCATTTTGTGATCTCATACTATACTTTTCAAACAGAAAGTACTCTTTTTTTAGCCTTTAGCCTTTGAGACCTTTATCTGTAAAGGCTATATTAGAATACCCTAATTTGATATATTGGCAAATTGGTGCAGTATTTTTTTTTTCTAGCGAAGATATCAGACCAAGTCAGTTTGAAAAATTTAAAAGATGGCATACATCTGTTCTAGAGGAAAACAAGGTTGGTTTGTATTTTTAAAAATCAAGAGGTCCAATTAAAGTCTTGCAGTCTTAATGCCTAGTTTAGTGCTTGAGCTACTAGTACATTATTCACCCTTTGGTGTACAATTCCAGAATAGGGCCACTTTACATATTAGATGTGAAACTAAAGCCAATAGAATAATTTTGCATGTATTTCCCTATCTTTATTGCCAAATATCTTCTCTGGGCCAAACTCAGCATTATGGAGAATAGCACTGAAACAACCTTTGTAAATCATTTTCTCTAATTCAATCCCGATCTCCTAAAATTTAGCTGAAACTGTGATGACACGAAGTTAATTTCTCTAGTTTGCGGCGGCTGTGGTAGGGAAACATGAAGTATTAACTTTCTTTTCCTGGATATAAGGAGATAGATATTAAGAAAATGGTATGATTGTCTCTTTTTGTGCAATCAAAATTTGGCCCAATTTTGATGCAAAAACTAGGGTTATGCAAATCCTCTGAAAGAGAAGCACTTACAAAGCACCTTTTGTTGAATTATTAAAGCAGTCATATCTTTTTACTGACTCATATGGCTTCACATAGCTGCATCAGCACTTTGCCTTATTTTTCCCAAGCTCTTATTTAAAGGTTCTGAAGCATTTCTTCCAAAGGATGTGCATAGTCCTAGCAGCCATCAACACAAACAGGCAGACACTCAGGAGCAGGATTTGCTTTCTCTACAATTCTCCTACTTTCTGTTGGACTACATATTCAGATTTTCAGTTTTTTACAAAAGCTAAACTAAACCATTGACTATAAATTTACTTGAATTCTTTGACTAAATTATGTCTTTATTTTTTAAAAATTCACAGTAAAGAGGAATGGCATAGAGATTGTGTTGGGATTGTTCAAAGTAGAATTACTCTCTCAGTGATGTGCTACATATGTCAGTTTTTACATGTATAATAATCCTGATGCCTTAATGGAAGGTAAGAATGCAAGAAAACTCAATAAAGGGGAAAAAAATCTATATACTCTTGGGCAGTCTATTTTTAATGAGGGTTAACCAAAGGGGAAAAAATTGGTGAAACTTTCTGAAATGGAATATATTTGTTGCTGGCACAGGAAATAGCACACTGCAATCAATGTGTGAGTGTATAGATATGTTTTATCTGAGCTCTTTTGTGCAATATGTTTTATATTTAGGACACATATCAGGATTTGCATCTGTTTTCAGAACTTGCTGCTAACAGTTAGTAATGATGCCAAAATACACTTGAGTTCCAGCTTGAGACCAAATGATACTGCCTTTTTTGTTATTCCTAATTTGAAGTCTGATATTAATTAGAGACATTTTCCATAAGCACCATATCCTTTTTCTGAAGTGCTCATTAAAATTATATTAACTTAAACTGGAATAAGGCCTCACAGCCTGAACTGCTTTGGTAATAATTTATTCCTAACTGGCTTTTTTGTCATTTGGGTAAACAACATGCTAATTCTTAATGGGAAGAACAAAAAGTCTGATTCCAAACATATAAAAGGAACAAATCTTACCACCCCAGCCTCTGAGACAAAAATCAATAAGAGGTTCAACGTGGGAGGCCCCCAGAATTGGGGTTCTAAGAACTCTTACTGGAATTCTATTTTTCACTGAGGATAATTGGTAAGAATGGCCAGATTGAGAAGCAGGACCAACAAGTCAGAAGAAAAATTCAGTTTCCTTTTCTCAGATGACTTTCTTCAGTTATGACATATAATCCAGGTCAGGATCAAAGGTAATATCACTGCATTTGACCCTAATGCTAAACCTAGGCTGGCCTAGGCTTCCGTCAGGCCTACAGTACCCAATTAACCATTCAAATTATGGTTTGAAGTTGGCTTATTACTATTTGGTCATAGTTAAAGCTAATTCGTTTAGTCTGGGTTTGAGTGGCAGTGGCAGTGAAGGAAAAATGCATAAATCGAAGGGAGGTTTTCTGAACTCTGGTGTAAAATGAGCAGGGAGCCTGCAAGCACATGCCTATTATAGTAACCCATTATTTTAATGGTTTAACCAAACCAGCCCAAACAGCCTACTGTAATTTAACAAGAACTTTATTTGTTTGTGCCTTCTATCTGCTCTACTTGCTAGGCCATCCTTTGACCTGCCATATGATGGATTCTTTGGTGTACACAAGGCATTTGTATGGTTTTTCACATACCTTAGAAATCAATGCACTTATGTGTCAAAAATTCCTTTCTAATGACTGTGATGACATTCTCAAAATATTTTCTCGGCACACAAATATTTGCTAAATATCTGGCAATGACTCAATATTCCGCATGCATTTTTGGTAAGATTTTGCAGAAACAATAATAAAATGTCCAAACTATATTGTAGTCCTGTAGTAGCATTCACTAAGTATCTTTAGCAGCTACTGTTCAATAATATTGGAAAATTAGGTGGGATTTGGAATAAATATTGTGGTGATATCTGATATTCAGAAGTAGTAGTATTTGATATTAAAAATATTGTAATGTGAATATTAAAAAGATCTGACACCTGACATGCAGTAGCAGTTAATGTTTGGCAGAAAGTGATATACAACATTAACATAAAGCAATAATGGATAGATATGTGAAGGCGGTTTGTATCTGATAGCTATCTAGCAATTGAATTAGTATATTTTTATGTATTTTTTCCTTGAATTCATTTATTCAGACAATCTGTAGAAATTACATCTGTTATCAAATTTAATTCTGAAATTCAGTTAATAAATTTCAAGATTGTTTCAATTCTGAGTCCAGGACAAACTTGAAAATAAATATGGATAAGATCAACCTAGATTTCACCATGTTTACTGTCTCCTCATGCTCCCAGAACAATCTTGAACAAGTGTGCAGGGGCACAAAACATTCAAATGTAGAAATATATCCACATTTGATATTTTGGCCTATATTTATTCTCATGTGAATATATTTCCACCTGTATAATGGAAATCCCTGTGTTCTCTATTCCTGTATGCTTTCTGTGCCCCAGATTTATTCAAATGATTCTCCTATCATTCCATAACTATTTTACAAGATACAAAGGGGTATACCTGAAGAGGGAATTGATTAATTTGTGGATATCATTCCATCAATGGATGGACACAGTTACAATTCTTACTCTTGTTGTTCTGTACAAGACCACTGCTTAAGAAAAGAAAAAAGATGAAAAAGAAAGAAGGCAGGGAAAGGGGACATTAATTCGTTTGAAATACTTTGAAATTTAAAAAAAAATAGCAACACATGACTAACTTTGTCTGGGTATAAAAGCTAAGCAGAGTTGGGCCTGATTAATATTTGGATGAAAGTACTCTTAAACAATTATGAGGACTATGGAATAAGCTGGGAAATGTAGGGGTGGAGAAACTGAATCACAGAAAAAGTGACAAATCTTGTTGGGAAGAAAGCTACATAGATATTCTCTGGAGTCACCAAGATGGACTTAAAGAAAGCTTTAGTCTGTATATCTTGCTGCAGTTCCTGCGTTGGGGTCATAAAAGTAATAGGAACAGTAGCTTCATACAGTAAATCCTGTAACTAGGCATTGAAGAGGCATAGAATGAAAGAACTACATTAAAGTTGAAGAATACATACGATAGCATAACGTATCAAATGTGTGTGTGTGTGTGTGTGTGCGCACAGGCACACAGATGCACATGCCTTCAAGTCAATTTTGACCATTGGCAACTGCCTGGATTAGTCCCTACCAGGCAAGATTTTCAGAAGTGGATTGCCACTGCTTTTTTGAGAATTTCATTGTCTCCTTTGCAAAGATGCCTAATAATTCTATTGTAAGTTAGAACTGCATTTGTGAAATACAATTAACATTTTCATGAATTTAGATCTACATTTTTGGAATATAATTCTCACATTCTTAAGTGAAACAATTCTGTATTCAAATGGTACTGTATTAAATTCAGACCTTCTTGTCTTTCTTACTTTCCTACCAATAGCCTATGCATTTGTGATATCCAACCTATTTTCAAGTTACTGTATATATACATTTTTATCTTCTTTATTCATATATTGCACATTCCTTTGCAGTGATTAATGTTAGAAATAGCTTATTTTTGTCCTCTTCATAGTACTGTACCATTCAGCATGATTAATCATTTTCTTCATTATTTACAAAATGTTAGATTTTTCTCTTCCCTTTCCAATTGCTCTCTTTGTGTTGCTGTTAATGATGATCACTAAACCCCTTTTTCTTCCTTTGTATATTTTCCCAATTGGACAGCAGATTTGCTCCTTGGTTTCAATTACCATATTTATTCTGATGTTATTTAATTTTTTTTTGTCTAGCGTTATCTTACATTTTTATTAATGTTCCTGGCTGCCATACCATTTTGAAAATTCCCCATAATCTCAAGTGAATTTGAAGAAAGAAATAGATGACATTTCCTGCAAAAGTTTATAGGACAGCACTTCTTCTTATTGTTGACAATACCTTGCTTCCTTTATTGATTACTATCCTGTTTCCCCCAAAATAAGACATCCCCTGATAATAAGCCCAATTGGGCTTTTGAGTGCATGGCAATAGGCCAAGCACTTATTTCAGGGTTCAAAAAAATATAAGACAGGGTCTTATTTTCGGGGAAACACAGAATTGAAGCAGAATTTAGTGAAACATTTCCAATCAGCAGAAGTGTTTTTCACTGAGGAAATAAGAGAGACAATTCTTTTCTATCCTCCATGAAGGCGAAGAAAACTACCACAGTGTGACAAGACTTCAGATTTCATGACACTGAATTCTACTTTTCGTTTTCAGTTTCATGTTTATTTGCCATGTTCTGTTCCAAATTTTGCATCAACATCAATATAATTTTTTCTTTGTGTTTTTAAGGCTCCTGTTCAGTTGTTACTACTTCTTGTCTGGGTTCATGTGCATTTTATTAGTCTTCAAACTACTAATAATTTCACCAGTTCTGATTTTTGAGGGAAGGAGAGAGGAATAGAGACACTATTGCATAAAGTTGTTCTGTTATTGTATTGTAGCTCTCTCTTCCCCACCCCCCACCCCACTATATCTTTTTATATCCAGATTCATTATTAATTTCACTCATCACAATCTTGACCTGCTCAAATCATAACTTGTTAGGAGCTCCTCTATTACTATAACAATATAAGAAACAAAATATAATTTTAAAATTATTTTTCAAAAATATAACCTAAACTTCAGCCTTTTATTGGTTGTTTTGTCTAATTCTTCTAATATAACCAGCTCTCTCTCATAAGATGCAATTGTTTCTTTTGTCATTCAAAAGGATCCAAGGTTTCACTGGCAAGTGATGGCCATATTCTAATTTATATGTATCTGCTGGAATATGAGTGGGGCCGGTTATGACACATACATGATTATATCATTACTGTATACATATTGTAATGTATATCCTGACATACATAGGTAATTGCGACATTCACATGATTACATCATTGCCTACTTCTCAACCTTTGGGCCTCGTTGCAGTTCTTTATGGGCATCATTATCTTGATCCTTCTCAAAACCCGGGTTCAAAGAACTCAAATTCAGAAGTGTAGAAATGATTCACCTTCTTCTTCAATCTTGGTAGAATGATTTCTGCAAGCATTTTCCAATGGAGGAGGAGAGTCATCAAGCATTCCAGACTTCTACCCTTCCTCATAAAAGAATCTTTCTTGCTGCTGTATGTGACACCTGTTGTTCTTCTATCTGCAGAGAACTAATGAGTTACCATGACTGATGGATCTGTTATTCAAAGTGCCTTATTTCAGTCATTGAGCCCCTTTAAAGTACCTGTGCATTGTGTCATATTTCAGAATTTTGTACATATGTTCAGTGAAGTAAAATAATTGTAATTGATTTTGCAGTCCCCTGTCAATATAATGAAAATTTACAGGTAGTAAATTTACTGTTCAAAGTTACAACGGCACTGAAAAACGTGACTTATGACTAGTGGTGGAATTCAATTTTTTTACTACTGGTTCTGTGGGCGTGGCTTGGTGGGTGTGGTGTGGTTTGGTGGGCATGGCAGGGGATGGATACTGCAAAATCTCCATTCCCACCCAACTCCAGGGGAAGGATACTGCAAAATCCCCATTCCCTCCCCATTCCTGGGGGAAGGATATTGCAAAATCTCTATTCCCACCCCACTTTGGGGCCAGCCAGAGGTGATATTTGCTGGTTCTCCAAACTTCTCAAAATTTCTGCTACCAGTTCTCCAGAACCTGTCAGAACCTGCTGAATTTCACCCCTGCTTATGACAATTTTTCACACTTATGACCATGGCAGCATCCCAATGGTCACATAATCAAAACCCAGATGCTTGGCAACTGGTTCATATTTATGATCATTGCTGAGTCCCAAGGTCATGTGATCTCCATAAGAGCCACGGTGTTGCAGTGGTTAGAATGCAGTACTGTAGGCTAACTCACTGCTCACTCCAGGAGTTTGATTCTGAACAGCTCAAGGTTGACTCAACCTTCTATCCTGCCAAGGTTGATAAAATGAGAACCCAGATTGTTGGGGGCAATATGCTAGCTCTGTAAACTGCTTAGAGAGGGCTGTAAGCACTGTGAAATGCTATATAAGTCTAAGTTCTATTTTGCTACTTTCTGACAATCAAAGTCAATGGGGAAGCCAGATTCACTTAACAACCATGTTACTAACTTAACAACTGCAGTGATTCACTTAACTATTGTGGCAAGAAAGGTCGTAAAATGGGGCAAAGTTCACTTAACAAATGTTTTGCTTAGCAACAGAAATTTTGGGCTCAGTTGTGGTCATAAATTGAGGTCTGTCTGTATTATGAACCTGAATTCATATATTTGTACGAATTCAGGTTCCTAATTCCTGGGAACTCAGCAACAGTTCAAAATCTTGATTTAACCTATGGTAATTTGCATTGTGAAGATTCAGAGCAGATGTCCTATAATATCTAGGATAAGATACAGTGCTGCATTATAGCTAGAAACGGGTCTGTTTCTGAATGTCTGGTGTTTGGTGTTGTATATTCTGCCTCATTTTCTAGGGAAATCAAATGCTATTCCTTCTGTAGAAACAGGGGGATACTGTTTCTACTCATTCTGCCTACTTCTTTTTTCTGAAGATTAAAAAAAAGTCCTTGTTCTTAACAATGTGATCCAATTTATTAAATAAGGAAGTGGGGGATAATTCACCTTGAAATTAAACCTTTTGCAGAAATTAAACCTGCTCTAACAGAGAAGGCATCTTCATAAGATCTCTGCTTTATATTCATTCATTGAGGATGTACATCAGGAGCACATGGATTTTCTTTTGCTGCTAGTATTTTTTGTTGTTGTTGCGAGTTGAAATGCTCCTTTGTGCTGCCACTCTTTCCCAATCATTTTATTTCTCTATCTCATCTCTGCTTTTTATGTTGCTATTACTATGGGAATTGTTATATAGACCCAGGCTGAACTGAGATTGAGTATAATCTTCAGAAGCCCTTGCTGGACTGTCTTCTTTGCTACTCTAAATCCTAATATACTATGTGCCTGGCTGATTGTGGGTGAAGGACTATCAATGGCTGCTAACAACATGAAGTGCTTATCTTTTGAATAATGAGACTGGTTTTCTGTGCATCCCCTTATTATTTAATGAGGAATAGGTTGCTACCCTGGAATGGGAGATAACAGGATTATGTCTGCCTCTCCCTTAACTTCAAACCACTTGCATTTTTAACAACACCAAGTCTAAATTATAACAGTAACATAATGGTTGGTTGCCTGTAGGAGTAGCTGCATTGTTTCAGCACTTTCATTGTTATATATATATGATTGCTAATAATGGTTTGGCTTTCCAAGCTGGAAAAGGCTATTTTCCCTTCTTTTCCACTTAGACTCCTTGTATTGTATCCAAAATATAAAATGTTTTCAGGGGGAAAAAATATTGCTGAAGGGTAGTAGAGGCAATAAAAATGTCAGATGACATTTGCAGACTACACTTTCTGTGTGTGTTAGTGCATGTGTAGAATTAAATGTGTAGCATTAAAGTCAAGTTTAAAATGCTAAATAGTATTAGGTATAAAATAGGAAAGGCCTATTGTTTATTCCCAATTCATGTTAGGCCTTTTATATCCACAAAACAATAATAATTGTATTAAATCTACTATTGAACTAGGAAATTGTTATCTTAAGGATAGATAGCTATAAATCAAAATTCAAATGAAAATAACTGTATACTTCTTGGCTATTTACTATAGATACAAAACTGGTCTCACAGAAGCATGCTCAAGGTAAATTCTCCATTTAGAGTAACAATTGCTTGTTGACCATTTGGTTCTTCATACTGGTCTTCTTTCCCAGAAGCACTTATTTTCATTCATCTAGATGTGACTACTTACTTTGGGAAATTGTATTAGAAAAAGATGCTAATGGTGATTAAAATCTACCTGCTGATTAATATTGACTATCTGGTGTAGAGTTAATTAATACAAAGTATATAAATATAAGTTAACAATTTGAAAAATTATGGGATCAAGATACAGAAACACACAGAAAGCTAAATCAGATCCAATATTGCTATCAAAGCTTTTTTATGGATGTCAGTAAAGGAGCAATATTTTAGGAGAGTATTGTATAAGGAGAACTGGTTAATTCCACATTATCATTCTTGTACATTGGCCTATTTCATGCATATTTCTTAGATGTGATTTTTATCACGGTTTACTCAACAATGCATTCAGTTTGTACATGGTGCTAAACTTCAATCACACTAACTGCAAAACAAGCCGTCGTGTAGTTTAGCATTAAATGTTCACCAAGTTGCTATGTTAACAGAACAACAGAACAGAATAACAGAGTTGGAAGAGACCTTGGAGGTCTTCTAGTCCAACTCCCCACTCAAATAGGAAACCTTATACCATTTCAGACAAATGGCTGCCCAGTCTCTTCTTAAAAACCTCCAGTGATGGAGCACCCACAACTTCTGAAGGCAAGCTTCTAACTGTCAATTCTAACTGTCAGGAAATTTCTCCTAAGTTCCAGGTTGCTTCTCTCCTTGATTAGTTTCCATCCATTGTTTCTTGTCCTGCCTTCAGGTGCTTTGGAGAATAGGTTGACTCCCTCTTCTTTGTAGTAGCCCCTTGAATATTGGGACACTGCTATCATGTCAACCCTAGTCCTTCTTTTCATTAAATTAGAAATAACCAATTCTAGCATCTGTTCCTCATTTAACAATGTCTCCCACACTGATTTTTTGTAACACAAATCAGCTAGGGCAGGGCTGTCAAACTCCCGGCCTGTTGGCTGGATGCGTCACACACTGGCCACACCCATGCCCGGTTTAACAAAGGGGGAAAAGACTGATACATCATGTGATGCCGTCATGCTGATGTGAGTTTGACACCACTGAGCTAGGGTTTGCAATCAGACATGGAGATGCAGGGTTGGACATGTTTATCTTACCGTCTCCCCCAACCTTCTTATAATAATCATCTCCTTTGAGGTTTTTTCCCTTAGCAAGCAAAAAGATAAGTCTCATCCTTTTCTTACAAAATCTGTCATTTGAGATTGGTTTGGCTTAAAAAGACAGAGAGGCAGAAATATGGCAGGAGATTTTGGGGTGGAACCTAATCAGTGGTGGGTTTCAAAAATTTTTACTACCGGTTCTCTGTGTGTGGCTTGGTGGGCGTGGCATGGCTTGGTGGGCGTGGTAGGGGAAGGATACTTTAAAATCTCCATTCCCTCCCCACTCCAGGGGAAGGTTACTGCAAAATCCCCATTTCCTCCCGATCAGCTGGCAGAGAATAGATGGGAGGCAGAGAATAGATGGGGCCAGTCAGAATTTTTACTACCAGTTCTCCGAACTACTCAAAATTTCTGCTACCGGTTCTCCAGAACTGGTCAGAACCTGCTGAAACCCACCTCTTAACCTAATGTCTCCTGACCAAAGTAGGCTACTGCCCTAAAGTCTCTCTAGTCTAGCCACCACACTGCAATACAAGATATTTAGTATTTTCTAAGTCTCTGGTTTATAATGTGTCCCAATTGCCATAAATACATGGAAAAAATAGAAGGGACCTAAAAGGGTCCCAGATGAATAATGTTTTTGTAAGCTTCACATGGCCATTCATCTATCATTTTCTGTGAAAATTGGAAAATGATTTTTTACTGACCACACATGTTGAATAAAATGGCCCATCCTACCTCCCAACCCACACACGTGTACTTTGCACGTAGGCCTTCTTCAGCATTGTTCAGGAAGGAAAAACTAATTAAAACATTTCAGGCAGCTTTGCTGACATTAATGGCTCTTCCTGATTTACAACAAGAATATATTGATATTAATGCTGCTATTTTTAGGACAGAAAGGCAGACTTTCTGGGATTGATGTATTTATTTCTGGCTCCAGTATTTTGATAGCCACAAGTCATTTGTATGTAGGCATTATGTGTGTTGTGTGTGTATGAGAGAGAGGGGGGGAGGGAGGGAGAGAGAAAGAGAGAGAGAGGAATTAATGAAATTGAAAGAAAGACTGTGAGGGTGGGTTTTCACCTTCCCCCACTCCCCTTTGGCTAATCTGAGGCACACTACCACATCTGAAGCCACTTGGCTCATTATGGATTTCATGGAAACGGATTCGCTGAAAGTGTTTCCATATGTGTGTTCCCAGTATATCCCGGCTTCCTCTAAATGGGAGTAGAAACTTGCACACAAGCTGGAAATGGCTTCAGGATGTGACAGAATAGTCATATGACCACAGTGGCTCAGTGGGTGGCCTTGTCCAAAAGACACAGGCCCCTGTTCATTGGCTTCTGTCCTAGTCCAGATTCAGTTTCAAAGAGGGTCTTCCTTTCTTTTTCTTGAAAGTTTTTAATCAAGTTCTTAAAGGCAAGGAAATGTCTTTCTTTTCCAAAAAAGGAAGTGGGTGGAGGGAGAGCAATGTAGTATTTGAATGAGATTCTAATGGCATAGCTTGTTCCTCTGTTCCTAAGAATTGGGTAGTATCTGATTTCATTGGCAAATAACACAGTACAATTTATAACATTAGAAGCCAGTGCAGAAATTGGCAGAGTGGGTATTCTTCTGAAAAAACAACATGAAGTAACCTATTTTTCCTTACTTTTGGGTCTGGCAGGATTTATTCACTCAGTATCTTCATATTAAATGTGCATAGCAGGCTCATTATGTTCCATCCATGTGTCTTCTAAATCATAATGAAATTCTGGTGAAGTTATTATTCAAGAAAATTGCTTAGTACTCATGAGATGGGGAAGGGCTCAAAGGAAGCTAAACTGAAACTTTTCTGCTATTTAAACACGTTTAATTTTGGCCTTTTTTTTTTTTTGCCCAAGAAGTGTATATAGGATACCAAGTGATGGGTTGAGGGCCATATTCATATATACATGTCCATGCATAAGAGACAAATACAAATATTTAAGTGCAAAAAGATAGAGCTGGGGAATAAGTGCTTGTGTTTCTGTTAATTCAGCAGTCCTGGTAAAATTCCCATGTTTTTGGGGTGTCCAAGAGACACTTTTGACCCTGTAATTTTAAGAGAAGGAATGACCAGCTAAGAAAAGGCCTGATCTGAGGAGTTTCTGGCCTGGAATAGTTCTTGTGAGTCATTCCAGTGGAAACAGCTTCCTAAAAAGCACTTCTGTTGTTGTTTCATTTGTTGTTCAGCCTCTGGCAACAGCAGTCCAAAATTGGAGCTGAAAAATGATCTCCGCTCCCCTACCCAATTTCCAATAATTGCAGATTATCTCATTTTTCCACTTGTCTGAAGTATCCTTTTTTACATATTTATTTATTATTTTATTAATCAAATTTATATAGCCGCCCATCTCATCAAAGTTGACCCTGGGCAATAAACAAGAATTAATAAGATTTAAAAACAAAAAAATGCACAAGGTTAAAGTTCTTATTAATAATTATCATATGCAGAATCTTACCTGTCACAGCCTTCGCTGTAGAGAATAAAACAAAAGCAGCTACTTAGCTTCCTCAAAGTTAGGAATGCCATGGCCATTCCTTGATCTAGTTCTGAAAGATGTCACTGATGGACATAAAAACAAAATCTGTTAGTAAAGGAAATTATAGGTTTGATTCTGATTTTTTTTCTTCAGTCCCAAAATTACCATTACAATATATAGTGCAGGCAGTTCTAAAGAAAGCATTAGCAATATTAAGCAATACAACAAAATGTGGTGAATTGTCACTTTTAGTGGGAATGTTCCTTTTTTCAGAGTTCTAGTCTAAGACTAGTATCCAGACCAGGAGTGGGTTCTACTTACCTTTACTACTGGTTCGCAAGGGGATCGTGCACGTGCCTTGCTTCTCTGCATGCGCCAATCGCCGATGACGACATCTGGGGAGGTGAACGAAGCCTCCCGCCGGTTTTACTACCAGTTCTTGCGAACCGGTCCGAACTGGGGGCAACTCATCACTGATCCAGACCTTGGGTCCATTGTACTATTTTCTTTCCTTCTGCACCATTTTTCTAATATTCTGCTTTACATAGCTACCAAGCTCACTTTGCTTCATTGGGCTGTTTTGTGAACTTTATTCTGGGAACATTGGGGGGGTGTTTTAAAAATTATTTTTAGTTTTGAAATGTCAAAGTTCTGCATATCTTGCTACCTCCTCGTAATGGACTGTTTGGCCCATGTTTCTTTTGGCCCTAACTACAGGAAATAGCAAGAAGAATTGGGCATATTAAGCAATTTCCATTGACATATCTATAACAATATATGTTTACATAGTACCACGACTAGTGCTACCATTAATTTCTTACAGCTCCTGTAATATGCTGTCACCAAGTTTAGTCTCCAGGAAAAACATTAAAGCAATAAAATATTTTGAAGGCAAAATTTTGTATACAAATTAGATCATGTGGAGTTTATACTGTGGAATAACATTGCAAATGAAGAGAGCCTACCTGTCTATCCATAGATTCCTGTTTTAAATACATGCGGAACATTTCTTGATCTGCCAGTGCAATTAGAATCATGGGTTATATATGTTGAATAAATATTTCTCAGTTCAGGATTTTCATTATAAAGCAGACTCTTGAAATAATCTTTGATTTCAAATGTTTCATGCTGTGCTGTATAGTTATACTTGCAATAATCAGAAGTGGTTGGTCTTCATTTCAAGGGTGGAGTGTGGACAGAAGATATCTATGTGTCACAGGATTTATGAAAACCGTGAGCTCCCAAAATCATTTTAATAGACTCTTTGGAAACTGACAGATGTGCAAGGAATGATGTGCATGCAAGGAAAGTTTCAAAAATTGGCATGTTCTCATTTTAGTGAGAACGCATATTTTTACTCCTGGTTCTCCCAAATACAACATGGGTAAAATCTGGAATTTTGGGATTTGGTGCTCATAGTGGGTTAATGATATCCAGCTTATCATGGTTCCCCGCCACAGTTTGCTCAGGTAGATGAGGCTAACAAGACTGAAACTGAATCCAAACAAGATGTACGCAATACTGGTAGGTCTTCTTGGCATGCTGGAGGGGAGACCCCTTCTGTGATGGATAAAGTGGTAATTCCCCAGACTGATCAGGCTCAGGAAAGCACTGGCAGCTCTGGCTGTGATTCTGAAGAGGAAAGGCATTTGCAGATTTCAAGCCAACACACTCCTAAATTTCAGGGGATTTCCATAAATTCTGACCAAAGGCATCTCAATCTTTGAAGGCACTGAAACCCACAATCTCTGCCTTTGGTTTCCCTTGCTTGAAAATGAATTAAACCGATTCTGGGCAGGCAAACTGGAGGCAGCGGCACAGAATTTTTCAGAATGATTTTTGAGAATCATCATCTTCTTTTGAGGACTCTGGCATAAAAGTAATGTTTCAGCATCTCCAATGGGAAATTGACTGTACATGCTGCTCCAATTAAGAGGAATACCCCAGCACTTCCCTAATAATAAACTCACTGATGTATATATTTAGAAATGTTGTGGGACTATTAGGACCAAAACTTATTCTAGTCACAGAGTTTCATTCCCTGTTCAGCTTCTTATGCCTCTCAGATTTTGCTGCGAGCAAAATAGATTATTTAAAACAATTTGAGTCAAACTCAACTTGGATGCATGTGTGGTTTTCTTGGCAGCAATGGAAGGAGTTTGCCACTGCCTTCTTTTAAGATATATTTTTTTTTTTACTTTCCAGCCTACAGTTCTCGGTTTTCTTGGTGGTCTTCTATCCAAGTATTAATCAGATTCAATCCTGCTTAGTTTTCTCAGAACAGCGAAGTGGGCTAGTAACACCTACTTATTCAGGCAAGAAAAGTGGGAAATACAGAAATTTGTGTGGAATGCTCGCTGAGAATATCAGTAGATGGACTGGAGCCTTAGAGTTCACTGGAGCAAGGAGAATACTGACCATCATTGGAGATGCTGCTCTAATTTAGGGAACAAAGAGAGATTATTAATGTAAAGCAGTTATCTCCTTTAACAATTGAACAAAGCAGTTAAAAGACAAACAGCGGTAGATGCAAGTATTTCATATTGACTCATCAGTACCAAAGTTACAATAATACGGTTAAATATCAACATAGAACATGAAGTCCAGTGAAAGCGTTAAATTAGACATATAATGTGTGTGAACACTGTCACACTGGTTGGTGTCCACACATGTTATATGTCTAATTTAGCGCTTTCACTGGACTTCATGCTCTATGTTGATATTTAACCGTGTTATTGTAAATTTGGTACTGACGAGTCAATACGAAAAGATTATTAAGCCAGTTAGCCATCTCTATGTACGTTTAACTGTTTTATCTATTACTTAGGTGGGTGAGCTTCACTGGATGGATGAGCTTTGCATCCATTGCTCCTGTGTCTAGGGAGATAAAAAAAAATCTTGATTTTGCAATTC
This sequence comes from Pantherophis guttatus, assembly GCF_059756535.1. Classification (NCBI taxonomy): domain Eukaryota; kingdom Metazoa; phylum Chordata; class Lepidosauria; order Squamata; family Colubridae; genus Pantherophis; species Pantherophis guttatus. The sequence goes on along the minus strand of NC_142063.1, from coordinate 188,212,212 downwards.
CAGTATATTTATATTTGGAAACTTAGTTCAATATTCATACTGTACATAGATATAAACATACACGGCAACCTCTCTGGACTTCCGCCCTCTCCCTCCTCTTTCTTTTAATAAAGCTGCTGCAAATTTATTTTGTATGGATAATCGGAAATGATTTTTTTGTTATTAATCAATCTACTGAAGTCCATGTTTGCATGTTTAAATTGAAGAAGTTGGAATACTGTAATAATATGAGGCTCATTGAACCATTTATACTGGATTGGAAGAAAAAAAGGGATTTGAAATGCAGGTTTCCGTTTTTTCCTCTATAGTATACAGACTAGCAGGAATGGGAAACTTGATGTGTGCTGTGAAACTTCTTGGAAATGATACTATCAAAACACTGTGAATGATCCCAGATTAATCTGTGTCAGTGCATTTGATAAATATAAGCACATAAGATTAGTCATAAGGCAAGGACGATTAGGTGCAAAACACATGTTTGGCGTGAGTAATATAGTTACTATTAATATGAAGATCAACTCTATAAATGTATATAAAAGGACTGTTTGCAGTGAAAACACCAAGGGTTGAGCGTAACCTAACCACAATCTCTGACACGTAAGCAGGAAGGAAATGGGGAAGGGAGGAGAGGGTTTGTTTTTTTTTTAAGTGTCATGAGAGGCTGATAGACTTTGTGGTAGGAGGGATAAAAAAGAGATAAGAATAATGAAACATAAAGGAAGATGTGTGCTAAAATGTGGCAATAGATATTGCTTCATTTAGCCTCCTACCTTACCATCCTACTTGAAAATTCAAGACACCGGCACCCAGCAAACTGCATCTTTTGTCCATATTTACTCGTTAACAGATTGTTTTGGGGAGTCAATGTCCCTTTAGAGTCCCCACCTTTTTCTCTTATTTGGATCATCTAAAAATGCTGGCGTTTGCCTAGAGTTTTTCATTTGTATTTGGGTTACAATCTTTTTGGCGTGCAACTGCCTGAGACTTGCTGCTAGAGGAAGAAATGAGCTAAAACCAACTTTTATTTTAGGTGTATGGATTGTCTGTTCTGCTTTTTTTTAAGAAAAAAAAAGTTAACTGGCTGCAGTTTAGTGAGCTTTCCCAACATAATGACCAACAGATAAATGCTCCAATTTTGCACTTATTTGTATACAGATAGTCCTGAACTTACAACCACAATAGGGCCCTAAATTTATGTTGCTAAGTGAGACATTTATTAAGTGAGTTTTGCCCCATTTTACGACCTTCCATGCCACAGTTATTAAGTGAATAATTGCAGTTGTTAAGTTAGTCACACTGAATCTGGCTTCCCCAGTGACTTTGCTGATCAGAAGGTCACAAAACGTGATCACATAATCCTGGGACACTGAAACCATCATAAATATGAGTCGGTTGCCAACTCTCTGAATTTTGATCACGTGACCATGGGGATGCTGCAATGGTCGTAAATCTGAAAAATGGTCATGTCACCTTTTTCAATGGTATTGTAACTTTGAATGGTCACTAAATGAATTGTTGTAATTCGAGGACTACCTGTATAGCGATAGGATGACTTTGGGTATAGGATTCTGTAGACCAGTGTTTCTCAACCTTGGTAGCTTGAAGATGGGTGGACTTCAACTCCCAGAATCCCCCAGCAAGCGCTGCTGGCTGGGGGATTCTGGGAGTTGAAGTCCACCCATCTTCAAGCTACCAAGGTTGAGAAACACTGCTGTAGACAGTCATGGAATAACAACAGCAAATACAGGTCTTCTAATTTCCAGTACTTGCTCCAAATATGTTAACCTCCACTGAGTGACCAAATTATTTTAATAGTTGTGTAAAATGTTATATTTTCTCAAATATTTGATTGTTTAACTTGACAAAAAAATATGACTGCTCTAGGAAAGAAGTGTGGATAAAAATATTTTATCTTTGTTTCCAATATTTCCATGAAAGTTTTCTCTCTCTCAAGGTTTAGTTTTGATAAATAATTTCAGGCAGGATCTCATATAAATATTATGTTGCCAAACATTTTATGCTGTACACCAGTACTATCTATTGAGATGTAAGCTCCAGTGAGCTGAGTAGGATTTATTCCCTGATATGTTTGTATAATATTCTAGCCCCAGAGAGATTTTTGAGTCACTCACAATTGCTACAGCCAGCAATGAATTATGTGCATCTCCCAGAGGCATTTGTTTGGCTTCTGTCTCTCAGCCTGAATTGACTTAAGCAACTTTTACATTAGTTTATTAGAAGTTACTTCTTTATTAAGTCTGGAACCCAGATTCTAAATATGAAGCGATTAGCCCCAGTGATTTCATCTAAATTAAGTACAGTTGCTGTTCTGTCAACTCCTATCTGGCACTAAATCCCACTGAATTCAGGGGAACTTACTTCTGAGTAGATGTAGCTGTGGTGGCTGTTTCTGTCCTCAGAATCCTACATAATAGACTTTGTCTTGAAACACTGTCTCATTAACTGTCCTGAAGATTATCTAGGCAAATAATCTTGGTATTTTTAATATGCATCTTGGTATTTTTAATACCACACTAGATGTGTGATTATTCACATTATGGCTATTTAGAAGGTTTTATTGTTTAGTATAGTAGCAGATTCAGGGATTCTGCTGCTCTGAAGATTATTCTGCCACAGTGTCTAATCAATGGTGCCTGAAGTTTCTGCAAGTAAATTGGTTTTGAAAGAAGTCCGGAGAGGACAATTTAGATAGAATGATCATTCTTCAACTTGCAAAACAGATCGGATTTATTTCTCTGGGAACCTAGATTAGCCTTAGCCCTAATGTTGACATCATTTATAATGAACAACTTTGACTCACATCATCACGTTGTCCTCACATGACGTATCACAACTTTTTTCCCCTTCGCTAAAATGGGGGGGTGGGGGTGGCCAATGCGTGACGCATCCGGCCCACAGGCCACAGGTTTGACATGCCTGATATATACAATTCTCTTTGGGTCAATTGGCAATAGTAATCTGTTAATACAATTCTCTCTGACTCTTAGAAATGACTTTCAGTTAGTTCAAGTGGGATTTACGTTGAAGCAAATGTGTCTGGGATTATGGATTATTGTCTGCAATGCTTCAGATGCAGCACTTTAAACCAGTTGCAACTTTTCTGAGGACATTTAAACTGTTGTAGACAGAGATACACACTATGAAGCACCTTTTGCAAATCGCATGCAAATAGCTGCATAACTGTGTAAACTATACAGAGCCTGAGTAATATTAGCACAAACTACACTGCAAAACAATAATAAATTACCCTTCTCGGCTCTGGAGTTTTCCAAATGGCAGTATTGTGAAATAGGAACTACTACTATATTGGCATTTTTTTAAAAGTGTCACACTAAAAACTAAATCAGAAAGCTATGATTTGATTAGACAGATGGTGCATATTCTGGCTACAGGAAAAATCCTATGTTTTCTCTTTTGTTTTCCAGGCCATGCAGTTAGTTCTCTGTGCATTTTTTACATCTTTGAGTTCCTTCTTTCATTTTGGAACCATTTTTCTCTTGACTGGTTCTTTATAGTTTCTAATATAATTTCATCTCTCTTCATTACGATTAGGAGAGGAGCAAATTTGGATAGGGTCACAGTTTATAGACAGGAAAGAGTCCCCCCCACCCAACTCAGATTCCTCAATTGAAAATGCCTCACCACCCAGCTATGGAAACAAAGTTTCCATTGAAATTGCCATTTTAGTTGGAAGAAAGCGTTGACTCTTTCCCCCATCAATATTTTTGTATTTTTTTCCTTCTGTGAAAACTTCTAATTCTTCTTTGAGCATGGTATTGTAGATTGTGCCATCTTGGCTATAAAAGAGTTGGCATTCATTCTGAAACTTCATCACTGGAGGAAAGATTGCAAAATGTAAGGTCATGAATGTAAAAAGCTGTTTTATAGAAGATAGTATATTTGTCCACCTAGCTAGTCGTGTTTACTCTTGATCAGCAATGGCTTTCTGCTCCGCAAAAGCTCCAGACCAGCATCTTCCAAAGACACCATGTATGACTTTCTGTATGTAAAATCTGTTCTTTCATTGAGTTATAGATACCATATACCCATATATTTCCACACATACAAAAAAAGAGGAATTCTTTTCCATGCTTACATTAGTAATTTCACCATTTTTCTAATGTAGGCAAAAAAAGAATCACAATTAATCTTTTCTGCATCTGTGGAAATTATATAGCAATGTTAAATTTCTCAATAAATATTAGTCCCTTTTCCCAGTATGAATAGGGACGCAACATGGTATGATTCTAAAATAACAACTTTGTTTCTGGGTGGTATTGCCTCTGGCTGTTGTTCAGTAGGCAGGAATGAAGGAAAAAGAAATGTGTGCCTGCTCAGAAGAGCCTTTGCTGTAAAAGCTACAAGTCACGGATTAGTAACAGACACAAGGAAAAGGAAACTAGAAATGTATATCAAGGGATTTTCTAAAAATATTAGAATGTACTTGTTAGATTAATAACATGGCATGCAGTTCCTTTTCTACTTATTCTTTACTCCAAAGTTAACAAACATGGCCCAGATCCAGTTCTGAACCCCCATTTGTGCAAAGAAGAGTCTTAGTTGTTTCTTTTCCAACTGCTTCCCCTATGAAATATGGCACTACTCTGGAGCAGTAGTTTAAAAGAGAGAGAAAAAGAAAGAAAGCCTCTATTGTGCCACTATAAGTTTTTTTTTTTTAAATTAAACTTCCAATGTCACAAGTTTAAAAAAAAAACCTTGCAAATTTCAGGAAAGATTAGAAAGGAGAGGATTAGACCTGCATGCTAAATGGAGAACAATAAGAGATTATCTAACCCACAGTCTGACTTTAAATTTTGCACCCAGGCTAGATAATTCATATGCTGAATATACTAAGAACAAGCTGCAACAAATGTCACAATAGGACTTTTTGAATGGTGCCCACTGATGTACTTACTTGCCTTCTTGCTTTGCTTGAAAATGTTTAAACATTATTCTGAGTCAAATGAGAATGGCTGAATATCTAGAAGGTAGTTGCAGACGTATAAATGGGAAATGAATATAATCAACTTTTGAGGTTTTCCTTTTCTGTTGTGGGTAAGAGTATGAGAGAAATCATTCTGGGGCTGCTCAGGCTTTCTATTCCCAGCAGAATCTGTCTTAAAATACCCAAACACTTTCATTCTGAGACTTGGTGTGGCTCAACTTATAGCATCATGGTCTTCTATCATCTTGACATTTTTCCAGTAAGATTTTTGTTCACCATATATGAAAATATATTTGACTGCTGTTCTCATTGTGGTATCTCCTTCTACTTTTCTGCCACCATCGCAGTCTTTTGGAGGAAGAATAACAAAACCTTAATATAGTGAACTGGCTATTTGGAAAGTAAGGTTATACCCTCACTTGGAAGAATATGGTCAGTGAGCGGAAACATCTCCATACAGCAAGGGTAGCTCATGTATATACAAAATGGAGGGCAATGTGTACCTCCAACTCTATCAAGCCCCTCCCCTTAATATTTCTCTTGGCTCCAGTCCTTAAAGCTCTTTCAACATTGCCAAGGAGCATTTGTTCAATCAGGCATGGTGAATGATGGATGACTGCTATGCTTTTCAATACTGGCCTTGCCCGCATATGGTGTTGTTTGCTGGAGTACAGCTATTAAGCTGCTAAAAAGTATTTGGATGGCCAGTTTAGAAGCAGAATGCTGGAAGGAGGCAATGGGCTTGACTAAGGTTATAAACTGTAAGCAGGAAATAAAGTGAGCCACATTCAGGATCCCTAGTTTGTTAGTGAACATGATTAAATCAACCACAAATTAATGCAGCTGAGATATAAATGTATCGCTCTCCCCCTTAAAAAGTATTCATCTCCTCCCAAAGGAGAGAAAATGAGATGCCAGGCTATATTTTCACATAAGATGGTGGTTCAGCAGCTGGTATCCTATGCATAAACAGACAGTCACTGCTGGGTGAAAAAGCTAATAATTAGGACACAGGCCATGGGGTAAAGAGACATGTCTAGATGACCATTCCTTAACTAACCATTATCAAATGAAGACTTAAGTGAAAAGTGTACCTATATACCTATGTTAGATATACTACAGTAGTCTTTGGCAATGATTTTGAGAAATATCATTTGATCAACATCTGAGTAGGTCATTGGCAATTTACACAATCAGTAAATTGAAGTAAGTTTTGCAATAATGGCAAATATCTGTAGCTCGGGTATAGGATGAGGGTGAGGGTTCATTCTCTGAGCTTATAGATTGGTTTCCCCTAAAATCTGCTGAAGATGTTACCTAGCCTGATAATGAAATGTTTGGAAGCCAATCCACAAGCTCGGAGAATGAACCCTCACCCTTTTTCTAAAAGTCTTCTAATAGTACCATTTAACTTAGAGTTTAAGGATAATTTATTTCAGTTAGTAGATTGTTTAATTCCATTCTAAGCTTTTACTGTAGGTACTGTTTGCTAAGTTTATATATATTGCACCTGTATTTAATATGTCCACCTATCCTGTCCTTTTGTTCCTCACCCCACCTCACCCCAATATCAGGCCAGAACAGAAATAGTATTGCCACTCTTTAAAGGTAGTAAGGGAACAGGAAAGGTCAAATGTTCCCTTCCCTTAGTCTGTTCTTGCTTATGAATGCTTCATCCTTCACCCTCTTAACATCTTTAAGTCCACGAGGTGTTTTTGCTTTTATAAAGTGCTTCCAACTTTATGTACAGTTTCAAATCCTGATTTTAAAATCTTAAATCCATTTTAAACTAAGCTGTGTAACCATTAGAGACAGTTATATAAAGACAGATTATAAATAAGCATGTAAAGGAAGGTGTGAGTGAATGAAAGTGGAAGTACACAGTGTCATAGCTCATGGGCCTTGTTCCCCAGTCAGTGCATAAGGCAACATTCCAGCTACACATTATTTTAGTACATTGTATTATAATAAATATTGCTATTTTTCATGACTTTCCCTCTATGGCCATATTTTCTGAATATAATCTATATCCTCTAAATTTGACTTTTAGCCACTGACTTCAAGTGAAGGGAAATGTTTCCAGCCATCCTTGCTTCACTTCCAGTACATAAATCAATTTGGATAAACTTCATATTCTTCATGGCAAGCACAGAGATGCCATATGTAGTCCTCTGCCTGTGTGCATATGAAAATCACTGCATATAAAGCAAGGCAGACAGAGTTCTTGGGTTCCTCTAGTGGTGTCAAATTATAGCTCTCGGGAGCTCCAGGCAGCAAGTTCAGTGGTGAAGAAAGTGTAAGTTGTATTTCAGCAGCTTTTGAGGGCCAGTGGTTCACCACCACCAATAAAAGCATGTTAAAACACAACAACTGTGAGGCAGCTGAGAAAAAGGCTAGTTGCTGCTAGTGAATGTGTCAAATTGATGGCTTTCATTGATAGGTCCCCATTCAAATCCTGTCAGAATGAGAGGTGTAAATTACGACCAGAGGCTGGAGTGCAGTGGATACAGACAGGTGATTACATGATCTTAACAGAGTAGCAGCCTTTCAATGCAGAGAGCTCTAAGCTATGTATGACACTGTTGATGTCAGGCACTATTCCTTGCAGTTTTTTTTAAATGTAGAATGATTTGCTGTTCTTGTGGGGCGGGAAAAGTGGGTTTGTTTTTTCTCCTCCTTATTTACATTCTATCATCACGCTTAAGAAAGAACTGGATATTTACAGATTTTTTCCCCCATCTTTTGTTGCAATTTTTAGGTGCTTCAGAGCTGAGCCCATTTTCAGATCCCAGGCAGTTTACAAGCATTTCATCCCTCACTGAGAGCCGCTTCTCCAACCCACGAATGCACTATCCAGCCACCTTCACTTATACACCGCCAGTCACTTCAGGCATGTCATTGGGTATGTCAGCCACCACTCATTACCACACCTACTTACCGCCACCTTATCCGGGCTCTTCCCAAAACCAAAGTGGACCATTCCAGACCAGCAGTACTCCATATCTCTACTATGGCACATCATCAGGATCATACCAGTTCCCCATGGTGCCGGGGGGAGACCGTTCCCCCTCCAGAATGCTTCCTCCCTGTACCACCACATCCAACGGCAGCACATTATTAAACCCTAACTTGCCTACCCAGAATGATGGTGTGGAGGCTGATGGAAGCCACAGCAGCTCCCCAACAGTCTTGAATTCTAGTGGCAGAATGGATGAGTCTGTCTGGAGGCCTTACTGAAATTTTCTCTGCGGGGCGTAAAATCAATCAGACAGAAAGCAAACCAATAAACAAACGATTGTCAGCTGATTATAAAGTGCCTGTTTTTTTGTTTTGTTTTTGTTTTTGAAATAGATTCTGTTGATATGTGCAACTGAGTAGCTGGGATGTTACCAGCTAATTATATGCATACAACATGAGACTGACTTTCCACATCATAGTTCCAATCAATGTGGATCAAAGCACAGTTTGTTTTCCTCCTGGGAATGTTGTCTCAGTTTTATATTTTAAAATATAATGATCCAACCCCAAAAGATGCCCATTCTGTCTAGACTCCTTTAAAAAAAAGCGAGTTCTTTTGCCAAGAGAGGAGACATGGACTCCTGCCAATTGTCAAGACAACGCCTGTGCTTTATTTGTTGTTCAAATAAACAGAAGCATCTTGAACTTCAGGTACGGTTGCAGTCATACAATCTCTAGGATCCTCTAGCATGCACAGTGTAATTCACTCAGTGTGTTTGTGCACACAGAAAAAAAAATGCTTCCATTTATACCAGAATATCTTCAGCTTACAGTAACTCCTCAGCCATCTTATCAAAGCCTTGCCTCTGATGAAAGAGAAAACTTTTGAAGCACTTGGCTTTCTTCTTCTTCTTTTGCTGAAATAGCACCCTATAAGGTACCAAGACAAACTTGTTTGTTTTGTGTTATACATTTTTGTGATTACCTTTGCCTTAGTCAAGTTAACCAAAAAAATTATTGGGGGAAAATGTCCCCCAAACAAAACAAAACAAAACAAAACAAAAAACAAACAAACAAACCAAATTCTAATTTCTTATGCAAGGAAAAAAAAAAAGAATGGCAATATATTGTACTCAAACCAAAACAGTATCAGTGGTATGTGTGTGTGGCTATCTTGTTTTATTTTATTAAGTTATAAATGTGTACAAAATTGAGGTTATATGCAAAAAATGAATTGTCATATAATTTTAAAGAAATATTTATAATTATTTAATAATGTTTGGTCCCTTTAAGGTTTTTTATAATGTAATGATATGTTGACTTCGGTCTCTAAAAATGTCTGTTGTTTTTAAATTGTGGCAGCCTTTGACTGGTACAGAATATCAGACCATGCATGAACTCTGAAAAGCAGTTCCAGTATAAACTATCTGCAATATCTATTTTTTTTAAAAAAATAATAATAATTAAATGCTTCCATCTCTAAAGAATTCAGGTATAATCATACATTGGCTTAATCTATGAAGGAGGTACTGCTTTAATTGTAACTGAATATTGGGTTGTCTTTTTTTAACCCGGTAAAAATTAACTGGAAACAGATTGAACAGGCATTATTTTGAATACATTACTCTACAATCCCTCCAGGAGGTGGAATCTAAAAGTCCATGTGGACACTTCGGCTCTTAACACGGAGCCTTTTCATCTCTGCCCTCCCCAAGGCTGCCTTCTGCACTGCAAAGCTCTGTCCCTCAAGATTGGGGCCTTTAGTAGGAGGGTTTCCTGTCAAGCAGAAGAGACATCCCCTCTCTCCCACACATACATTTCAAATATACATTTATCTTATATACATATGTTTTAATCCCAGCCAGCTTCATCTGGTGAAATTTAAAAGTTTTCCATGTTTTTCAATCAGCCTTTGGGAAACAGTAAAACAGCCCTGCATTGGCGCAAGGAAGGTTCTCCAAGAGACATTTCAGAATTCATCCACTTACCTGAAATCAGTAGCTTTCTGTTTAAGAACTCTTAAATTATTTTTTCAGGAACTATACATTATGTTACAAGGCATTGTATTAAAGTGGAATAAGCACATGTGAACCGCTGCAGAGGCTCTCTGCAGTTCAATGCTGCTCCAGCATCTGGCAACATATAATAGCTGAAGGTTGATTATAGAAGACAATATTTTCATAAAGTCAGGTTCCGCTTTCCTAATTGAAAAACATGAATATTCCTGAAGCTCTTAAAACCAATCATCCAACATTTACCATTTATCTTTTTTGCTGGTAAGAAATTAGTTCCTTGGCAAGTAAGTGTTTTTGTCCCCAATTATTCTGTAGTCTTTGACCATTCTTATTTAGACTCATGGTAGATAGAATTTGGCACTTTACACGAAATCCAGCAACTTGTAGCTTTGTGCATAGGCCCAAATGAAACAGGCTGTGAGGATGTGAGTGAAAGGTAGGGAGTGCAGGAGCTCTTTAAAAGAAGGTGTCACCTTCTTGAAATTTGTTGTCTTTCTGTCCTCTATTATGGTCTCCTTTGTGCTGTCTTTAGCTTGAACTGTGTGCAACAGTCTTTTCCATGGATTGTGATGCTGCTGAAACTAAGGATAGTTAGATGTAGTATCTTTTGAACACCCAGTCAATAAGAAAATGGACAATACAGTTGGGCAATTTCAGTGACAGCTGATAGCTAAGACAGCCCAAATAATGATTCTATATCCCCATGAATTATTCTTAGCAAATTGATATAATTCATTTGCTCCTTAGGTAAAATTATTGGCCTTCTAAAGGTTAATGATCAAGTCCCCTTTTTATAAATAGGAGAGACTTTCCTGATGTGTAATTTTCTTCCAAAGATGGAAGTTGCTATTGATCCTATTTATTGTTTGCGGTAGCTTGAAGCATACCCTTGTCCATTGATTTTTATCTATAAGATAAGTATGTTCATTTCAGCAGCACTTAAAAATGCTAGTGTCTGGTTACACATTTCAAGTTGTTTGGAATATTGTTGATTAAACAAACCAAAATAAGGACATGAATTGCCAGTGCAAATGCTGTTGTGTATTTAATAAAAGGTACTATATTTGTACATTATTTTTATTGCTGAGAAGGCCTTTTAAAAGATATACTATATGCATCTTAAATAATTTTGTAGGGATATTTTTTTTGTTGCTACAGGGGCTGCGGGCAGCAACCCAAATGCATTTAAAAAGAAAGGAAGAAAGAAAGACATTCTTGTACAATTTTAATACTGCTTTATATTCCTGGATTTAATCCAGCATAGATCATTTTTTATATTCTGTTCTGTAGCTTCAGTAATGTTTCTATATCATATTTTGGGATCATTTGGGATTAAAACTCCAGATTGCTCACGTGTGCAATTTTGCTTGCCCTAAAACATGTCCAGTTCATGCCCTTCTACTGTTGACCACAGCAATGAAATGATTTGCTTTACAGTTCAGAGTAACCAATAATAATAAGAGAGTCATAAGCACCTTTGATATAAGCACAATGCCCTTCTTTAGTGTCTTTCATGTTTTAAGTGTGCCTTAAAAAGCTCTCAGTTGGAAACATCTTTATCCATCTTGGGAGATACCTAATGCTTTGATGGCATCAGGAGAAAAAAAAAATAAAGTTCAAACTTTACGGTTACTATAATGTTTCTCCTGTATGTCACCCATCTCTACTTCCGAATTCATTTCCTTTTGACGCAGGAAGGGAAAATGGGATGGCATTAGCATTATGTGCTGTAGTTAGAATCTCAAGTCCACAGGAAAGGTTAGTCCAGTTTATAGTGTTAAAAATGCTTGTGCAAACATCTTTTCGGAGTCTGTATAAGCATTTACAGAGAGATTTTTCAAATCTTGGCCTTGAATAAAAACTCAGAATTCACTTGTAAACTTAGGCACGGCGAATCCAAAGTTTATTGGTACAAAATAGGCACTAGCGACTAGCCCATGAAAAACCCCTTGTCACAGCATCTAGGAAGGTGCTCCATTGAATCTGACTCTAAGCTAGCAGTCCCTGGGCATGGATTTGCTAGCCATTATCTCCTCCTCCCTTCTCGCCAGGCTTCATCAAGGAGAGATTTTTGCACTGTCAAGTTTGCCTGATACATTTGCCCTCCTTTCTTGCTGGAGCCTCCATTTTAGTCTTGGTGAGGTCGTGCATCAGGACTCTGAGAAAAGCCATGAACAAAAGCAATAATTTAAACATGAATAAAATATAAACCAAAGGAAATACTGTTTTCTAAGAGCTTTATTTCTGTGATAACATTTCATTTCAGTATGTTTGACCTGTCATTTAGCCATTTATGTTCGTTGCAATATTTTTAAAAAGATCAGCCAGAAATCATATTTTACAGTGTGTTTTGTTTACTAGGTACACTAAGCAATATTCCACAGTATTTTTTGCTTAAATATGTTTTACCAGTCTTGAATTTCTGCTGGAGCAAAATATTTGTAGCATTTCCTGTAAATACAAGCTTTAATTTCTTTCATTTTCCCCCAATTGCTGTTGTCCAAGAATTGCTTTCCATGCACAGATTGTACAAACACATTCTTTTTTTTTTGTGCCGCAGACAGCGATTGTGGAAGGGAAGGGTTTACTTTATCTTCAAAGGGACTGTGTGTATTGTATGTTGCAACTGTAAATTGAATTTGTTTGGCATTCTCTCATGATTGTAATATTAATTTTGAGGTTTGAATCTCATTTTCAATAAAGTGGCTTTTTTGTTATTGTTGTTCCTTGCTTCTTTGTCTTCTGCTGCATCTCCATAATTATCTCTTTCATATTTGTAAATAGACTAGAGCTGACTGGAGCCAGAGTATTTTGAAATACCAAACTGCATATTGACAGCTCCTTTAACTTCTGCAGGATAAAAACTGCTATTTTAAAACAGCACACTCCAAATCTTAAGCATAGTTATACGAAACTCCAAGGATCCTTGATTAATGGTGCACATCTAATGTTGTGTCATAGCCTGTATCAAAATAAGAGCTTACTTTAATAAATGAAAAAAGCAGGGGGGGGTTTTGAGGTATTCAACACTGTTGCTGTGGAGGAAAAAGTAGAAAGAAAGCATAGGCAGTAGAAGGTAACATTCTCTCAAATAATATCTGTATGGTATTATGTTCTATGTTGAAGTCACTAGCGCAGACAGAAATTGCTTCTTCTTTTTTATTTCTGGTGTACAAGGAAAGTGTCACTGTGAAGTTTTCACTAAGACCCTATTATTTGGTGTGGTGTCACAATTTTTGCGGTAGAGAAATGAAAGGTTGGGGGTGTTCTGAGGGCTTACATTTATCCCACGCATGTGCTACCAAAAGGAGTGTAAGGTATGCATTACACTGTTTACAAGTATGCCAGGGTTGAGAAATATAGCCCCCCACCCAATCCTTAGCAGTCCTAGCCACTTGGCCAATGGCCTGAAATGCTGGGAGTTGCAGTTTAGCCATACATAAAGAGCCACAAGGTCTCCATCCATACTAAGGCTAAAGAAATTGCAGGGTTAATTTTTTTCAATAAATGCATTTTTCCCCCAATGATGAGAAGTCAAGGCATGCTTTTAATAAATTAATAAATATCGACATTGAAGAGGTTGAAGTCAATATGATGATACATAAAATGAATAAACGTCATGAGCTCAAACAATAATAGTAACTAAAGATTGATAGTTTATTTCTGGGTGAGAAATAAAGGCAGATAGCTGACAGTTAATGTATTTTGAAATTTTTTTTTTAAAAAAATCTCAGAACTTCCTAAAGAGGATGTATTTGGCTTTAAAACCATAGAAATTCACTGATGAAGTACCTGGGTAATGGGTGGAACTGTTCTCAACAATGTACTCGAAGCAACAATCTTTATAAAGTGGATAGAAAGCTGGAAGCTCACAACCCCAAAAAGAGACCAAGACAGCAAATAAGAATAGGAGTGCAAGGAAACAAGGCATGAAGAAAGGTGACCTGCATAGTGTATATCATCTGGTGCAAATGGATCCTTATCTCCTTGCAGTAGGAGTTGCAGGGCCCTAGAGTTTATCCAGGAGTAGAGGTGGCAATAGGAGGACTCCAAGAAGGAAAAGGCATCACAGTGGAAATAGTAAGTACTTGGAGGCATAAAACATGACTGGACAAACAAGGGGAGGTCTGGACCACTGGGCCTGATTAAGTGATTCTAGACATGGAAGGCAGACTTCACCCACCTGATATGGTGTTACTAGTACCTCAACAAGGGAAAGGACTCAGCTTCACAGAGGTCAACAGTGGAAAACTTTCCATAGAGGAGGAAAACAGACTGGTGGAAATAGGGGATTTATTGAAAGGAACAGAAGCTGCATTGTGTTGACCAAACACGCTAAGTATGTTGTCTTCTGCTAGATATTCAGGAGTCAATTAAACTAAATGATCCCTACTATTTTTGTTTGACATATGGATCTTAAGGCCACTGCTAGAAAAGTGAAACATTTTAGAGGATTATAGGAGACTAAAGCCCTGGGTAGTAAGACAAAGGATGAGAATGGTTAAGGAAAGCATGATCCTGGAAGTGAGCAACTGGCTAAGAAGGAAGTGGAGTCAGGAAAAGTTTTAGGCTGTCACCAGTATAAGGGGCAGGTTGGTAGGAATGGTTTGCATCTCAGAAGACCAGATAAAAATAGGTTTTTGACAAAAGCCTTTTGAAACTTAGTAGAAGAGAAAGGGAGAAAGGGCCAAGATTCAGGCAGAGAAATGCTGGGTATGAGGCACATGACTGCCTATGACAAGGAAGGCAGCACAAGGTCTAGAAAGGATACTCATAAATCCTCAAAGGTCTTGCAGTGATATCTCCAGTCTCTAGTGTCTACACACCAGAGTACAAAGTATGCAATGCACAGAGGATGTGTAAGAAACAGGAAGAACATGGAGTAATGGAGAAAATGGAGAAAAATACAATATTTGTAGGAGATGACCAGGATGAGCCCGAGGGCGGGGTCAAATGCATCATCAGTTTAGAGTCCCTATGCCCCTGTAAGAGACCTAAGAACCTCCCTTGAACTCTTATCTGCACCAATTTGCCTTAACTGTTAGTAGATCAGATTCTTGTATATAGACAGCATGAAAAAAACTTGTAGTACTTTATAAAAAAAAAACCTACCCTAGTTTCTGATTTTTTGCATCTGACAATATTAGAGAAGTATCAGGGAAACATGTTGGGTTACGAGCAATGATTGGGATGTTGAACTAGAAGGATACTACTTATTCAAAGGAAAAAGATCCAATAAAATAGGGATGAAGGAGCTGTGATTTATAAATAAATCTGAAAATGGAAGTCCTATTAAAAGTATTTGGCTATGATTAAAGAGAGTAAGAAAAATAATATCACGGTGGATATTTCATAGGTCCTTCACCCTAGTAGAGGATACGGAGAGTGCCTTTCATAACCAACTCACCTAGTTCTGAAGAGAAGTATCTGTGGGAAAATTAATTCAGCTACGATGAAGTGGCGAGTCCTGTAGATCTCAGTTGCTGAACATTTTCATTTCAAGTATCCTATATCTAATGTTTATCAAGGCAGGAATTTGTTAGTAGAGACAATTTTGTCTTGAAGCCTACACTAAGCAGAAGAGGAAAAGCTGAGTCAGTCATGTACCTTGATATCAAGGAAAACAGATTTTGTTGAACTCAAAGGGTGGGCAGCAACTAAGCAAATGGAATAAATGGGAGATCTGATAACTGAGATAATGAAAATTCAGGCACAAATGATCCCTTTGAGACGAACAGGTTTAAGAGTCCTTTAAGAATTAAAAAGAAGCTCACTGACAAATTGAGGAGATGAAAGATGGGAAATGGAAGAGAGAGTTGATAATTAAAAACAGTATAAACTAGTAGCCTCAGTCTGAAGAAATAAGGTTAGAAAAACTAAAGCTCAAAATGAGATAAACTTCGTGAGTAGTGCAAAATCTAGTAAGGTTTTGGAAGAAAAGATATATTTGAAGTAAAAGAACAGCCAAGGAGACTGTGGATTATTGTGCCAAAAAAGTGAGAAGTAGCAACAAACCTTTTTGTGCCTTTCTTTTCTCAAAAGAAGGAGAAAGCCTTTCCAAACATGATAAAGAAAAGAAGGGAAGGAATGCAGTTTAGAATGTATCAAATGTATGATAAAAGCCCATCTTGCTTCTTTAAACATCTCCAGGGCCGTGGAAATCAGAAATCAGGTTAAAGAAGTTGTCTCAGAACCACTGAATATAAACTTTGAAAGCAATAGAGAACCATGAGGTGCTAGAAACATGGAGAAAAGGAAAATACCATTACATATTCAAAAAGGAGAGAAGAGGTATCATGGGTATGAAGGTTCTAGAACAGATTGTCAAGTAGTGTATATCTGAGCACTTAGAAGATTGCTACATTATCGGGAACTAGAATGAGTTTATCAAGAATAAACTATCAGAGTAGACTTACCTCTTTTACTAACAAAGCAGTTTGGTAGACTCAGGGAATGCTTTCAATTTACTATACCTTAATCAAAATAAAGTGCTTGATAAAATCTTGGGAAATGCTTGTGGACAAGAAGAATAAACATGGTATTGTGGCCCTATGGATTTGCTAATGGCTGAACAACTGCATGCAAAAGCTGCTTGTAAATAGTTTTGCACTGCATTGGCAGAAAGTATCAAGGGGGTCCTCCAGTTCATTCCTATTCAATATCTGAATACAAAACCTTGAGGATATGATAAACTGGATGCTTATCAAATCTATAGGTGACATGAAGCAGGGAACATTGTTTAATACTAAGAAGACAAATTCACAATTTAGAATTAACTCATTTCAACATTGGGCCAAATCTGTAATGATGATCTTCAGTGATGCCAAGGTCCTGCATCTAGGTATGAAAAAATCCAACATCTAACTACAGATTTGTCAAGATCTGGTTTGGTGGCATTGTGGCTGAGAAAGATATATGATACTAATGAGTCACACATGAACATGAGCAAGCAGGTAAGGAAGCAGTTGAGAAGTCTAATGCAATATTAGAATGAATTAGTAGAAACAAGAATGTATGGTATCATCCTACCCTGTACTGATTAGTCCTCTGTTGGAGTATTATGCCCAGTTCTGGATACCATATTTTAAAAGGGGCAGTTAAAACAAGAAGTTGGAACAACTTAGAAGAGAACTACCAGGAAGATAAGAGGTCTAGAAACTAAATCCTTTGAGGAATGTCTATGGAGATTCTCAGTCATTCTCAGAACTGAAGATGCATCTTGGATGGGAAGCAAAACATCTTCAAGGAAAAACAAAGCAAGTCCAGTTGTCTTTTGGAAAAGTACCTTTGGGACATCCTTTGAGGAATATTTAAAGGAGCTGGGCATCTTTCTCCTACAAAAGTCAAAAATAAGAAAAGACATGGTAGCAAGAGGAGATAGACCCTTCTCTGTTGAAATAGACCAAAAACCAATGGTTGAGGAAGATTCAAGTTGAATAATAGAAAATAAACCAGAAAAAAGTCTGGCTAGAACAATGGTGGACTGCATCTCTCTGGAGGTTTTCAAGCAGGGGCTGGATCACCATCTTTTGGTTTCCCCAGGTGTTTATGTCAGAAGGATGTGGAGCTCTGCTACAGATATACCTTTTATGAGTGGGATGTATGATTTCTTTAGGCATCATGGTCATTTACATGTAGCTGTTGGTTTAACTCATACGCCCAGAGATACTATTGTGAAATGAGAAGTCATATTAAATAAATAGTTTTATGATTTTGATGCTACAGTAGTAAAAAAAACCACCCCAATACATGTTGTTTTGGTTTCATTTTGCCAATAATGAAGGGTCTTGAAAATGAAAAGTCGGTTTTACTGCAAGCATCAGTCTTAAGTTTTGAGAAGTCTTGAGCATCTTGACAATTAGCAATTAACATCCTTTTGTCTCTTTCACTTTCAATCTGCTAATTTTCATCTTTAAGCTTGGCTATGGTTGTTTTTAAAAGAACAGCCTGAATGCTCAAGCAGTTTTTGTTTACTTTTCCATTTCCGGAATTGTCAGAACTTCTGTTGTCTGCTGACCTTGGTTGCTTGATCTCAACATAATGCATCAAACAATTTTTCCCACGAAGAAGATCCAAGCCCAGATCTTACTAAAGGGCAAAATGCAAGAAATACCAGCCAGGTAAGCAGAACAGCAATGCATTTTGTTAGTGAGCTGCAAGAAACCTTGTGTTAGATGCAGATAAAGGCAGATGTTGGGAATCTTGGCGGCTTTCAGAGGTCTGTATCCTTTTACTGCCAGGGATGGTTTTCTCCAAGCAGAGCAGGATGTTCTTTTTTATAATAGCCAGGCCAGATGTTAAACAATTCACTGCTAAACCCTGGATAAGTGAGAAGGGGGAGCAGCTGACTTCTGTTAAGATGAACACCAAGAGAATAAGCCAGAAAGTATGTAAGATCTCCAGGGCCTCTTCTTCATAAGCCCCTGTTTGGCGACAAGATCACAGCATCGGGACTGGAAGTTCCTCATCACATGGAATTTCTGCTCCTATCCCTATTTGAACTGGTTGTAGAATATACTGTAGCTCTCTTGACTACATAGGTGTTCCTTCCCTCTCTTCTTCCCTCCCTCATACACAATTGCTGGCTTTATTGTGCTGTTTGCAACTGTTTTGCCCTTGTTTTTTGAATCCATGGAACTGTGTTTAAAGCATGATTTAGCAATTTGCTTGCCTAACCACAGAAAACAATGTAATTTTGAATAGTGACCAGTAGCTCAGATTAGAGTGTGCAGCTTGCAATCCCAGAGCCATGTATGGGCTGAAATGTTTTACGCCCTCTATTGTGTCCTTTCAGATGGCACAGTTTTGACAGTGCGATTGCCAAAAAAATAGCAGAATTGAGGCAGGAAGCATATAAACCAGCTTAACGTAGTTTCAAAGCACCAAATCTGCCACCTCTCAAACCATGAATTATTTCAGCTTCACCAATGTGTGTGATGCAGCCCATTGCCAGCAGCATCCCTTTTCCCATTCTAAACCCACCATTTGTGGCCTCAAAACCTTTGTACATCTCCAACTTATAGCTAAAGAACTATAAGCAAAATCAAGTTTACCAGTGCATAATTTATGAAACCAAGTAAAAGACGCACAGAGGTATATTCAGTAGTTCCTACAGTCCTACCGATACTTCTAGGTACATAAATGTTGGTCAAGCTCTTACGTGAGTAGAATATTTTATCTGACGATACATGAGAGTTTCTCACAGAAAAGTAATGTAGGATTTACAACTCTTAATGTGCTTTCATTCTTGTTTTTCTTTTTGATTGAAGTGAAACTTCTAAATAATAGCATTGAGAGTTTGGGTTCTTGCTCATTCCTTCAGTCTTTTGAGTCAACAGAAAAATATGTCAAAATACAGGGCACTGCCCTTACAGGGACTCTATTCAGCCTCAACGGAAAAGCAGTGACTGGTGCTCTCCTTACAGTTTTAATGTGAGACAAAGGCATTGATTGAAGGATTCCTGCTTCATCCCACACCCCTCTTCTGTTCTAGAGACCTGTTGGCTGGGCTATTTTTAGATGGGGGATTTAGCATTGAGTAAGCAACAGACTCCCAGACTTCACCCTGTGCCACTCTACTGTGTCCCTTTTACAAAAGGTTAGCAAGGCATTGTTGCACTGTGTTTAGCAGATCATGAGAATTGGGGTTAGGGTTGGATTTTAGAAATAGCACATGGTAACCTTACTGTGCTGCAGTACAACTAACTCTTTCTTGGTTATACTGCAGCACAGTAAGGTTACTATAAAAATGGATGTCCCTATTCTATAGTATAAATTATCTGGTAGTAGAGGTTCAGATATAACCTCAGACACAGAAAGTCTGAGTCAGCCACACTCTGAGCCCAACTGAGCTACCTTGGTAAATATATTGTAATTGAGAAAAAAGGGAGGAAATTGCTCTCTGTATACTGCTTTGAGCTTCAGAAGGAAAGGTGAAATATAATTCTAATGAACATTTTTTTTACCTTAAACACAATAGAGTTACTTTTTTTTGATAAGAGATGGTGCACTTAAAAATATTTTTTCTCCCCAATATTGATAGTTTTTATTTAGCTCTCCACTACCAACAACAATGAAAAGAGAGAATAAAAAAATGATCAGAATGTTTCCCAATAGTCCCCCAACATGCTGGAAATGTAAACTTCACAAAGGAACCTATTATCACATGTGGTGGACCTGCCCAAAGGCAAAACAATACTGGCAAACGATCAGAACACAAATAGAAGAAATTGCACAACAAAGAATAGAAATGAGGCCAGAAACCTTTCTATTAGGCATAATAAATATGAATATGAATAGGACAATATGAAAAGGAAATAAAATACTTAGTCATTCATATAACATATAACAACAGCAGCACGAATAATTTTTGCACAAAATTGGAAGAGTAGTGACATACCAACAGAAGATAGAGTAATTAGTAAAATCATGGAATGTGCAGAAATGGACAGACTCACAAAGGAATTACAAAACAGAGAGGAACATGATTACTATCTAGTATGGGAAAAGTGGTACATATGGTTGGAAGATAGAAAAGGGGAAAAAGATTAGGAAGTAAGTGGAGTGACCTAATATAAAAATAGGAACATAAACTACTAATGCAGGTTAACAGTGAATTATAAAGATAGATATAAGAGAAAGACCAAACAAGGAGGAGTCAAAAGCACAAATAAGAACAGACAGCACAGTTGCGACAAATTTGATAAGATATATATTTGAATTCTTGTTTACATGTCTACACGTTTTGTATGTTTTTGTTGTTATTTGTTTTGTTTTGTCTGTATTTTTAAATAAATAAAAAATTAGATTAAAAAAAATGATCAGATGTACACTCCTGCTACAAAGTACTGAGAACAGGAATGCATGGTACATAACATTGGCCTGGAATTTTATGTAACCAGTTTGAGATAGGTGATTTTCAACACATGGATTAAGTAGATATTCAGTATAGGAAGATTTATTTTCTTTCTCACTCATTATAACTTAATTCGTTGTGTTTATCTTCCTTGGTTGAAGGTTTAGGCTGTTTCACTTCTCAGTTCTAATAACTGATAAAGGCTGCAATGATGTAGTGACCTACTATCTGTCACAGATTAATTCAATGGGAGATAGTAAAAGTACAAGAGGTTTTCTGAAAGACAGACTGTGCTTTTTTGCTATGATGTGCAAATGACACTCCCTGTTTCTAGGACATACACACCCTTATAGTATGTCACTTAGAATGACTGAGAACTCTGAATTATCTGATGTGTCAGAAACCCTGAATCTTCTGAAACATACAGGCATAATGCAAGTCCATATGCCTTCAGCAGAACCAGTGTTGTGGAAATGGCTTTGTATTTTTGTGAGACTGACCATCCATAGCCTTGCAATTTTGAGATTTTTCTGGTTCCAGCAACCACTTTGCCAGTACAGATTGAAGTGACTTCTAATGGTACAAGGGACATTTATTTGTAAGCAGTGATCTTTCCTAGATAGAATTAGTTGCCTGTTGAGCTCCCCAGTTGTGAATAGACATAATCCTTATTTTACATTATGTCATTGTTTGCTAGAAGAACTGCATGGTAAAAAAACCACATTCTTTGCTCCTGTTAAGTATTTTGTTGCAAAGACCTCATTCCCAGAATATCAGAATGGGACAGATCCAGATGCTTCTTATATATGTTACATACATTAGCTTTTTACATACTTTTCCCTCCTTCCTCCCGTCACCTCTCTTCTCTTTGTTTCTTTCCTGATTCAGTATCTGCTTCTGTAATAATATTGGTATTCCAATGTCCTGCATTAAACAAGCTCTTGTTTGCAACTATTTTAATGATCCTGTTCCAAGACGTTTAAGCTTTCAGCAACATCTAAAAACATATTTCTTCATCCCAGCTTTCAGTTAAAGGGCACTGCAGTCTCTATCTGGTTTGAGATTGTTATTCTGTATAATAAGCTTTCTATGTTATTAAAGAAATAAACTAAGATCTTTTCAGGGTTCTGTATTATAATACTATCTAAGTTTTGCTTGTTTAAACTGTTGATAAGTTGCTTTTGTACATTTTAGTGAATGGTATTCTCATTTTGGACTGGGTTAAAGAGTGAATGAAGACAATTCCCAGTCACCTCTGGTTTGCATGTTATGTTTTAAAAAGCAAGGAGAATGCTTCTTTTCAACCCTCAGCATTAGTTGTTCTACCTATAGGCATACTTTTAAAAAATAAAAACGCACAATGTTTAGGTAACTTACCTTAAAATATATTTATTTTATTTTGAATGGGAAAGGGATAGCAATAGCAATAGCACTTAGATTTATATTCCACTTCACAGTACTTTACAGCTCTCTCTAAGTGGTTTACAGAGTCAGCATATCACCCCCAACAATCTGGGTCCTCATTTAACTGACCTCGGAAAGATGGAAGGCTGAGTCAAGTTTGAGCCTGGTGAGATGGATCTGCTAAACTGCTGGCCGGCAGTGATTAGCAGAAGTAGCCTGCAGTACTGCGCTCTAACCACTGCACCACCGTGGATGAGGTTGGAATCAAAGGCAAACATTGTGACATTGTAATAGTCTGAAATTCCAGTGTTCTGTTATTCTTGCTGCTGCTGCTCTTTAAGAAAAGGGGCATGTGGAAGTGTAAAGACACTTGTGGTGCTCACAGGACTGAGTTCAGGAGATTTAATAGGAGTTGAGGAAAAAAAGGAATGAACATGACAGTTGTTGAAATGGCCTCCCTCCATCATCTGTGAAAGTGGTGGGTTGTAGAACTTTCCACATCTTAGTAAGTTTGCATTTTTTTAGTTTTTCAAGAGGGAGAAGGGACAAAAGACACATAACAGATGGGCCAATGGTCAAAGAATGAGAACATAATCTAGATGCTGTAATCAACTGTTACAAGGCACATTGAAAGCTACATTCAGAAGTAGTTTTGGTGTGGCTAATGGGTTTGGGGTTTTTTTGATGCTGCATTGGAAGACATGAAGTTAAAAAAGCAGTCAATGCATAAACAGTAAATAGGAATGCTTTTTAAAAAGCTAATCTTTAGATACTCTACATTTTGAGTTCTATGTATTTTAATATGAAAAGAAAAAGAAACAAATGATTTATCACCACCATACTTTACTTTCTTTTAGGGCTCTCCGTATATTTGCAGGGTAGATGCTCAGACAAGGCAACTGATGGTAAAGATATCAATACCTAAAGATATCAATACATTTTTATTCAAAGAACAATTTTTATACAACGATAAGAGTATCTTCAAAACTTGTCTATCAATTACATTTTTCGTGGTAGAATACTTTAATTCCATGTTTTTGTTTGTTTAACGTAGTATTCAGGGATTACAGGACACTGAACTAACAAGGAATACCTAGAAGGCATTGAGTAAAACTCTCAGATGCTGTGAAGCATTATGCAGTAGTGACAGTGGCACTCCACTTTTCCACCAGTGACTAGATGTTGGCTATTGGAGACCTCTACATAGTTTTGCCTGTAAGGGCTGGGTGGGAGAAAGACAGATTACAAAAATGGTGCTGAATAGAAGAGATAAAGACCCCTTCCCCAAACTGGGGTATGTGTGTGTTGCGGCTGCTTTGGAATTACAGCTCCCCCAACATATCATCTCATTTCACCATTAATTTATTTAAACTAGATAATCCCAATTAGGAAGGCTCTCCAAGATAGGAGGCAAGAATAGATGTATAGATAATGTAAAATAATTTTCTTAAACACACAAATGCCTGTAACTTTTCATACAACAGTCTTTGTGCTTTTTTGTCTAAAGAATTCTAAAAGTGCCTTCCAGTCAAAATTGGAACATTTACATATGTTTCCAATTATTAGCACATTTTACAAGATTAGTTAACAGGGTACATTCAGTTTTTCAGGCAATATATTTCTCCCTGAAAGATATTTTTACAGGATATCCAAGCTAAGCCTGGCACTTTGCAAATTGTGGGCTCCTCGCCAGGGACAGATCTTTGAGTTTTCATGTAACATAAAATATTAACTTCTAATCTACTGATGGGTGCAAGAATCTGTTTCAATAGCTGAACCTTGTGCAAAAGAGCAAAGCAGTTTGCTCTTATTGAGGTGAATCATCCTTGAATGAAAGGGCTTTATCTTTCATTCCGAAGGATTTCATTTATCTTTCATTCTGAAAGGGTCCAGTGGACCTTATTCTTGAGCTAAATCTGGAAGGGTTGCTTGATAGCTGTGGCTGTGAAACTCCATGCACACAGGTATCATTATCCTACAATGAATTGTTATCCTAAAATACGTTGATGAACGTATATTTTATTTTATGTACACTGAGAGCATATGCACCAAGACAAATTCCTTGTGTGTCTAATCACACTTGACCAATAAAAATTCTGTTCTGTTCTATTCTATTCTATTCTATTCTATTCTATTCTATTCTATTCTATTCTATTCTATTCTATTCTATTCTATTCTATTCTATTCTATTCTATTCTATTCTATTCTATTCTATGGTGATTTTTTCACTCCATGAGAAGACCTCTGGACCTTGATTATTCACAATGACTGTGAATATATGACAGCTCCTTAAACTGGAATATTTTTAAATTTCCCCGAAGTACCTGGCATGCAAGTTATATCTACCCACAAAGGTAAGATCTTAGGCCAAACACTGGAAGGAAGGAGCACTTTGTATTTTCCCATAGAAGGAAGAGTTGAAATTAACGTGTAGCAGGCTTGCACACAGCCAAGAAGAGCACACAATTTTCAGTTACTGTTATCTGAAAAAAATCTAAAACGTGGACGGCCTAAGTAATACCATATTTTATATCTTATATATTTCGTAAGAAGTTTGCTCATTGTTTGCTGGGACATATATGCTGTAGCATATAAGAGAGGGCCTGATCAACTTGGGTGATTCTGTGAAATTATGGCAAACATTTTCCACCATCACATGCTTCTTTTACTCCAAATGTGGATGTTTTTCTGTGGGTGAAACAAAGGATCTTTAACTTCATAATATGCCCCAAATTGACCTAGGCTGATGTTTAGAAAATTAGGGATGAACATGATTCGCATTTGCATGGGAGACCACAAAAAAATCCATCCTGTAGGGTAGATTGGGAGGTTAAAATAAACAAAGAAACAAACAAGCAAACCCAGAAGACAAAAGTTTCCATATCATCACCTAGAAATCTGCATAGTTTTGTCTATGAAGTTAACTAAGGGTCAAGCTCAGCTTGGAGGAGATCAGAGAGCCCAGAGCAGCTGAAGCTGGGCAGGCAGGATCTCTTGACTGAGCATCAAGAGATTTGCAGTAGAAAAGTTCTTGCTGCCAATGGTTGAATGCAGCAGCAGCCAAACCCCATTGGCTTCCAAACCCCAAGCCTGTTAAAATCCTTTAGTGGTGGTAAACCATGCAGGGTGTCCCATGTCAGCATCTTATGATTCTGTAGGCAGTTGGTTCTATCTCTGCCTGAGATTTCTGGTTCTTTTGTCCTACGCATCTTTTGCACCCAGCTCAGACTGACACCGCAATCCTGCTAAACAATATAGATCCCTCTGCTTATGTATGTTGCTGAATACAAATGTGTTCAGCATGATTTGTGAGTGAATACGCTCACAACGTATCAAATTCAGTCTCTATCCAGCTGTGTTATTAGAATATAGCTGGAAAGGTTTTTCCCTTAAGATTTTGTGGAGTGTTTGTTAGCCTGACGCAGCACATCCAGCTCAAGTCCCAGCTATTGTGGAGTCCTGCTTGCTTGCTAAATAGCAATAGTTGATGGCTCAGTTATAGCAATAATAAAGCAGGCTTGCTTTCTGAAATATATGACTTTTGGCTACTTCAGAGATAAGAACAACCTGGAGGAGTCAGGGAAAGAGTCTCTGACATTTCTGAAAAATACAATGGTAACTGCCTTTAGGTGAAAAAAGGAGGTCAGCAATAATGGTGCCAAAATGAAAAAGTCAACCAAACTGTCAGTAAATTAAAACCTGGTGCAGATGAAACAACAATTCAGTAAAGCGTAGCCTTTTGGGGGTAATAGAATCTTTCTTAATGGTTGTTTATACCATATCCACAGCCATTTATACTGGCAAACTCTCACATTAAGGAAAGGCAGACAGTAACTCTAGCGCAAATATGCTTTTTCAATTTCTAAAAAAAAAAAAGTCTTAAACTCAGTAAACCAAACTCTTTAACCATAAGAGGAAATGGATTACCATTTCAAATCCAGTCCGGGTT
Source organism: Pantherophis guttatus (assembly GCF_059756535.1). Taxonomy (NCBI): domain Eukaryota; kingdom Metazoa; phylum Chordata; class Lepidosauria; order Squamata; family Colubridae; genus Pantherophis; species Pantherophis guttatus. Next base: position 188,186,065 of record NC_142063.1, on the reverse strand, counting down.
TTTATTTTTATGTTTTTGCCTAAATCCTGAAGACGTTTTTTCTTCTTTTCAGGCAGGGAGGATATAAATTAAACTAAATAAATTTGCACAAATGAAGACAAACATGCGTGTCCCAGGATAATGTTGTGGGATCCAATCTGAGTCAGTCACCTGAACCAGAGGTTTAGTCTTCCGACCTTTTGGACTCTGCTGGAGCCCATCCTCAGGAAACTTCTCTCTCTCTCCAGAATGTGTGCACTGGATTGATCTGGTGTAGTATTTATGGAGTGCTGATTTATCACAAGCTTACTAGGAATTTAGGAGCCGAGGACACAGGAGCACAAGGAAACAACAACCAATGACTTAATAGCCAGCCATCAACTCTCCAATTAACAACTAAGCCACTAACAATCAGGCACCACATAAATACTGTGCATAGAACAGCCCAATGCTCACATTCTGGAGAGAGAGAAATTCCCTGAGGATGAGCTCCAGCACAAGCCTGAAAGCTTGGAAGACTAAACCTCTGGTCCCGGTATGGATTCAGATTGGATCCTAAATAAATTCTGTTTACTCAGAGTTCAGATCATTATGCACACCGTATCCCCAGGGAGTGAGAAATGTCAAGGAAGATTTCTGAGCCAGGTGCCTTCTGTACTGTGGAATTTTCAACAATGTGTTGTTGTTTGTGTATGTGCATGCAAGCCAGAAACAAATGAAGCCAGAGCTGCAAAAGGAATTGATTCTGGTCAGGATCTGTGTGTGTGTGTGTGTGAGAGAGAGAGATATATATTCTTTCTTTCCTGCTTTATCCCTCCCCCCCAATATTAATTATAACCTTTTCTGATTTATTACAAATGCAAAATGTACCCTGGTTCCCATTCTGGTTATGAGTTGTTGTTTGCTCTCACATTTAAATGGCAAAGACGCTATTTTCAGCTGAGCGTTTCATTCCAAGTATTGTAAAGTGATTTCAAGCTTTCTGGGAAAAATTATTTATCATTAGCCCCCACAGATTAAATATCCTCTGATAATCTTGAGTTTTTAGCAAACCATCAATTTAAGGAAACATGGCTTCACAGCATATGTATTGTAATTAATTAATTGTCTGAATGCTTAATGCTATGTTTGTTCCTGAAATTATAGAGGGAGGCATAAAAAATTGGGAAGGAAGTTAGCTGCTTTGCAAATTAGTAGGTCAAGCAAGATGTTTTACTCTAGAAGTTCTGGTCATTTCTGCCATGAGAAGCTAGGCAGGCAATTGGAAAGCCTTGTCATGGATACCCGTGAACAGTCTTCATTCCCATTCAGGTAAATATCGCCGGAGGAGCAATCTGGATGCTGCTGCAGCAGCAACAACATATAGGGATCTAAAAATTAGGGATCTTTAAAAAGGTGCTTATAGTAATCCCCTATCTCCAGTGGTATTTTCCTGGCAAATTCACTAGGAGAAGCTTGTTTCCCCCTTCCCATGAGAAAAGTATGCACTTACAAAGAAATAAAAAATTACTAGACGAAGGGAAGAGCAACAGAGAAGCAGGATGAGCAGGATGCAGGATGATGCATTCTTTGCCCTGGATCCCTGGTTCCTCCTCCTGTTTTTCTGGGACTGGAACAAAGTTAGGTCTATCTCTACTGGGCTACAGTGGTTAAATTTGTTTTATCATGGGAAACGATAAAAGTGATAATAGTCCCTGAGCATCATTTTTGGAAGACATATTCTAAAGCTCTGAAAAAGTGCTGCATCCATAGGAGAGGGTGACCTTTTGTTGGTGAATGATGAGGGGCTGGACCTCATCTAGCAGGGGGCATAGGTGGCAGTGGGTAGGCAATGGTACAAAGTGGTCTAGCTGGGCTCTTTGGGGGAGATATTTCCTTTGTTGTTTAACTTGTATTATGTTCTTTGGAGTTTGTACTACACTTTGTGTTTCCCACTTCAAAATGACAGGAAACTTCATTGGTGATTTTGGCCATCCCTATCAAAGGTGGTTCTGCGGCTGCAAAAAGAAAATTCAGGGCCACATGGAGTCCTGGTTGGTTGTTTTTTGTTTTGTTTTGTTTTGTTTTTTGCAAAATATTTTTTATTTTTTTCCAACATAAAACATAAAATATATCTCTTTCAAAAGCGAAGTCTCGATCTGGTCATAGATAGGTACAATCGCTTAAATTTTAAAAAGCTCCATTCACAATTTTCCATTACATCTTTTAAAATTAAAAATCAAAACATAAATTTTTTAACATAAATTCTAATATCTTGATCAGAACCATTCTATTATATCACCACCAATTTAATTTCCAAGTAGAAGCTTAATTCATTATTATGCCCATTTATAAATTCAATTATATCTGGTTCTTTCCCAAGCTCCCTTCATTACACCTTTTAACATCAATATCAAAACACACACACACACACACACACACACACATTTATTTATTTATTTAAATAAAATATTCTAACCTCTTGGTCTGATTTTTTACCTTCCAATTTTTCACCACACATCTTAATTTCAAATTAACTACAGCTCTATTTTTTATTTCAATTTATAAATCAAAGTTGTTCTGGTTGTTCAAGTTTGAACTATTAGAATAATCTAAATAAAATTAACTAACAAGGCTTTAAAACCCACATTAGCACAAGTCAAATAGAATTGCTGAGGAGTATATTTGAAGCAGCAGTTCATTAAACCAATTACTTAATAACCAATTATTAAATCATTCAATTAACTTTTGTGAAGAACTGTTAATGGCTACTACTCAAACTCTTCTAGGGATCTCTATTTTCTGGATCATCTCTGCTTTTCTTTTACCAAGTGGGATATGCAATACTATAAGGAGACTTGCCATGGTCTTTCTCAGAGGTGCTAGCAAGAATACTATAATAGGGGTTTTAAGAGGCATTGTGCCAATAGTAAAGATCTTGTTGAATGTATATGAATGTGGGATGTGGTTTTTCCTCCTAAAATAGAAGAAAACAAAAAGTCATTCAATTTTACTGTAAAAAAAGGATAGCCTATCTACATGTAATGGGTAATGATGTCTAGAGGGTAACAGAAATGCGTTGCGTCCCAACACATGTTCTTAATAAATGAGATAAGAAATGGAAGCCTACTGCATGGGTGTGGTTCAGTTTCATGGTGTGTTAACACATCAGTAAGAAGCCAAACCATATGGACCCAGAAGCCTTGACACACTCATCCCTCATATAAACACAAAAGACAGAAATGAGATGAACTTAAAATTCTTATGCCATGGAATTATTCTCTTGCAAAGGAATGGCACACCCTTTTAAGATCTGGACAATTTGCCATTTGAGTCAGGGATAAAAAGCACTCTTCAGCGTTTTCTACCCTTGGCCCTGCCTCAGATGCTTTAACGCATTAAATAGTATATACACATGTGTGTACAAGATAAAAATGTTGTTCTTTCTTCGTACAAATGTAACATTAAGCTGTATAAAGGCTTCATTCAATGCACACCATCTTTTTTTTTCAGATTTCCTTCTTGACATGAAAGCATATTAAACAGCTTTTGCCATGTGAGAAGCATTATAGTCACAGCATGGCTATTGAGTGATGATACCTGCATGACTGAGACACAGGAAAACGAACATGTACAAAGCAATGCATCATAAATTATGCATTTAAAAAGCTCCTCAACTGCAGAGATAGATTTATTGGAAGTAGTGCCAGTTTTAATGAGGGGAATAGAGACAAATCTAACATACAGTTAAAATGAAAAGGAAGAGAGATGAACAAACACTTAGTATGTATACATTGTACAACATGTTTCAAATATTTTAAATTCTTCCCATATATGATTCCTTACACCAACCTTCTTCAACCTAGTTCCTTATAGATCTGTTGAAAGAAAGCTCCAACAATCTAGAATGTTGCTGTCACATGATGTATTGTGACTTATATTTCTCTTTGATAAACTGGGCATGGGCATGGCCAGGATGTGACACATCTGGTCCATAGCCGTGAGTTTGACAGTCCTGATCTAGAAGATACTAGGCTAAGGAAGACTATCACAGAGATAGAGCTTGCTTAGTGACAGCCTCAGACAACAACCATTTGAAGTTATGACAATGAAAAAGTAATTTAATGACCAATGTCCAGGTTTACTAACTTCACAGTTTGTAAATGTTCACATGTCATATCTTCACCATACAGTCAGTATGCGTTGTCTTGTGCATGATCCATTCCCCCCCCCCTCGCTGTGGGAAGATATTCTCAAGCTGCTTTTCTCCACACTACACTGCTAAGGCAGGTTAACAAGCTCTGTCTGTGGTCTTATTTAGTAGGTTCTCAGCTGCTGCCTGTAATTGACAAGACTTTAATCATTTTCACATCTTGGGTTTAGTTTTTCTTTCAAGCAGCTCTAAACTCAGTGCCAACATCAGGCTAGGCAAACAGCCAACTTTAGTGCATTCTCTCAATGTATATTTCCCCACTGTGTTTCTGCATATTCTTTTATAATCCCTTCTTCTCCAATACAAACATTAATTCCCTTCTTGCTAATTATCCCAGTGCTAGGATGAGCATTCCCAAAGGTGGGGAATGGGGGGAAAGGAAAGCTGAAATAAAATTATAAGCATAACTGTGGTCATGTGATTTTTCACTTAGCGATTGTGTCACATATTGACTGAGTTGTGGTCATAATTGTGATCATTAAACTCTACCTTTTTTGTCTCTCTGAGTCAGTATTGACTCTTAATGTTTGGACAAGTCCCTGCAGTTTTCTTGCCAAGATTTTGGAAGTTGTTTGTCTTTGTTGCCTTCCTAGGGTTGAGATAAGATGACTGGCCCAAGATCACCCAGCTGGCTTCATGCCTAAGGCAGGATTAGAATTCACAGTCTCAAAGTTTCTAGCCTGATGCCTTAATTACAGCATAAAACTGGCTCTCTCTTTCTTACATGTTCCCTGATCATTATCTTCAACTATTACATTCTTGCCTGTATTACAGCTTTCCTAAGAGGCGTATCAGTCTACTACACCAAACATGCCTTCCATAATTATGACACTAACAGAATAAGGAAGGTGCTGAAGAAACAAATACATCTGTAGAATGAAGAGCAATAGCACTTAGACTTATATACTGTGCCATAGTGCTTTACAGCACTCTCTAAATGGTTTATCAGCATGCAGCCCCCAACAATCTGAGTCCTCATTTTACCAACTTCAGAAAGATGGAAGGTTGAGTCAATCTAGAACCGATTAGGATCAAACTCCTGGCAGTGGGTAGATTAACCTGCAATACTGCATTCTAACCACTAAATGTTTGCATTGCAGAATTGATAAATTAACATTCTTTATGATTCAAAAGTTTGTAAAAATATTGTAGAGCAAAGTTCCAGACATATATTACTATAAGCTGTTTCCCTGAATTCTGTGAGAAATAAGGATAGAATTAGAACCTAAATCACCATTTTGGGGATGCTCAAGTACAGTTCATTGATCTTGAATTTTGAACATCTGTTCTCCATCTCTTTTTAATTGCTGATTATCTTACAGATCCTGGAGCCTTTTATAAATGGAGAAAATTAACTTTTGTTAATGAATAATAAGTAAAAACGAATAACCTCCATTATTCACTTACAGAAGGAAAGATTTAATCAAATGTGCTTGCTGTAAGATTGACAGATTGACAGACTGTGTGCATGGGTAGCACCCAGATCTTGCAGTACTGAGAACAGAAGATTCTGAGTAAAGGAGAGGAGGCATTTGAACTGAGCTGAGGCAGAAGAGACAAAATAGAGTTAGAAGGCTGCAGAGTAGAGCAAAAACAGCATGTGAACTGCTAGCAATAGCAAAAGAGGAACACACTAAGTTTATTGAGTTGTTTTGGACTTTGCACTATTCACCTGATAGGAGATTCAGGAGGCTTACTGAATGTATGACTGACTGGTAACCCTACTGGCTTGAAAATTTGTTTGCATTCTGGACATCAGAAATTAAGAACTAGATCTACGTATACTGGTTTCCTTTCAAATCTATGGTGCTGAAATTTCTTTTTCCTTTGCCATTTGCTATGTTACCTTCTTTTCCTCAATTCTTACATACTTGCACTGCCTTTATAGATGTTGCCTCTGGGTTTATTATCCTATCATTAATCTGCAAAAGTCTTGCCTGGCTGGGTGGCAATATCCTACGTCAGGACAGTATCTTTATTTTATCTCAAACGTATAGCGCTCACCCAATTGCCTTTCTATAAGAACATGCTGGTGCCTGAATTTCCAATGAACACCATGAATGGGAAAGTGAATTTTTCAGTAGGTAATATGGCCAACATGTGTGCATATTTTGGGAAGCTTCCAGCATTTATACATGAGCTAGAATGCAAATTTGGATTACGTTAACCTTTTTGAAAATCCCCAGAATATTCCTCCCATCTCTTCCATACAGTTTTATTTGTGCTATTATTTGAAGTGATGTTTTGAAGGAATCGTTAAGGTACATCACAGTAATAAAATAATATAACAATTACAGCATAAAACATCCCAAATCATACAAATGCATTAATATTACAAATTAATCAAAACACCTTCAAAGACTAAATTACAAGATATAACTGTACACCTTTTCTGAAAACAAAAAGAGAAAATCAACTCCAGTTTTAAAGAGAGAGAGTTCCACAATTTGAGAGTGACGTTGACAGCAGCCCTCTGCAAGGGGGGGCACCTTCAAAGGGGTCTCTTCTTCAGATCTTAAAGTCCAGGCAGATTCATAAGAAGATAGGCAATGCCTCAGAAAGCCAGATCCAAAACCATTTCAAGCTGTAAAGATTAAAGCTAGTACTTTGAACTGAGCCCAGAAAATAACTAGCAGCAGTGTAGATCCTCCAACATGGGCATGATATGATCTTGGTACCATGATTCAAGAATAGGCACACGTGGATCACGTTGCAATAATATGATTTACTTCATTTACAAAGACCAGAAGCTCTTTACCTTGCATTTAACTTTTGCATGTTTATCTATATGAGTGTATCTGTACAGACACACACGCACACACACACACACAGAGGGGGAGAGGAACACCAGGAATATGCAAGAACCTTAAACCTTGCACTACATTAAATGATACAATTCCATAGGACATATCATATATATGTACTAAAAAATCAGATTGCATAACCATTTCAAGACTTTCCAAGCATTAATGGCAATGGAACAGAGCTTTGAAGCAATCATATTACCTGATCAGATCAGTTTAAGAATAAATGCAACCAGCATATTAAACACAGATACTCTTCTCTGGCAATCCAGAAAAGCCCAGGAGCAAGGAAGGTCAAGGAATTTGACTGAATGCAGAAAAGAATGAATCTTAGTTCTCAGCACTGACTTTTTCCAAGCCAGCAGCACCTCCAGCTGGCCTAGTTTTAATCTCAGGGGTTCATTTTCATATAGCCAATTCTTATTGAATCAAATGTAATGCTCAAAGGTATCAATTCCTGCCTTACAGATATAAAAAGGGGGATATGATTGTGGGCATATTGTTGGCATGTAATTCCCGAACCCACTGAGTGAACTCTCCCAGCAGTTCCATGCATATATTAAATAGCATCAAGGAGAAGACAGAATGCCGTGAGACACAATGGTCTAGTAACCTGAAGTCCTTGACTCTACCTTCTTGGTATGGCCTTGCAAGAAGAACCAGAACCCGCTGAAATATAGTATGTTGAGGGCCTGATCCTGAATGCATGTCCCTATTCAAATCCTAGTGCAGATTACCGATCAAATCAAGAACAGAGCTGGTAGCCTTTATTTCTCCAAACTTTCTCCCCACTTCTTTGATCTCTGTATAGATAGCAATATGACTGAACAAGAGTATGATCTGTCCCAACTTGTGAACCCAAGTGAAAGTGGATTAGACTAACATGCAAAGAATGTCCCAAATTGTTCCTAAGAAGCTTCTGACCATATCCATCATGTCTCTGAATAAAGCCTCAATACCCATAGTTTGGGAAAAACCATCCCTGTCAGCTCTGCAGGGTGTGGCAGGTCAGCAGTATAATCTTGAATCATATTTGAGCTATGCAGAATCTTCCTAGCTGGTCTGTCACTGGAAAGCAGGATCTTTAGGCTGGAAAGTCACTGCAATTCAGAAAGGAGGGAAGGATGCCTCACAGCTGGGCTCCCCCCCCCGCAATATTCAGAACGGAATGACTTTCTTTCCACATTTCTTTATACCCAAAAAGGCATTCCAACAAGTGCCACTAGCGCAGCAATAAAACTGCTCACTGGCGATTCAAAGTTAAACTACTGTGATATTCTGGCAGACAAAATGTCCATAAAGAATCAAGAGTTAAGCAACATGGCCAGTATAAATCTTTTCTGGCCTATATAAACAGTTTAATTCTTTACAATGCATCTGAAGTAATGAGAGTTAGCAGTGCTTTGCTGTCTAAACAGCTTTTACTACTGTAGTTGTTGCCTATGAAAGAAAAACGATGGATGATGCAAATTGCTTCAAAGATGTGCCAAACATCTTTTCTTGATTTTCTACCTGTCCAAAATCTTTATAAGGAGAACAGAACTGTTTTAGTGATAGAAATCTGTCAAAGCATAATTTAACAGGAGGCTAAAAAGAATACTGTTTGCCAAAAATGGATCAGATTAAAATCAAAGATTTCTAAACTACCTTCTTGTATTGGATAAAAAGGGGAGCACATCACTGTTTCTATGATAAGAGAGAAGCATCGTACTTTTTTATTGGCGCAATCTGATTTACTGTAATACGAAGGATCCCTTTTTCTCCTGGTTGAGTATATGAGATCAACACAATGCTAGTTCTCAAAATGATGTACTCTTTATGGAAATTAATACTGCTTCCCATTCCATTGTAAAACAACTATGACAAAACTCATTTTTCATAGGTTACAACTTCTTCAAACCTCTGCTGTCCAGTTGCATTCTGAAAGTTGCCAATTCTTAAACTCTCACTCTACAATTTGAAAGGGGAAAGGAGCCCTCATTTACCATTGGATCCAAATGGAAAGGAAAAGCATAATGCCCTGTTAGGACTGGATATTTGTGGGTAGGAGGGCTCTAAGTGTGATTTATAATAGTAGCTAGCAAACCAGCATGATGAAATATTTGCTGCCACTTGCAGGAACTTGGAAAAATGAAGTGTGAAGTTCTGAAGAGAGCAGGCCACAGTTCTCCAGTCACTAACACTTCCAACTAGTTGGCAGCAGAACAGAGCTGTGGTCTGAAAGATGAGCCTCAAAAGGATTAAGGGGGTGGGTCGTCTTGTGCCCAGTGTTAAAATACTACTGCAGTTTAAGGTTTTCCATGCATTCATGATTATACAGAGAGAAAGAGATTATTTTTGTTGGTTATCTTGTTTGCATTCATTCATATGCTCCTTTCTGCCTCCTGCTTTCTCTCCTTTTCATTCCCTCAAGTGTTCTTGTTTTCATTGAAGATAAGCAAAAGGAATCAAAGTAAGAACAGGAGCATAGGAAGTCAGTTAATCCCATCATTTACCAAAAACCCTGATTGATGGAATAGGATACATGCAGGAAAAAGGAAGCATTGCATTGCCAGAGGCCATGGCTTTCTCTGGGCAGCTCTCCACAGCTCTCCACAGCACCAAGATCTTGGAATGCTGTGCACAGAGAAGAAGAGATTTTCAATTCCATGGAAAGGAAATTTCTAGAGGTAAAAAAGGGAGGCAAGGACTTTTCAGAATATTTTTGGAGGACACATCACCAGTAAGTTTGCCAGCTCAAACAAAATGTCTCTCTTCATTTTCTTTACTCAAGGGAAATTCACATAAGGTAGAATCATTTTTCCAATTCCAAACTGAATATTGCTTCCCACACTAATTCACATGTTTGAAATATACCTGAGCAACGTATAATTTGTCAAGAATCCCATCTGGTCAATATTAAACACATGTTGAAGACTATTATTGCTTGTATATGCTGGTTTGCATACAATTCACTCAGTTTTACATTTTTGCTCTGAGAAGATGTGCTCTTTGTTCCATGGCACATAAATAGAAAGTTCCCTAATACTACATCCTGATGGCAGCGAGAATGGTATATGCACAGCAATGGAAAAGTGAAAACACCCCTTCAGAAAAGGAGATAATAAGGAAGATATTGATATGCGCAGAAATGGATAGATTAACATTAGAATTAAAAAACAAAGGAGAGACAAAATATTATGACACATGGAACAGATTTTATCAATGGCTGGAAACACAAGGTGGGAGTCAGAACACGAAACAATTAGGCTAAGTAGATCCAGAATTGGATATTTTATATGTACCACTTTGAATATTCTGGTCAAAAATAATTGTACAAAACTAGCACTGTGTAAGAAGTATATATGTTATATGTTTTTCACTTTGGTTTTTATGGCGGATGAATCGCCAGAATGGTCACACTGTGTTCAATATACTTATATGTAAATAATAAAAAATAAAATTAAAAAATAAATAAATAGGTAGTTCCCTCCTGCAACTCACTTACAGTATGTACAGGAGAGAGTGGACTCTCAGTCTGATTTAGAGTCAGGCTGGTGAATATTTGTTATTGCTAACAAGATTCTATTCAATTGTCTCAAAATGGAGGGGGGGGAGAAGAAAAATGACATGCTCATTCTGTTCCAACCAAGTTTGCACCACATTTTCAAGGAAATAAACAAAACTATATTAAGACAAAACTTTATTGTTTACCTGAGGTTTTTGGAGGGGAGGAGAGTATTTATTTTATTTTATTTTATTTTATTAAATTTCTATACCGCCCTTCTCCCGAAGGACTCAGGGCGGTGAACAGCCAGAAGATAAAACACAGGAAATACAAAATCTAAAATAAATTAAAACAAATTAAATAATTTAGGCTGAATTTTAAAATACCCCATAATTAAACAGATTAAAAATTTATGTTTAAAATTTAAATTTAAAAGAGGAGATGATTTAGGCCAGGCCAGCTTGATGAAATAAAAACGTTTTAAGCGCGCGACGGAAGGTGCGAAGATCCGGGATCCTCCGTATCTCCGGGGGGAGCTCGTTCCAGATCATAGGTGCCCCCACAGAGAAGGCTCTCCCCCTGGGGGCCGCCAGCTGACATTGTTTGGCTGACGGCACCCGGAGGAGCCCCTCTCTATGGGAGCGTACTGGCCGGTGGGAGGCTATTGGTGGTAGCAGGCGGTCCCGTAGATAACCAGGTCCTAAGCCATGGAGCGCTTTAAAGGTAGTAACCAAAACCTTGAAGCGCACTCGGAAGACCACCGGGAGCCAGTGCAGCTCGCGTAGGAGAGGTGTTACATGGGAGCTCCATGTTGCTCCCATAACCACCCGCGCGGCCGCACTCTGCGCCAGTTGGAGCCTCCGAGTGCACCTCAAGGGGAGCCCCATGTAGAGAGCGTTACAATAGTCCAGACGAGAGGTGACGAGGGCATGAGTGACTGTGTGTAGGGAGCCCCGATCTAGAAAGGGACGCAACTGGCGGATCAGGCGAACCTGATGAAAAATCCTCCCGGTCACGGCCGTCAAGTGATCTTCTAAAGACAGCCGTGAATCCAGGAGGACGCCCAAGTTGCGAGCCCTTTCCGTGGGGGCCAATGATTCACCCCCAATAGTCAGCGATGGCACCAGCTGACTAAATCGGGACGTCAGAAACCACAGCCACTCAGTCTTGGATGGGTTGAGCCTGAGCCTGTTCCTCCCCATCCAGATCCGTATGGCCTCCAGGCACCGGGACATCACTTCAAGGGCATCGTTGGGGTGGTCCGGGGTGGAGATGTACAGCTGGGTGTCGTCAGCGTACTGATGGTACTTCACCCCGAAACCACGGATGATCTCGCCCAGCGGCTTTACATAAATGTTGAACAAAAGGGGCGAGAGGACCGATCCCTGCGGCACCCCACATATGAGGGGCCTTGGGGTCGACCTCTGCCCCCCTGTCAACACAGACTGCAACCGGTCGGAGAGAAAGGAGGAGAACCACCGTAATACGGTGCCTCCCACCCTTCCAACCGGTGCAGCATGATACCATGGTCAATGGTATCAAAAGCCACTGAGAGATCTAACAGGACCAGGACAGAGGAGCAACCCCTGTCCCGAGCCCTCCAGAGATCATCAACCAATGCGACCAATGCCGTTTCCGTGCTGTACCCAGGCCTGAAACCCAACTGGAACGGATCTAGATATGACGTTTCATCCAGGTACTGGGGAAGCTGTCGCGCAACCACACTCTCAACAACCTTCAGCAACGAAGCGAAGGTTGGAGACTGGACGATAATTAGCCAATATTGCCGGGTCCAGGGAAGGCTTCTTGAGGAGAGGCCTCACCATCGCCTCCTTCAAGGCGGCAGGGAAGGTACCCTCACCCAATGAAGCATTTATAATCCCCTGGAGCCAGCCTCGCGTCACCTCCCGGGAAGCCAGTACTAACCAGGAGGGACACGGGTCCAACAAACATGTGGTCGCGTTCAGTCTACCCAGAATCCTGTCCACGTCATCTGGGGTCACAGGATCAAACTCGTCCCAGATAACATTCTCAAGACCTGCCTCCGTCACCCTCGCTGGACCTACCCAGTTGGAGTCCAGACCTTCCCAAATCTGAGTGATTTTGTCATGCAGATATTGAACAAAATCCTCGGCTCTTCCCTCCAAGGGGTCCTCCTGCGCTTCCTGGTGGAGCAGAGAGTGGGTCACCCTAAACAGGGTGGCCGGGCGATTATCTGATGACGCAATAAGAGCACTAGGTAAGTCTTAATATGAGATCTTACCAGTGTCCGGTCTGATTCAGAAAGACTAGCCCTCCAACTACTCTCTAGGCGTCTTTTCTGGCGCTTCATCTCCCTCAGCTCCTCAGTAAACCAAGGAGCCAGGTGAGAACGGCACTGGGTCAGAGGCCGCAAAGGCACGACTCGATCCAGAGCTCCAGCGGCCGCTCTATCCCAGGCGGCCACTAGGTCTCCAGCCGAGGCGTGTGCAAGATCCTCGGAGATTGGCCCAAGCTCCATCTGGAACCTATCGGGTTCCATCAGGCTCCTGGGGCAGTACCATTTTACCGGTTCCGCCTCCCTGTGGCGGGGTACCGCGGTTCGAAGGTCAAGGTGAAGGAGAGAGTGATCCGACCATGACAAGGGCTCAGTGACTATGTCCCCTATCTCACTCAACCACTGTCCAGAGACAAAAACCAGGTCCAGTGGGTTTTCCCCCCTGTGCGTAGGGCCATGAATTAACTGGGTCAGGTCCATGGCCGTCATGGAAGCCATGAACTCCCGAGCCACCTCAGATGCCTCACCCGCGGACGGCAGATTAAAGTCCCCCATGACCATAAGTCTGTGGGTATCAACCGCCACCGCGGCAATAACATTGAGTAGCTCGGGCAGGGCTGCAGCCACGTGGCAGGGAGCCAGGTACGTGATCAACAAGCCCATCTGCACCCCATGACCCCACTTCACAAGGAGGGACTCACAACCGGCCGTCTGAGGAACAGGTCTCCCTCGGCCTAAGAGTAGGCTCTGCCTGGATAATTACAATCCATTATTTATTTCAATCTCTTATTTCTTTCTCTTGTTCGGTACTAATTATATGTGGTTGCTAATTTCTGCCGCCACTGCTTCATTTTTGCAATACTTCCAGATAGTATTCCCTTCTACATATTTCAGGTAGTACTTGGTAAATGACTGCCCTGTTAGTGATTGTTCAAACTTATGATAGCACTGAAAAAGTAGGTTTATGACTAGTCTTCCAACTTTACAATGGTTGCAGCATCCCTCTGGTCACATGACTTCAATTCAGGTGCTTGGCAACTAGTGTACATTTGCCACCTTCACGGCCAGCTTCCAAGAAGCAAAGTCAATGGGGAAGCCAGCAGGAAGTCACAAGTTGCAATCATGACTGTGGGTGATTTGCTTAACTACTAAAATGGAACTGATATCATAAGTTAGATGTGGTGAAGTTACATTTCACTTTACGACTGCACTGTATAGCAATATACTTGCTGGTCCCAATTGCCTTGGTAAGTAAGGACTTTCTGTACTTGCTTAAAGAGGCAAAATGTACTAAAAGATTTGCTAAGGTTACAGATTGAGTCCCAGTCAAATATCATGGGGCTCTTCACACAGTCACTTCATCTGAAGTCAAGTAATGGGGAACAGAGACCCTAAATACTCACTAGCATGAAATGAAATACTTTGTTTAAGGGGACTTATTGTCTACTAGTCAGAACAGAATAATATTAATCTGCAATTCATGTTGTTCATTGCAAACTGCATGTATTAAATTGTCTGAGGCAATTTAATATAAACAAAAGCATGTGCAGCGAGCCATTTCTTAGTTATTTTTGTACTTATGGTGTCTGATTTTTTTCTCAGCAGGTATGTATCTTAATTTCTGTATTACTATAATTGTTTTTATTTTATTTTTAATTTTGTTCACCACCCAGAGTCCCTTGTTGATATGGGCAGTCATATATAAATGAATAAATGAATACTTGTTTACCAATCGTATTGCGACTGGCGATTCCTTCACTAAGCAACATAGTAATGAAATGAAGTATCACAGGACCATACCTGACTTACGCCATCAGTTTTAGCTTTCGTAAAACTGCGTAATAGCCTGCAGTCACTAAGTGTATGTCATCATGTGACACTAATGTCACATGATGATGATAACTTGTGACTTCCTGCTGGCTTCCACATTAACTTTGCTTGTCCGAAGACAGCTGTGAAGATCTCAAATGGTGATTACTTGACCACAGAATGCTGAGACCATCATAAATGTGCACCAATTACCAAGCACCCAAATCGCAACCATGTGACTGTAGGAATAGTTCAAGTACTAGTCATAAACCTACTTTTTCAATGCTGTCATAACTTACAACACTCACTGAACAAAAAGTCAGTAAGCAAGGAGTAACTGTAAATGTGAAATGTTTCCTGCACTTATTTGACATAACTGAATATATATATATATATATTATCATGTTCAAAACGTTAGAATATGACAGTGTCTTTTGAAAAAAACACCTTTCAGACAACCGTGTTACCCACTCAAACATTGCAGTAATTCACTTAACAAGTCTGTCAAGAAAGGTCGTAAAGTGAGGCAAAGCTGACTTAACAACTGTCTTGCTGAGCAATGGAAATTTTGGGCTCAGCTATGGTCGTAAATCGAAGACTAACTGTACAGTGCAGACATTGGCAGACAAAAGTTCTTCCCAGAAACAGTTGGACATGGATGAAAGAGGGAGGAGCTACATGTGGCAGTAGGTTACTCAGCACTGTATCCAGTGGTGGGATTCAGCCAGTTCGCACTACTTCGGGAGAACCGATTGTTAACTTTCTGAGCAGTTTGGCAAACTGGTTGTTGGAAGAAATAATTAGGGCAGAGAACCAGTTGTTAAATTACTTGAATCCCACCACTGACTGTATCCCCAGATCCTGCGATCATATAAATTCACATCAACAGTAGGAATATATACTTATTGTACAAGAGTCTCTCCTGCCTTCGCAATGAATTTCTGGTCTGCAGGAAGCACCTGGAGAAATCTTTCCTGCATGCCTATGCAATAGCCTGTGACAGTTTGTCAGAAATCTGGATGCCATTGCTACAGTGGCCCAAGAAGCCTAGAAGCAATGGAACACAGGAGAGAGAGGAGACAATGTTAGGATCGTCCCCAAGGAGCTCATAGGCGCCTGTCTTGCGTAGCAGGGGAGTTCTCAAGTCTGCAGCAGATGATCAGAAGAGCTGCCTGATCTAGCAAATGTGATCCAGCTCACACCTTATCCTCTAAGACAGGCTGAGGAAGAGAGAAAGCCCCATTATGCATCCCTGGACAACTTTGAGGCCGGGAGGGGTTGGGGGGAGAAGCAAAGGGAAGTTCCCCAGCTGAGAAAATGTTCTTTCTTTTTGAATATTTCTCTTTATATAAAAAGGAACATCTGCTGATCATAGGACTATGCCACAGCTGATAAGAGCCCTCAAAAGAAAAGAGAAAAAGAAAAAGCAAAGTCTTTCTTTGCTTTCTTTAATTCACCAGTCAAAGGCAATAAAAGAATAAAGCCCAATTTAAGTCCCTAATTGGAGGAGGAGAGATGTTGCTGCTCAAAGCATACAACACCAAGATTATTTACCTGGGTTCTCCTTTTTGTATTGGGGTTTCTCTGGGAAGGCATGGTGATTTAATCAGGACCACCCAGCTGCCACCCACAGCACTGGCTAGGCCAGGTAGATAGTAGTCTCATTCAATGCAAGGCAATAGCATTTTAATGCTACTTAATAACTGACATTAGATTTATGGGCTGTTTGCACCTGTGCAATTGTTCACATTGCTTGTCATCCTCAACTGCCTTTCTATCCCCCAAGAGCCCGTAGAGAATGAATATGCCCAGTTCTAAACAGTATCTTGGAAAGCACATGATGTTATGTTCCATTTATGTTATCTTTACTTTGGTAAACCCAGCCCATCCTTATTTTCCACTTACTCTTTTGATATTCCCTTTTATCTATGAATGAAACAAGTGAACAACTATCAATTTATGAGGAAAAAAATTGCTCTGTGTCAGCTTTGTTGTGAGTATTTGCTTTTTCGGTTTATACAATAAACTGGCCTATTTTGAAAGACGAGAGAGAGAGAGAGAGAAAATACCTCAGGGTGAACAGTTTGAGTTTCAAGTTTATTCCTGACTCTGAAAATAATGGATTAAATGAGAACATAAACAGTTGGCTTTTGATAACAGTTGAGTCAGCAAGTTCCTCTCCTATCTCAAGACGAGCCCTTCTTTATGCTGAACATGTACATTTTATACATAAAAGAAAACAAGCAAAATATTTCTCTGAATAAAAATATGCACAGTATCAGATAGTCAGACCACTGAATGGATAGCCCCATTATTGTAAAGTGATCACTTCCATGTGCAAATTGTAGAGTCTTTAAATTCTTCCAAATATCGCATGCCTAATTTTAAGAAAGTATTTTCTGCAACTTTTAAGAACATTATGCACTTCTATATATTCTTCTTTTGGAATTGTTGCATTTGTTTTTGGTTGATAAAAATATACATTGGTACCTATTTTTAATTATAATCAACATAATATAATTTTCATTTCTGAAATATTTTCACACCTCAACGTCATCTATATCCTTTTGTTTTATTTCTTGTATTGGTATATTTAGGTATTACAGATCTATTGGTCATCAAGCTAGCTAGAAACATAAACTGATAAAACTCCTGTAGAGGTGAGAGATAAGTCACAACTCCATGTATTAGTTTCTTCTAATTTAGTAACTAACATTTATTTAAGCATATATTTCCTTCCATTCCATTCAATACAAGGAAATTGAAAAAGCTTTAAAATAAAATTATTTAAAATCTATTGCAGGGAGGGCAGGGTACAGTTTATTTTACCAAAGGAGCTATACATCTGAGCACCATGCAACCTCATTATCCTAAAGATAATTATGTAAATAATTTGTAGAACACACATGATGACTAATGTAGAAAGTCATTTGTCTGTATGTCAGTCCTCCTTTTCCAGATCATGTCAGATTTTCTGTAGCCAATGAATAGCCAAAATACAGTGATCTCATAGAAGGAAAACGTTTCATTACTGTTTAGTGGAGTCAAATGATTATGCATAGAATTGCTGCAAAATCTCATATTACTTGTTTATTTATTTTGGATAACTCTACTCTGAAATTTTAGCCAGACCCTTAGGTATTTTAGATTATAAATACTACAAATTATTATATCCCTGAGACAATATTAAAATGTACTACAACGGTAGCCTTCCTCAATCTGGGCACTATCTAGATTATTTATTTATTTGATTTTTGATGCCACCTGACTTCACCCGACTCTGAAATGTAAAGTTTTAAAAAAAAAAAACTATTGAGGCAAAGTTAAAAAATTACAACACAAAAACAGATAAATAAGAATACAATAAAAAAATTAATACACATACCCCAGTTTCAAGATAATTACAAGATAATTGCAAAATGGCAACCCAAAGAACTCATGCTGAAATGTCCATATTATCAGAATGCCGGCTAGTCATTTTGGGAACTGAAGTCCATGTGTTTGGAAACCAACCAGATCAAGGAAGGCAGCAAAAGTATATAGATGCTACAGCAAAAGAAGCAAAGAATTGTTAATCAAAATATTTTGCTAGAAAATTGGAATATGCTTCTGCATTTAAAGATGGACTTGTCATTTGAGAGGCAGATATATGTCTCATTATGAGATCTATCATCAGGCTTTGAGCAACCCCCTACAAGGGTTGGGTAGTACGCATGCATTTTTCTACCCTGTGTTCAAAAATATGTTGTGCAGGGACCTTCCTTGTGAGAATGGAAGATTTGCTGTTGTGTTTCAGGCAGCAACCTACCTTGGGCTGGCCTGGGGAAAGCTTTTTTGTCTCCAAGCAGCGAGCTTGGAGTTTGTTCCATACAGAGGTTTGATTGAGCTTCAGGGTCTGACAATGTTAGCATAAGAAGGTCTGCAGTCTGATTTGTAGCTGTTCATAAAACCTCACCTAGTTTTTCAAGTACCTGAAAGGCATTTTTTTCCTGTCCAAGACATGTTGGGGAAGGTTCAGTCATTCTTATTTCAAGCCTTGTGATTCCAGGACCTCTAGTCCTGTAAACCCAAAGATTTTACTAGAGATGTGCAAAGGGATGCTTTGTACAGGATGTCATTGTGAGCGAAGTATCTCTCTTCTAAATCCCAAAACTTCTGGATTCTTCGGAAACCTGCCCCAAAGGCTGTTGCAGGTAACTGCTTCATTTTATTGGGAGTCTCAATGGAAGTGTTACAAGCCTTTTAAAGGACACAGCTGTTTTCATATTTATTTATTTCATGTTTGAATTACCAGTCTTCTGGAGGGCGTGACCATTAATTGTTATTTTTATTATTTGTATACTACCTTGGTACACAAAACTCTGGGAGCCTTATAATATTACAGGAAGCAGGCTTCATTAATGTGCAGTGTGCTTTCCGAAAGCCCCTTTCAAATATTTTTCATAATCATAATGCTTACCTAAATATGTGAATGAATATGCAGTGAATAAATTTGAATAAAACAATGCACACTTAAGAATTCTTATATGCTTAAGAAGTGGCATCAGTACTATTTTTATCAAATTAAATTTCCTAATTGATACAAATTGACACAAAGATAAAATAGTTTTCTACAATTTCTGTTTAAAAACCTATGGTAGGAGGCATATTTGAGAGTCTGCCAGATTTGATAGGCTCTCAAAGATGTCTCCTACCATATGTTTTTAAACAGAAAGGATAGAAAAGTATTTTATGTTGAATTGAACTATTGTAAACCAGTGTGGTATAGTAGTTTAAATAAGCTGGGAATGGTGGAATGGCTTGAACTTCTAAGAAAATATACAATATAAATATAATAATGAATTAAGTAAAACAGAATGATACAAAATAACCAAATATAGAATATTCAATAAAATCAAAAGTATATTTTTAGTTTTGATACCAGAACAAGAGAGGGGAGGGAAGAAGCACATATTTGCTGCAGGCAGTGTATAGGAATAGTAATTTGTTTTATATTACCTAATAAATAAATATAGCAATATTTATAAATATAGAGATGAGACAATTTGGGGAGGCTGAAGGAATGAAAGCCCATCACAGTAAAAGATGGTAGGAAAGAGACAATGTCTCTTCTGTGATACTTTATAACTGAACCCAGGTAAAATAAATGTACAGTTATATTTTAAACTGGACTGATTGCTTATTTTGCTTTTAAAATGAGCTGAAATGAGACCGAAGATCAAATGAACACAGTCGTGTTTATAACAGAGCCTTCTTCCTCACTTACAAGGGTTGAAGTGTTGATGGATAATCAAGATCCCTCAGATATCTCACTAGTTGTGCAAGGGCAACTCCAATTTCTTGGAGACCAGGAAACTCCCTACAGGTTCTGGTCCTAGTTGATACCTGTTCAATACACCTGGGGAATAGAAAACTATTTATTAATTTAATAAGCTGCCTTCTTTGTTGGTAGCATGAATACAAGAAACTTTCTTCATCATTTCCTCATAAAGTTTTCAAAGGGAGATTAAGTCAAGCTATAAAGCTTGTCCCAACAGTCAATTGGGACATAAATCTGGATCTTCCAATACAACATCTTAATCACTCTATCATATGGGTTCCTAAAGGCAACTTTATTGGCATAAATTTAAACTGAATATGAATTATTAAGCTGCAAATCATAATATGCATACTATTGTATTTCCTAATATACCTACATTTAAAGATAATGTTATCTGCTTTTAAAACTATATGCACCCATAATATACAGTTTTACAAATTCAGTTGGCTTATGTTCTCTTTTGGGATAAAACGTTCCCAATTAATACCCGTTTTGAGAAGGATCTGTGTTGTTGTTGTTTTTGATTTTTTTTTTAATTTTTAAACAAAACTTAAAACATAAAACAATTATCAGCCATTACAATTACAGAAAGTGTATTGATCGGTTACAAATCTTTTGTGCTTAATCTTCTATCCAACATTTTCTTATTTAACAGTTTATTACATTATTATTCTCATTTACCAATTATTTAACAGTAAATTGTCCTCTATAAGGGGGAAAAAAACCCTTTATATGTTTTATTATTTTATCCATTTCATGTTTCATATTTCATTTCCATGCTTTCTTGTCTAACCATTGATAAAATAAATCCCATATCAAATAATATTGTTTATCTTCTTGTTCCCTAATTTCAAATGTCAATTTACTCATTTCAGCACACTCCAAAATTTTCTTAATAACATTGTCATCCGTAGGTATCTTCTCTCCTTTCCAGTTTTTAGGAAATACAATTGTAGCTGCCGTTAAAACATTCACAATTAAATATCTCAATTCTCTATTGTATGTTTCTGATAAGATCCCTAATAAAAATATCTCTGGTTTAAAGTCAATATGTTTCTTTATCATTTTTCTAGCCACGTGTGGATTTTAGTCCAATATCTTTTGGCTTCTGCACATGTCCACCACATATGGTAATATGAACCCGGAATCTGATGACACTTTCAACATTTCTCCGATTTATTCTTATACATTCTGGCTATTCTCGCCAGGGGTAAATGCCACCTGTAAAACATCTTATACAAGTTCTCCTTATATGCTGTTGACATTGTCATTTTATAATTCTGCGGCCACAGTTTTTCCCATTTCTCTAAATCAGTCCCATGACCAACATTTTTCTCCCATGCAATCATTGTTTCCTTAACTTGTTCTTCTGCCAATTTTACTTCTAATAAGTAACCGTACAGTTTTTTAATTACATAGTCATCAGAACCTGTTAAGATTTTATCTAAATTTGTCAAATTACTATAAAAACCCTCCATTTTAGAATCTTTGTCATATCGAGAAGGATCTGTGTTTTTGTAGAGAACTGGAATTGAGAATACTGAAATGAATCTAAGGAATCATTTTCAATGCTGCTGTCAATGGCACTGCAAAATCCATTTTGGCAAGAAACCCCTAAAATCTGTGATGTATGTGTGATATACTTCCCTAAGGTTTCTGCATGATAAATTCATATACACAAAGCACACAAGGGTGCCTCATGGAGCCAATGATGTGTAAATGAATTGAACCAGTGAGAAACTGTAACAAAGTGGTTGAGAATGCATTTCCTTAATATTTTAGCAAATATTCTGTAGCAAGAAGATCTAATCAAGAACAAATTATTTTGACAAGTATAACCATCACAGCCATCTTGAATGCAGTTGTGATTCATAGTTGATGTGCTCCTCCTGTCTTTTGTATTCAATTCACATCTGAGGGACAGCCCTCATCTTTAAGGTACTATTAAGAGATGGAGAAAGGTGAAAATACAGTGCAGATCCCTTCCTATTGTCCTAACATACATTGCTGTTGTATATGTTGGTAAGTCTTTGCAGAATATAGCTCACATAATAGGTTTATAGAGCTAAGAGCCAGGCAGACTTTCAGAATAGTAACAAGAAATAAGAACTGAGATAATAACTACTTTGCTCTTAAATGTTTGACATGCGTCAAGCTTCTCTGAAGCCACGGAAAATCTGATGACAGGAAGAAATATGACATAGGCATGTATAATCAAAACAGAAACATTAAAAAAAAACAATTGAAAGCATTAATATAGCACTCCATCATATTATCTCATATTGCAGGGTTCCACTGAAAAGTTGTATGAAACAAATATGAAAAAGTGAGGTAGGCTGGTTGGGTGTAAATAGCTGTGTCCCTAAGATTGCCTCAGGGATTGGCTAATTCACTTTTGAATTCACCCCTATCAACCTCATCATCATGGACAACAGCTTAATCGGACTTTTAATCACTGGAAGTAAGAGATGTTGCTCCTGTTTTGGGAGGGGGGAGGTAGAAATGTTAAAACTATCTTAATCTTTTTGCACATCTGCCCATTACAGAGGTGGTTTAGAATATATGATGGCTGTCCTTTTAGTCCAAATGATTTAAATCTGGGGCTAAAACCATGCAGAGATTTGTTTGAATAAGAAATTCATGTTTTCTTTGGATTGGATGGAAGAAGGCATAATTATAGTGTTGCAAATGTGATGCTCTGCTTAACAAACTGTCAGCATTTCCAGAATAAACCTCTATTTTCAGGGGGTTAAAAACATTGCCAGAACAGAAAAAAAGGGGAGGGGGGAGCGGGGAAAGGAGGAAAGAAGGGCTTCTGGGCTAAACTTTGGCAGCTATATTTAAACTGGTAGGAAGATTTTATTTTCATTCAGATATTTATATATAATAGATCACACATACAACATTGTATTAATTTGCAAAGAAATCCTTCTTATGCTGACCTGATATTTATTTATTTTGTACAGAAGGAGAGAATCACACTTCATTTCAAAAAGGGATCTGATTCTGATGAAAAGGTTCCAGTCCTCTGTATTTTTAGGAGTGGCAGCATGGTTATATCCAGGAGCCAGGAATCTATGAGTTCCTGTGCTACCCACCAACTCCTTGTGTGGCCTTGGGCAATATGCTTAACTCTGTAACATCTCGACCTACACAGTAGTTGGCTTCATTCCCTTCTGTGCTCGGCATAAACAGGACTGCTTGTCCATCATGGCTGCGTTTGTTCTGTGGTTCTGAGTTGGAATGCCTCCTTGCTAAAACGGCAGACTTTTTCATCATGTATGGAGTTGAAATTTAATGGGAACAGGAAAGAACATTAGCCAGAACAATATGCGTTAGGCTGTTTTATTGTCTCAGGGCAATTAGTGGAAGAGGAAGGGGCAAAAACGGTATAGTCAAAACAGGCTAGTATGTTTATGTTTTCTTTAGGATTCTCCTAACTCCTACTATTAATCAAGCTGCATTTCTTTAACCAAAACCAAATAAACAACTGTCAGCAGCTGACTGAAAAATCCAGTTAGTTAACATGTAGATTTATTTCGTAATTGTAACTAGTTAGAAAGCTTGGTAAATTACTGATCTTATCAAAGTTGTTTCAAAATACTTTGTCAAATTTGGAGTCTCTACATTTCTAGTGAATTTTGCTTGAAGTGAAATGCAGTGGCAAAGGAGAAATTTATGGTCACTCCCCACTCAGGGAATCTCCCTTCTTTTCACAAATTTGTTCTGAAGTAGGAATCTCAGAGGTCAAAGTTATATAATTTCAGGCACCATATGGTATCAGCTTGTACTTGCATATTTTTACGTACTTAGTCTTCTCTGGACCATAAAAATGGGCATTTTAAAAAAGTGTTTTTGGGCCTAGGATTGCCAATGTTAGCTGGGTATATTGCTTGCTAATTGTCCCCTCCTCAGTAGCAATTGTTGCATCAGTGGCTTCTTTCTCTGGGTAGGTTTATGAGCCCAAATTCTGATGAAGTTGAAGTCTTGCATTTTACACAAAATTTAGTGATGTTCTGCTTTCCTGGCAGGAAGCTGCAAGCTGCAAGACATCCTAGTAAAGTGATTGCAGACACATAATTATAGGCCTTGTACAGCAAACATTGTGGTTATCGGGATGGATTTCACTCCATTATTTTCATCATATTGTAATGCTTATTTCTGGAGCTATATTGTATGCACCAACTCTCCCTTGTCTCCTCTATTTAGTGATTGCAGCAAAAAAAAAATGACTTCTCTAATATTCACAGTTTAGATCACAGTTTAGATCATTATTAAACTAGTTAATTCTTCTTTCCATCATGAGATTTGGAACTTAGTCGATTATTACCAAACTCATGAATATTTGAAACCACTGTAAGCCACATAGAGTTAGCATGGCAACACAATACTATTTTAAATGGCAACACTAATGTGTATCATGTTCAACAACCAGCTAGACTCACTGGCCAAGATATGACTTTAGCAGGATATAGGATAAGGCCAAGGAACACACACTCCACAGGCAGCATCGATGAATTTGGGGATACTCAACTAAGTTCCAAATCTTATGATGGATTTAGTATTTTCAACAATTTTAGATTTGCTAAATAAGCAAGACTGGTTTAGTAGTTGCAGTGGGGATTAAGAAAATATAGTCTAGTAGTTTCTTGCACTCATAAAAATCAGATAATAAAAGAAACAACATTTACCATCATTTCTAAAAGGCAAAGTGTGGTAATGCTAAACTATTTCTCAGAAGAATGGTTTCTGTTAACCTCACATCTGCAGTTTTGATGCAAGATGATGTGTCAACTCTGTCAATGTCATGCAGCTCTGGGAGGTAAGGCACATTTGCATGAATGATCCAGATATCACTATACAACAACAAAAGGAGAAGACACCAAATCTTGCTGATAATGTCTAGGAGACCAACATCAATAATTTATGCCCATGGTATCAGAAGCATCTAGGCAGAAAATAGTTGCATGGTTACAAAGCCAGCTCTGAATATCAAAAGTAATGTTAGGAGAGCATGCTTGCCGTAGGTTTGAGCTGGCTTAAGAAAAAAAGGCACCAGTGATCAATGAAACTCAATGATTTGAGTTTCTGCCACACTTCTTGTGGCTTTTAATGCTGGAAAAGTGTTACACTACGATGGAGCTTAAAACAGATCCTTTAATTAAGCACAGCCCACTGAAACTGGTTGAAGAGTTTCGTTTAATTTTAGTGAGTGCTAGATCTGGCCTAGAGTGAATTCTCCTGGGATAAGATTTCCTCCCAAACTTGCCAGTTTAGTTTTACGTTTGGGGAGTTTATCACATTTAATGTTACATTCAGTTTTTAGAATGCACTTCAAATACATCAGCCAATCCTTTTTAAAGTATTTAGTTCCATACAGTATATTCTTGCCAGTGCAGTCCTCTGTCAGCTTGCCTAACCCTTGACCAAAAAAACTAGATAAGAGTTTAGTGACTTACTGTATGTTGAGATTTGCTTTGGCTCCAAGATGACAAATTTTGCAGGACCTGCTTTGCAAATCCCACAATAAAGCAATTTATGGATTTCATTCCTATATTCAGATCTGTACAACTGTACACAGAAGTTTATTACCCACATACACAAACTAGAGATATGTGTATGTCCTAAAGTTTGGGACATTGTTTCTGTGATTTGCCATATATGTTAACCACCCCTAGGCTTATGACTCTGGGCAGTGTACAGTATAACAAAATGAAACAAACCCAGAAATATTACTAAAGTAAAATAATAATCCATGAAAAATACAATAGAAATCTACAGATATAGGTGGCCCTTGACTTATGACCACAATTGAGCCCAAAATTTCTATTGCTAAGTGAGATATTTGTTAAATGACATCTCATTTTACAATTGTTCTTACCACAGTTGTTAAGTGAATACACTGCCGTTGTTAAGTTAGTAACCTGGTTGTTAAGTGAATCTGGCTTCCCCATTGACTTTGCTGGTCTTGCAAAAGGGGATCGCATGACTCCAGGACACTGCAACCGTCATAAATATGAGTCAGTTGCCAAGCCTCTGAAGTTTGATCACATGACCAAACTTGCAAAAGGGGATTGCAGATGCTGCAACGGTCCTAAGTGTGAAAAACAGTCATAAGTCGCTTTTTTCAGTGCTATTGTAACTTTGAATGGTCACTAAGCAAACTATTGTAAGTCAAGGACTACCTGTATTGAGAAGACTTGCTTATCAAAGAACCAGAGCCTTTTTTAAAGCTGATTTAAAAAGGACTCCTCGCAATCTTTCTGAATACAAAAGGGGGAGCAATGAACCTTGCCATTTGATGACATTACAGATCAATCATATTACCTGAGGAATCAGAGTGTCTGAGACCTTGGAGAACTGCTTTCTGTGGAAATTGATATAAGTTAATAAGTAGTAGGAATAGTATGGATGGGTCCAAGGATGACTTAGTATAAGACGCCTTCTCATATACATCTGGGTGGCTATGAAATCATACACTCTCGTTAAGTAACAGAGGGTGGCAGTGAAATATGGAAAATGGTATCTGTTTTCTTTTGATATTGGAATATGGTGAGTATCAGTTATTTTGGGAAGAAGCCCAAAGTACACTTGGGAGGGACGCAATAGCTGCATATGAATCCATGGGTTTATTTTATAGGATGATTTGAGTTCGGCCAAATATTTGTAGTGTAAAGAAATCATAAAAATTGGCTGGTGGTCTTAGCCTAGTGGGTGCTCCTTACACAGTTGAGAATGTTGAATGAACTGTGTGAAGAATGTTTGAGCTATTAGTTTAAAGAAAAAAAATACAGTCTTCAAGGGACCCCGTGAAATATAGATGACAGAAATACATTTTCTCTTATCTAAAGTAGACAAGGAATTTTTGCTTTAGGCTTCACTTGCCTGTAATCATCATAACTTGGATTTCCTTTGTGAGATATATGAAGATTTTGTTTCTTTTCTTCTTTTTATGCTCTGTCTTGAGAAAACATTGCTACCTGTAATTTGATCATCATTATTTCACATATACTCTGGTCACCTCCATATTATATACATAACCATAAATTTAATAATTCTCAAAGTATAGCTTGCATCTTGATTTCATCTGATCTTTTAAAGGAAATACTATGATTTACCAAAAAAAATGTGTGCTGTTTTGATCAACAATTTATACTCATGAAAGCATTTATCTACCAATGCAGTGACCAACTATAAAAGGTGCAGAAAAGCATGCAGCATATATCAAGAAAGTTATTTTTTTTGTAATCAGGTATTTCATATCCCACTCTAATATTGGCTTCCAGTAGTTACAGGTATCATATTTCTTGTTTAACTAAAATGTATTTCTTAGGAAGATATGGTACTACACAGCTGATTAAGTGAAAACTACTGGTTTCAGTTGTTTAGGGGTGGATTATTTTTGTTGATTTATTTTTAACAAAGTAAAAAAAAATGTTGTTCTATGCTTTATAACAACTGTAATGACTCTTAGTAGTAATGTTTATAATAGGAACTTGGGTTTGGAAGGATTCCTGAATTTGAGTACATTATAAAATATTTAACTTCTTATGTATAATGTAATTTGCCTACCTTTACCTTTTTTGTAAGGGTCTTGGGTCTTAAAACTTTTGTAAGCACACTCTACAAATATATAATATTTGCAATTCCAGATATGCAAGCTGATTAATCAGTAGGTCCTCAGCTTGGAATTCCCCTGATAAGGCAGAATTATATATTTCTAGTTAGGTACAAGGACCTACAAAAGTGGATATTGATAATTTTACATATAACTAAAAACAGGAGATTAAGAGCAAGTTACCCAGTGTTAGTTTGGAATTTGATGCTGCCAGAATTAAATAAATAAATAAAACAACTTGCTGGATTCCTTTGTTTTTACGTGCCTATAAAACTGGGGTTTGTGAGTATAATCAAGTTTTTCAGAATCATCTTTTTTTTAAAAAAAAGGGGGGGAGGAAGAAGGACTCTGTAGAGGTCGTTTGTAAAGGCTAGTCCAGAAGTAACTGGGAATAAGTCAAAATCCAAAATTTATGAAGGAAAGAGAAATCTGTAATAATATTATGCCTTTTTTTTGGCTAATTATAATAATATGGATTGGCTTATTTTTCAGTTTCTGGCTTCTGATGACTCCTCTTGCACTTTGCTTTCTGAAAAAAGAAACATGTCATTTGGGGAAAAGTCTCTTAACTTTGTGCTTCTAAGAGGGTTGCAGTGACAAATACAGTACAGTTCTTCTAAAATGTAAAGGAATCTTTTACAAATATACCTTTCTGCTTTCTTAGTGTCAACCTATCAGGGATATTTGAGGGATTGAAAGGCTGTTATCACTTCCAGTCAAAGATTACAGTTACAACTTCCTCAATACTGTTTTTTAAAGAAAAAAAATCATTGTTTTTCTTTAAAAAAAACCAGTGTTAAGGAAGATGTAACTTTTCAGGAACAAGAAAGCAAAAAGGTGTATGATAATTTATGAGGATGATAGTAAGATTCCACAAAACCAGAGTGATTGCACAAATAAAGCTTTTTTTGAGGGGGTGGGTGGGGGGAACTATCAAAAGCATTTGTCGATGGTAATGATGATGGTGATGGACCAAAGAAGGCATGTCCACTACTACCACACTATTATCACCACCACTCATACAGGTCAAATTTAAGGACCCATTTGGTCCACCCAGTAGTTCTAAATCAGCAATGATTGTTTTTGATTAAAAATTTTGAAGTTAAAAATAGCTGAACTTACTATGGTATAAACAATTATTGTTTTTCAAATAAGTGAAGAAGACATATGGGTGAGTCAACAGAGGCTTTGTATGCTGTGGTGGAAAGAGGACATTACTGCTCATATCTGCTGTTGGGTTATAAATCAGATCTAGTATCACTCTGTAGTGTCCATATGTTTCTTCTTTGCTGCATCAAATGACCTGGATTTCAACGTTTTAAATTAAATCAGTGTACTGCCAAAATATGCTAACAGAGACTATATAGAATCTGTTAAACTTCACTTACATAAATTGTCAGAAGCTACCTGGTTTCGCCCCGTCTAACTAAATGGTTTTAAGGGAACAGGAAAGATCTTATACATATTCTAAAGCTGTGTAACCTTTAGTTTGGCCATATAAGAAATAAAAAGTGGGAAAATTACAAAAATACTTTTTTTTTTCATTGGGAGCAGAAGTATGTTCAGAAAGGAACATTTTAACCATGAATTCTTTATGTGGTCTTCAATTAAAACAGGAATTCTCCTTTCTGAACCTGTGGGCAGTGGCCTTAATGAATGATGGCTTTTACATAAACTCTTTTCATCTTAGGATATAAAAGCACTTTACAAACATTGATCAGGCTGATTGATGTAAATCCACTGAACTTCAGCCATCACTAAGACAGCGGTTGCCATTTCAGCTGACACAACCCAGGAAAAATGTTTTTACCCATCTGGGAAAGGCAGAAAAACACAAGTAAGATATGTACGGTACTATGAAAGTGACTTTGAAAGCTATCAGGTTTGGTTTTTATCTGTATGGATATAGGTTGGCCTAATAGAAAGACCATAGATTTGTTCAAAGTCCCCAGCAACAGTCTCTGATTTTTTCTTTTCTTTTGTTCAGTTATGTCTGATTCTCAAAGATTGCCTGGAGTCATTGCAATTTTCTTGACAAGCTTTTTCAGAAGTGGTTTGCTATTGCCTCCTTTCTAGAGCTGACTGAGCCAGTCAGGAAATAGAAACATCACACGTTCATTCAGGCCTGCATTCATCAGTGGTCTGCATTTACTGCAGGTCAATACTGTTTGGAAAAATATTATTTTATATCAGCACTGAATGTTTCAAATGAAACATTTTGAAAAGCAGGGGGTTGTTCTTCAGAAGACTGTCTTGTGTATTTGAATATTGGAAACCAAAAGAATCAAGGTGTCATTGCAGTCTAGTGGCTGTTATATGAAACTCAAGATAACATATAGATAACATGTACCATCATCTTTTTTTCAATGTGGCTCATCATCTTACTATGGAAATGTGAATGTCAATGAAGAGGAATCTGGAATATTGCCTGATCGTATTGGTATTTCTATGATGGCTACCTCTATGATGCTTGGTGTGCTGTGGAGATTTTTTTTTTTCATTCAGTGCCCAAAGGAAAGCAGTAAGAAAAAATATTGGTTTGTAAGAAAAATCAGAACTGGAACTTTATTCCTTACTCATAGAGAAAGGCAAAACTATTTCCTGTGGTTAGGGCCCCCAATTCACTCTAACTCTAACTGCCTAATAAAATACATGGAACTTATTTTCAGGCTACTTTGTTGACAGGCAAATCTAACTCAAGATATGGCTTCGGGGAAGATCACAAGTTTGGGGAAGAATATAGGTCATGATGACCAAGATTAAATTCATTTTAGAAAACTGTTTCTTTGTCTTTGAATTTTTATTTATTTGTATGGCTCTTTTTGAGCCATTGCCACCAACAATAGTAATCAGGATATTTAAGGCAATATGTTTTTGAAACTTAGAAGATTCTATTTAAATTTAAAACTTTTTCTTTTAAACTATTGCCAAGCAAAGCTGTCGACCCAAACTATTTGGGGGGCAGGGGTGAGGGAAGATGAGGTTATGTTTAATATAATACTTTTGTCAATGACCAGATCTTATAATTGATCACATTTTGAAAAAAACCTATTTTATATTTAAAAAATTGGGGATCTCCAGTTTTCAATGATTAAATGCTAAATCACATTGCATAAGAAATATTGGTTTCCAACTGGATTATGCTGTTATTTTATTAAATTATTCAAAAGTCAAGGCAGAAGTCTCATCGAAACAGGTTAATGGGAGTATTCTTTGATAACTATGGCTCCTAAAGATGGAGGCTGGAAATGTCCAGGGTCTACTTCCAATGGGAACTAATAGGAATAAACCCTATGAATTTGGGGGAAAGTAGCAGCTTTTAAACAGATGGGTTCAATTATGGAAAAAAGCAGGAAGATGTTTGTAAAGCTGCTGATTTAGTTCACTTGTATTAGCATTTTCCTTTCTGGGTTCCTGAGATTGTCTCTTTGATTCTTTGGGTTTTTAAAAAAAATTATCAATGTCTGGCAAAACTTTCTTTTTTTTCTTTTACTCTTTGGCAAGTTGGTAATTTTGCCCAGCAAATGTTTATAAGAACTTTGTTTGCCAAACTTGCAGAAGTAGAGATTGGAGCTTTCAGAATTAGATACATGTGTTAAATCTAAACTCAGCAGAGCTGTTTGGCTTTTTCCATATTGATGTAAAGAAGCTCACTGAGCATTTGACCATCCTCAGATCCCTAGTGGAGGATGAAGTAATTGTTGCCTAGTGCTTTGCAGGTAATTGCTGGTTAGGACTGGAGTCAGCAAACAGGCAAGTAGCAAACAGGATCTTTCTTAGTTAAGTGTGTGAATCTCCAGACAGCTTGTTTTCTTTCTTCTGAGACCCTGAATGGTATTCAGAGGAGCCTTATGCATTAGGTAATCTTCTTTGCCTTGTAGTCTGGTAATCAGGACTCCAGGCGGACCCATCTCTCGATCTGCTTTGGAGATAATAATTTCATGAACTTCAATCACTTCCTGATCTCTCTTAGCAAAGCTCTAAGCTTTTCTGCCCTGTATTTGGCTTTCATTCTTATCCAATCACTGCCACAACCCCTCTAGAGTTTGGCCATTTGGTAGAAATGTAGAAATCCTGCAGATAGCAGGTGCAAGTAGAGGAAGGAAGAGGAGGAGAAGAAAAATTCATTTGTAAATGAAAATAGTTCTTATTTCTATGATCACATCTTGGTCTGGATTAGTTCTTCAGGAGCCCTGTAAACATAATTGATAAATATACATTTTAAAAGGGTGTTTTTACAGCACCATAACCTATTCAGTACAGGTAGTCCTCAATTCACACATCCTTTGTTGTGGATATCCTAAAGTTTGGGACATTGTTTCTGTAATTTGCTATATACGTTAACCATCCCTAGGCTTATAACTCTGGGTGGTGTGTATAGTACAATAAAATGAAACAAATCAGATAATAATACCCAAGTTAAATTATTATTATTATCTTGCTGCTGTCTCCACCCAACGAGAAGGTGCGTCTCAGGTAGGACCAACGCCCCATCCATGAAAAATATAATAGAAATCTACAGATACAGGTAATCCTTGATTTACAACTACAATTGAGCCCAAAATTTCTGTTGCTCAGTGAGTTGTTTCTTAAGTGACATTTTTCCCATTTTATGACCTTTCTTGTCACAGTTGTTAAGAAAATCACTGCAGTTAAGTTAGTAATGTGGTTGTTAAGTGAACCTGACTTCGCCATTGACTTTGCTTGTCAGAAGGAGGCAAAGGGGATCACATGACACTGCAACCATCATAAACTCAGTTACCAAACATTTCAATTTTGATCACATGACCATGGAGATGCTGCAATGGTCTATAGTGTGAAAAATGGTCATAAGTCACTTTTTTCAGTACTCTTGTAATTTCAAATGGTCACTAAATAAACTCTTGTAAATCGACGACTACCTGTGTAAGGGGATTATTTTCTTGCCAAAAAATAAAATAAAAAATACTTATCACTGCTTTCTTCCAAGAATTTTTTTCAACTTCTCCATCTAACCTAAGGCCTTGGGATATTCTGGAAGTGTCCCATCATAATTTTTTACATTTACAACTTTCCTTATATTGTATTTCAAATTACTGGTTCTTTATATGTATCATAAAAGTTCATTCTGGAAGTGGGGTTATTAACCCATAGCTAGAGGATTAAGGGAGAGAAAGAGGGATTTGTTTTGTTATGTGATATTGCTACAACCCAGGACTACCAGATCTGCTGTTATCTAGTGGTCGTCCAGAGTTTCAAAACCCAAATTTGATAGTCTTACTACAGTCCGTAACTCTCAAACTGTTTTAATAGCAAATTGAAATTTCTCTCTTACTTTACCATTTAAGTACCTTTTTCTTCCGGTGGTTTGTGGGAGCCTCCAAAGGACCTTCTTATGACTAAATATAATAATCATGCAAGGGTGGTAATTTCCTTTCTCTCCCTCCACATCCCCCCCCAATTAGGTCTGTCAACCAACAGCCTTGGCAGTTAGAAGGCTGAGGTGACCCTAACTTGTTCCTCTCCCTGTACTTTCTCTGCCCATGGGATCCTGCCTCTTTTTCTCCTTCTCTGCCCCAAGACCTGCTTTGCCAATTCTCTAATCCATTCCACTTGCCCCAACAGCCTGCCTTCCTTCCTTCCTTCCTTCCTTCCTTCCTTCCTTCCTTCCTTCCTTCCTTCCTTCCTTCCTTCCTTTCTTTCTTTCTTTCTATCCATCCATCCATCCATCCATCCTTCCTTCCTTCCTTCCTTCCTTCCTCTCTCTCTCTCTCTCTCTTTCTTTCTCTCTCTCTCTCTCTCTTAAATGAAAGATTTACTTGCCATTTGGAAGTATTAGGACATTTTTACAACTGTAGTACAGGATTTAAAATAGGCTTAACTCATTTTTAGATCAAACTTATCCCCACCCACGCAATTCCAAGAGAATCACAACATAGACTCACCTATGAGCAGGAATCAGGCTTCCCGCACGGCATCCTCACCCCAGCTATCTATTAACCATCCAATCTGGCCTTTGGTCATGGGACCTAGCATGTGTTGACTCATCTCATCACATCTGAGGAAATGGATTCCCTTGGCTAGAAATAGGGATGCATGGCAAAAGTTGTCTCACTGTGATATGTGATCAAATATTGATCAAGAAGTTACCTCTTTTTTAAAGCACTTTTATACTAAAATGGCATCATGAGTGGAGGAGGGAACATGAAGCATTTTGTCCAAACTATATACAAGCAGAATGCGCTCATGTAGGAATTGCACTCAGGGGAGAAAAAAGGTCTCATCAACACTACTTTGTTTCTCAAGTTGTGGGCAACAGTTTGGGCTCCTTATTGTCCAGGAACTCCAAGTACAACATCCCCCACTTGGTTTTGTGCTTCTCCCCATTCCCTACTTGGGTTATTAGGTACTGATATCAACAGCATCGTCTTTCTTTATTTTCTATTTTTAAATTCGGAGAAGAGAACTTTTTGGACAATGGTATCTTGATTTCTCCCAATGCTTGTGCAATCAAATCCAGTTTGCAGACTCTGGATAATCACTATATGATAGTAAAGACAGAAAATTCTAGTTCTTTATTGCCATCTAGATGTCATCTAGATGTCTGCAGCAATGGTGGGTTGCTCGCAGTTCGGTCCGGTTCTATAGAACTGGTAGTAAATCCAGTGGGAGGCTCCACCCACCCGCCACGACATCATCACGGGTCATCTGCACATGCGCAGAAGTGCAAGTGTGCATGCTCCTGTTGCGAACCGGTAGTAAAGTTAAGTGGAACCCACTCCTGGTCTGCAGTGTAGATCTGATTGTTCTTCCAATGCTTTTTAACACTCTGGGAAATCAAGATGATGGGTTTAACAAAAGCATTGCCTTTTATTTTATTTTTGGCAGTAAGTAATGTAGTTACTGGGGGCTTCAGAGGCCACGTGAGGTCTTAGAATTCTAAGTTCTTCATCCTGTTTTATAGACTAATCCAATTCCAATAAGAAAAGTAAAGTGACTCTTATGACAAAAAAACAAAAAACAAAAACAAAACCTATTCTACTGATGAACCTATTTTCCAGCTTGCAAAATTTAGTGGATGTTGGAATTTGAAATAAATTCACAGGACAAGGCTAAAACTGCATTCTGTATTCAGCAAAATACCTCCATTCAGTGTATTGCTATCACACTATCAGAAACTTTCCAGAATTCAATAGATGTTGTTTTAGCAGATCTCTAGGGCACTTCCTGTATCAGAATTGTTAGTGAAAATATATATCTTTCAAAACTCTGTGCTGTACTGCAGTGGTTCAGATCAGCACATGCAAAGGTAAAATGCTTTATTTGGAAAGAAGATAAAGTATTTTAAGATATGTCTGCTGAGGGAATTGCAACTAATCATGAAAGAAATGAGACTGTTTAAACATGACTGGTGCCAGCCATTATTTTAGTACTAAGGTGATTTATGGCTTGGCTTCTTATTACTGTAAATTTTTAGAAAGTTATGTTATCATTTTTCTCTCAAGATTTCCACTAACACAAAAAGGGATCAAATTCACTAGCTGGACACCAGCTTCTACTATTGGAATTGTTTAGGCAATGGTTTAAAACGCTCCAGTTCCTTGTTGGGCCAAAGAATTAAACAACTAAATCCCAGCAATAATGTTTTTGTTGTTGTTGTTGCTGTTGTAATACATATACAACAGTGTGAAATCATAGCTGCCA